>NC_136420.1:304023240-304623240 GCF_052625555.1 Lactuca saligna | reverse complement strand
TGAATACAATCTATATTCTTTGATTTTATAATTGTAGAAGACTTTGTAGCAAGCACAAATTTAGCGTTCTGTTTGCTTCTTGCTTGTTCTTATGGGTATGTTTTCCGTTTTTGTTGGTATTTGATTATCGCTCATATTTGCTATTGCTATTGGATTGTTTGTTTTGATTATTGTCAATATGGGTCAATAATATGATTTTTTTTAGTCTATTACTACTCGAATTGATGGTAAAAGTTATGTCTATTATAGTTATGTGATGAAGAATTTTTCAAATGTAAAACATAGATAAGGTTATGTTGATGGTACATAAGGTAAACCTAAAGATGAGAAAGTTAGAAACCATGCAATGTTGTGTGATATATGTGAAATGATAATTCTAAGATTACAATTGGATCAACAACAATGTAGTGCAATCCAATGGTACCCAACTGGCCAAGTATAAAGCTAAAGAAGTTTGGAATCGTTTGAATAGATCATACACCCAATCTAATTTGCTTTATAGTATCATTAGTATAATCTGAAAACAAATAGTTGAGCTCTAAACATAATGCTTCAAATGTTGAAGATTTCTATGTTGTGATGTTCTATTTATGATATCAATTGACTCTTACTGAATTTTCTGAGTTTGAAGCATTTAAAACATACATTACTAGGAGGAAGGATCAATGTTTGATTTAGTTTTTGATGGCATTAAGGTCTAACTTTAAAGGCTTACATGGGACTATTAAATCTTATAACCTTGTTTCTACAATTGATCTAGTTGTTCACAAAATGACTGTAAATGAGACTTGTCTCAAACCTTAGGTAGATAAATGGTTTGAAGCATCAACTACTCCCACTATTTTTGTTATTCACAATGATCCCATCCTACAAATTCGTCCGGGTCACATCACTCCCTAAAGTTGCTTTTGATGAATGCATATTTTGCAAACATGAGAAACATTAGAAAGCAATCGCAACACTTGGAAAGGGATCGTAAAAATCATGTTGGATCTTGATAAAAATAAGCACACCAATACTTCTTTGGGAAAATGTTCCGCAAGAAAGATTGGAGATGGGAAGAAACCACTTTTTTGGCATGACATTTGGTTGAGATTGTGCTAGTAAAGCTAAAACTCCCAAGGCTTTCGTGTTAAAAATCAATACAAAAATTCTTACTTTTGCACTGAGGAGCTTCTATGCATAATTCAAATGGACTTAGAGTCAGCGAAGGTCTTCTTAGTGGCAACCCAGAGGGTGTGCGAGTGGTGTGGTCGCAAAGGGCCTCCGATTTTAAGGGGCATCCGAATTTAGGGAAAATATATAGTAATGATTTATAAAATACATTTTATGTGTTTTTATTAAAGAAATTAGCAGCTAACTATATGTACAATGTAACATTTGGTTGCAATCTTAAAGTAATTTTAATTATGAAAAAAAAATCTTATCATAAATTCTATATTATAAAAAATTTAAGGAAATTATGTATATAAAAAATACATATATGTTTCTAGTATAAGTTCAATCAAATGTTATAGGTTTTATAAAACTCACAAAAATATCAAACCCTAACAAACCTAATAACAGTAAAAATAGATTGTCAGTGTTGCTCGTCTCTTTTTAAATTTCCTAAATTCCACAGATGCTTAGCTTCTTTCTCTCCCAGGCTAAATGCTTATTTTTTGAATGATTTATTTATGAATTTATAATGAAGTTACAGAATAATATAGTAGAGGAAGTAATAAAACAATGTTCTTGTTTTTTCTTATATATATCATAGTGTCTTGTGAATTATGTTTATCACTCTATCATCTAGCTTTATAGTTTTAGCTTTTCAATATTTGGTATAGAGGAGTTAGAATAGAGCATTAGCAAATTTTAGGGTGGGGGTGGGAGAGGGCGGAAAAGGGATTCCTATTTTTTGACTTTTAATATTAATATAATATAGTCCGATGTTTAGAAATGTTAGGAAACAAGAATTTTGTTTGTTGTTCTAACTATTTTAAACATTAACTTTCAATAAATATTAGAAATATATATTGTTAAGTTATTAACATTGGGTTTTTTTCGTTAAAACAAGTTGCCTCTAACTAGAAAATTTGAGTCGGATTGTTCTAAACATAAAAAGAAAACAAAAAGAATAACAATTTGTTCATAGTTAAAGAGGATCTATCTATCGATTCATCGTTAAACAAATGTCGAAACATCATCATCATGAGGAGTTAGTTGTGTAAGAACACAGAGAAGAAGACGTTGAATTACATGTGCTAGAAAACATGGATGAAGTTCATGATGTTCTGGAAGAATTTAAAGAAGAAGAATTTGAACTGCAAGTTCTAGAAGATATGCCTTTTGTAGATGAAGACATATCCACCTTGAATGGTAATGATGATGACAAAGAAGATACTCCAATGAACATGTATGATCCTAGAAACTAGAACATCTATTGAATGGATACATGATGTTATGGTCATGCATTTACAAGATGTTTGATAGTATCTTTGAGTTTTGAATTTAGTGATAACAAAATTACTTAATAATACTTTATAAAAAAAATTATGGGGCCTTATTTTTATTTTCACACAAGATCTCCGACATGTTAGGGTCCTGAACCTTGTACATGTGTTGTTGAAGTAACTTATTTGGTTGCCATGGTGCAGTTTATTTTTTGTACCCAAATTACAAATTCCAAAGACAAATTGGATTGGACATTCGACTCCAATGGAGTTTTCTACATAAGATTGCTAAGACAACTCAAATATGAAAGAAAAAAAAAATCAATTCTAACTCGAATAAAATCCAACATACTTAATATGTTTTGGATGACAATCAATCTTGAATTGCATCTCGTTAACTCTGAATTTGGTTCGTAGATATCAATTGAAATCTAGCATACGTTATGTTCACTATGATGACATCTAAGTGAAGGTATTAATCATACTTATGTGACTTGTTTATACTTTTGTGACATCTAAGTGAAGGTCTTGGAACGAACTTAATGTCATTTCTTCTTCTTCAATCCAACAAATCTTCATTGATGATGGGCTTAGTGTAGCTTCAAAGATAAAGGTAAACAACTTCATATAATTGTCTTATCAATTTTGTGTTCGTCTTGAAAGCAAGAACACATTGGTGTTTAAAAGGATCGAAAATCACAACGATTTTTTTTTTATTTGGTTAGTCATAGATCAAAATTGTTTAGCTTATATTAGCATGCTTGGTATAGCTTTCATATTGTTGCATCCTCTTTCTAATTGTATTTTCTCTCTTGCATTTTGCCAAAAAAATATCAATAAAGTTTTCATTGTTAAAAAAAATATGTATGTCATGCTAACCGGACCAAAAATGCCATTAGCCGAAATATTAAAAACTATTATCTCATATAAAAACATATAAACATGTTTTTGTCCAAACATACAATTTTTTTTTGTGCTAAAAATAAAATATTTTTGTACCCTATCCTATCTTCCAAAGTCCCCTAGCGTCACAAATGCCAAGAAAAGTTGTAATATACATAAGAGTTTACGTATTTAGCTTACAAGTATTATTTTATATTTTAATATAGAATTGAAAAAAATAACAAATTACACAATCGGAAAAGTACAAGTAATAGTCACATAAAGTGGAGACACTTTCTTATTCAATGTACATCTTAACTTGCACAAGGTACAATCAAAATAAGCATGAGATGGGTTCCATGTTGAATATTCAAAAAAGTGACACGTGTGGAGGAGAGAATCTGATGGTGAAACGATGACAACATTCCTCCGCCATTGCTTTCTTCTACACCTCCTCACGAAAACCTCTTAAAACGACGATTAAACCCTTCTTCTTTCTCTCTCTCTCTAGAATTGGGGCTTTTTTTCTCTCTCTAACATGACGATCGAAGAAGGAGAGGCTCAAATTGACCAGCTTCCGATGGACCTACTTGCTCATATATTCGTTTTCATCACCTGCTTCAAGGATTTGGCGCAGTACGTTTCATGAATTATGATCCTTTTGTTTTCTAATCGATTTTTTTTTTTATTTTTTGAGATTTCGATCGTTTTTCGTTTTTTAGCATGTGTGTTGACTGTGTTTGTATGTGAATTATGAAGAACGAGCAGTGTGTGTAGAAAATGGAGGGAAGGCGTGAAGCAATCGATGGGAAGCAGAGAGAAATTGAGTTTTGCAGGTTGGAAAATGGATGATAAATCAACTTCTCGCCTTGTTTGTTATGCTTATGGTCTCAAGGAGCTTGACATGTACGCTTTCCACTCACTCCACCTTTTTTACGCTTTTCCCCCCCCTCTCTCTGTTTTCTGTGTTTAGCATTTCAATTACAAATTCCTTGAGAAAGTTTTTGACGCTGATGAGGAAATTTCATCGATCAATTTTGATTGTTTGGGAAAAAAGTGATTATGATTTGTAATTTAGGTTAAAGTTCATAGAAATTTAGGCATAACAACTTTGAAACACGCATCGAAATCAATCATCAGATGCAAATTACAAGGTATTTGATGTTTTGGATTGGATTTCTGATTGTTTTTGTTATGATTTTCAGTTCAAAAAGCCGATGGGGTTGCCAAATAACAGATAACGGATTATTCCAGTTATCAACAGCAAAATGCATCGCCAATCTTACCTGCATATCACTATGGGGAATGACAGGGATCACAGACAAAGGTGTTGCTCAACTGGTATGTGTTTTATCAAAAACATTCAGAATCATCAAGAATCATGCATTTTCTTTACATAATGGACCTCTAATCTTCAATATCATAATCTAGATTACTTGATTGTTTTTGGCTTTTGGCTTCTTGAGAACAAACAAGTTGACCTTTTCTTGTTGACCATGTACAGATTTCAAGGGCCAATTCATTGCAACACCTAAACATTGGGGGCACTTTCATAACAGATGAATCTTTATTTGCAATTTCCACCAGCTGCCCGAATTTGAAGGTCAGCTGCCCGAATTTGAAATACAAATAAAATAAATGAAAGTACTTTGCTATTTATACAAGTATATAAAAAAAAAAATGATATTGATTATATTTCACATAATTGCAGAGTGTTGTATTATGGGGATGTCGTCATGTTACTGAAAATGGGCTTCAAGTTCTTGTAAATAAATGTCGGAAATTGGAGTCAATAAATGTATGGGGTATGAGAATCCCTCTTGATTCCTTTATTGCCCTTTTGGAAATACGTCCAGCTCTTCAAATCACCCCTCAATCACTGCTTAATATCGAAAATGCCCCTCTGTTACCTGTTTTTTGAGGGCTTACTATTGGTAAAAAAAAATGTGTACAGATTGTTGTGATTGTATGTAATTTATTTATTGACATAATAAAATGGAAACTTTGTGTGTTTTCTCCATCTTTGTTGGTAATTTTGTTTTGATTGCTTGATAAATTGTTTAAAGCTTGGATTTTTGGCCAATAAATGTACAAGACAAAAAAAATGCAAAATGCAAAATAATAGGAGATTGAAAAATAGATTGATCTCAAAAACTAGCTTTTGTCTCGTAAGATATGAGAAGCTAATTGATAAACTAATATCATTTAGTAAAAATATAAGTGATAAAATAAATGGAGAATATAAAATGACATAAACAGATATTTATATAGATAATAATTAATGATATATAAAGGTATATTTGGAAAATTTATTGAAAATGTTGAATGAACTTATTTGTAAATAGAATGGTTCGGTACCGGTTCTAGTACAATACCGACACAATCAAGATTCGGTACTAACTGCTCAAACTCTAAGCTGAAAAACTAGTTTTTGCATGATAATCTGGCTGATAAAATAATAACGTTTTTTTTAAACTAGCTGATAAACTAATTGACAAATATAAAACGATATAAAATAAATTTTAAATATATAATTAAAAACATGTTATATTATATAGAACATTATTATAACTTATTTCATCATATTAAACTATTTAGTTACAAAGAGTTTTCCGATCATTTTCATTTTTAAAACACTTTATTACATTTGATATTATATTTGCAATATAATTTATCCCCTCTCATGTATAAATTTTCAAATAATTAACTATTAACACAAACATATATTATTTGTTATTTCTATAGAATTTAGAAGTAACGTAATATTATGTTTTAGGGAGTGTTTGTTTTATCTTTTTGAACCAACTTTTAGATTTTATATTTTCCAAAAAGTTAAAATGGGGTAAAATCTGAGCGTGTGGCTCGGATAGGGCTCCCGGGCCTGATGGATTCTCTTTCGCCTTTCTAAAGAAGCACCGGGAGGAAATTGGTAGTGATTTCTATCTAGCAGTTAAGCATTTTGAAGCCACAGGGCTCATTGATGAAGGATGTAACTCATCTTTTATCACGTTAGCCCCAAAGGTACAAGACCCGATCACGTTAAACGACTTCCGCCCTATCGGCCTAATTGGATGTCTATATAAAACGACTTCAAAGGTCCTAGCTGAGCGGTTGAAAAGAGTGATTCATCATGTGGTCAGCAAAGAACAAACAACTTTCATTAAAGATAGGAACATCCTAAATGGGCCTCTAATCCTCAATGAAGTCATTAACTGGTTAAAGAAGAACAAAAAGAAAGCGTTCATATTCAAAGTTGACTTTGAAAAAGCTTTTGATTGTATTAGCTGGGATTTCCTAGATTCAATCATGCAACAAATGGATTTTGGGGATAAATGGCGAGCCTGGATTCGTGGATGCTTAGCTTCAGCAAGGGTCTCGGTTATTATTAACAGTGCAGCAACAAAGTAATTCAGAATGGAGCGGGGTGTGAGGCAGGGGGACCCGCTGTCCCCATTTTTGTTTATCATAGCTGCTGAAGGACTCAATATAGCTCTAGAATCGGCAAAAGAAAAAGGTGTTTTTAGTGGTGTTCAGCTCCCCCACTGTGGTCCAACAATCTCGCACCTACAGTATGCTGACGATGTGATATTTTTGGGATCATGGTCATTGGAAAACACGAAAAATCTGATCAGAATATTACGGTGTTATGAGCTGTCATCGGGGCTCAAGGTTAATATGTTAAAGAGAAAAATATTCGGGCTCGGTGTCCAAACCTGTGAATTAGAATTGGTGGCCCGTAGCTTTAATTGCTCGATTGGTTCACTCCCGTTGACCTACTTAGGTCTCCCAGTAGGTGTTTCGATGGTCCGTGAAACTCATTGGAAGCCCATCACCGAGAAATTCCAAGCGAAACTTTCTAGATGGAAAGCCTCTACCTTGTCGTTTGGGGGTAGATTGACCCTATGCAAATCTGTTCTAAGTAGCCTTGACTCATTTTATTTCTCATTATATAAGGCCCTTGCAAAGGTACTTAAAAGTCTGGAATGAATTCGGATGAAATTTTTCATGGGTGGGAGCTTGGAAGCAAGAAAAATGGCCTGGGTTGCTTGGGATAAAATTCTCGCTTCCAAAGAAAGAGGGGGACTCGGGGTTGGCAGTTTGAAAGCGCAGAATCTTGCTGTCATGGGTAAATGGTGGTCGCGATTCAGAATCCAACCAGACAACATATGGGCCTTGGTAATTCAAGCCATTCATGGTTCCGACGGTGGTGTGCCCCGTCCAAAGGCTGTAAGAAGAAGAAGCAGTTGTTGGGGCTCGATAGCATGCCTGCCAGCATTTTTAGACAAAGGTTAGGTGCCTTTCTTATCTTTCTTCCAAAATTCATTAAATATTGACGGTTCATACAAATGGTCTTGGTCACTCGACCCTTCGGGTGTTTATACTGTCTCCTCACTGCGGAATCACATTGATAATCAGTCCCTGCCTCATAGTAATGCTGGTTGGAAATGGAACCCGCTTGTGACGGGTAAGGTAAACATATTAGCCTAGAGAGTCTGCCACGGTAGACTTCCATGCATGGAGAACTTAAGTAAGCTTGGTATCAGCTCTTCAGACTTATGTCAAATGTGTCATGAAGCCTCAGAATCGGTAGATCACATCTTCGTGGGATGTCCGATATCAAAGGAAGCATGGGTGCAGGTGTGCAGTTGGTGGCGGTTATTGGGAATTTCACCAAATAATTGTAGTGAGTTGTTAAATTGTAAAGACTCACTAGGGGGACATAATAGGCTGGAAATGATTCATGAGGCTATAATGTTGGTTTTCTTATGGGTAATTTGGAGATACATAAACAACAAGGCCCATTGTTTGAACTCAAACTCCTGCTCAAAATCGGCTTTGGCATTCGAGGTACAAACATTTTCGCACCTATGGATCAATGCAAGGAATCGGAAGGGAAGGAAGCTTAGATGGCTCGAGTGGCGTTGTGACCCAATCTTGGAGTGCTACGGCAGGATGTAGTTAGCTTTTTTTAGTTTCTTTTCCGGCTTCCATTTTCATTCTCATTGTCCTTTTCTGTTTATTTCCAATTGTCTCTCTTTTGATGTAGCGTTGTTTTCTTCGGGACAATTTGCACCTCCTATCTCCTGTCTAGTTTTTTTTATTAATATATGCCTACCGTTCTAAAAAAAAAATGTTTGATAAATATAAAAGATCTTCTAAAATTAATTTTTTGAAAAATAACGTATGACTTTTTGGAACTTTTAGCTTAACAATTAAATGAACCCTAATACACATTCTTCTCTTCTCGTTCTTCTCGCTGTCATTCATCATCAACCTCCCAGTCACGTATCAGCGGGTTTGCTTTTTCATGATAAATGAAGTTATGTTAGCAGTGTTTGCATTTGCTTCCTTTGTTAATCTTTATCACAACAAAAACGTGCAGATTAGGTATTGATTTTGTTGTGTTGAACCCTAATCCAGAAGCTAAAACAAATTATTTTGACAAATTCATCATTCAACCAATGTATCTGTTCGAATGTGATGCTACCTTAAGTGAATAATACAAATAATCTCTTATTTTGTAGGAGTATTTTTCTCAAATTCTTAGTTGAATGACTGCGTTTTTACTTTAATAGTGATAGTTTTCTCCCCAATAAATATTTGCAGCCACTTTCACTGTGGATATGGCTAAGATTAGTGAGAAAATAACACAACTAAGATGGTTTTATGGATCTTCTCTGATAAAACCACCATCAAGTTCAAGACTCCATTACTTCCCTTTCCAAGAACTCAAGTATTGTATCGTTGTTGCAGATCAATCATGAAGACAGATACAACAATATTACCTATCATAGTCAACGAAACCATCGATCCAACTGATGAAGAAAAACAGATATTCGATCGATTGCGTGAAGTTCTTGCTCATTTCAATCTTGACACACAGCTTCGTGTTGCAGGTGGATGGGTTCGCGATAAGCTTCTAGGAAAAGATTGTTATGACATCGATATTGCTCTTGATAACATGTTAGGAAAAGAGTTTTGTGAAAAGGTAAACGAGTATTTAGTATCCACAGGTGAACAATCACAAGGAATCGGTGTTATTCAAAGCAATCCTGATCAATCCAAGCATTTGGAAACAGCAAGAATGCGATTATTCCATGTCTGGATCGATTTCGTCAACTTAAGATCCGAAGATTACACTGAAAACACCAGAATTCCAACCATGCAATTCGGTTCTCCAGAACAAGATGCATATAGAAGGGATCTTACAATCAACACCTTGTTTTACAACATCAATACATGTTCAGTTGAAGATTTTACTAAAAGAGGGTTGAATGATTTGAAATCTGGGAAAATCGTGACACCATTGCCACCAAAAGAGACGTTCTTGGATGATCCTTTGAGGGTTCTTAGAGCAATTCGTTTTAGTGCAAGGTTTGAATTTGAAATGGATGAAGAATTAAAACTTGCAGCTTCAGACAATGATGTGAAATCTGCCATTGGTGGGAAAATCGGCAGAGAAAGAATCGGACATGAAATCGATCTTATGATATCCGGGAATCAACCCGATAAAGCAATAACTTACATATCAGAATTAGGTTTGTTTTGGGTTGTTTTCACATTACCTGAAAATTGTAAACCTTCAATTTCACAAGAAGATGATAGAATTTGTGTTGAGTATATGAATTTGGGAATGAGACAGTTTCTTGAAGTGGGGTGTAGTTTTACAAATGAACAGAGAAGGATTTATTTATACGCATTGTTGTTTCTTCCACTTAGGAAGATAGTTTACATAGACAACAAAAGGAAAACATTTCCAATTGTGAATTACATTTTCAAAAACTCTTTAAAGTTAAAAGTTAGTGATGCGGATGATGTTACGAGGCTACATAATGGAGTTCAGAAGCTTTTGTGTTTGATCCCATTCGTGTTATCAAATGAAGATATGAGTAAAATTGATTTGGAAATTGATTTGATTGAAGTTCCTGTGAAATTGAAACCAAGGATCTTGTTGGGTTTGGTTTTGAGGGAAATGAAAGATTTGTGGAGGGTTGCTTTGATGCTTTGGAGTATTGTGGGGGGAGAAGTGGAGAAAAGGAAGGAAGTGTTTATGGAGGTTGAAAGAGAAATATTGAAATTAGGTTTGGAGAAAGTGTGGGAAGTCAAACCTTTGGTCAACGGGAAGGATATAATGAAACATTTGGAGCTTGAAAAAGGGGGCCCGGTTGTTAGTGAATGGCAGCGGAAGCTTCTACAATGGCAGCTTGCTTATCCTTCCGGAAGCTTAGAGGAATGTGTTGATTGGATGAAGAGGGAAATAGAGAAGAAGCGTGCTAGAACATCAAGAGGAGAATAATCTTAATCTATTTCTAGGTGTTTTTATTATTATTATTTTTTTAGTAAGTAGGTTGCTATTTACATTTTTATCAAGATATTGGTATATCTTAGAATCTAAACACGGGGAACAGTTTTTTGATGTAAGTTCTTGTGATGTACAAGAAGTAAATTTTGATGCTAGTGATATCGGTTTGCGTATTCTGAAATATAAGAACAGAGAAAACGTGATGGTGTTTTTTCTTTGTTGTTGTGTTGTGTTTAGGGAAAATTGTAGGAGATATCAACATACTTTGCTCATGGGCAATGTACATTGATTATTTTTTTATCCATAATAGTAAGTTGCTTACAGTTTTTTACCTAATAAGGTTTAACTGGACAACCTTATTTATTTAATTTTTTTTATTATTTGGTATCTTATGTCGTGCTAAAAACAGTCGTAATCACAAACCAACAGATTTATTTCAAAGAAGTCTATCGAAGGGAAGTCGAAGAACAACAATCAAACTCAAAAACATTCAGTGTAAAACAAAAAAATAGCATGGTACTTTCAATTCTTTTTGTTTTTTTTTGTTTTTTTTTTTTTTTAAAATTTATCAAAGCACGTGTTTGAATTTCTTCTTATTATAGCATTGTAATCTTGAATAAATTTTTCTTAGTACATTTTACTTCAAAAAAGATGCCCCCTATCACTCTCTTATACTACTATATCTTTATACCTTAATAAGCATTTAACATGTTTTGCTGAATTTTAAGAGGTATAACATCAAATGCAAATTGTACAATGAATTTATGCATTGAAGCTTATTTAGTCAAATGATTGAATACAAGGTTTTATTTTATCCCTTAAAAATCTCCATCAATCAAACTGAATCAGTCAAAGTGAAGACTTATTCTCAATTGTTCCTTGAAATGGGGGATTTGAATCCCTTTTTTGTTGTTTCTCTTCTGTTTATAAAGAAACGTTGCCCACCAGCATAGTGCTAACGGATAGGTGTCTCTTTCGGATCTGAGTCAGAAGCACACCATCACCATCGACATCGACGCTTTATCTCTCACCCTTAACTCTCTCATTTACTAAAAGCCTAATATCTCACTACCAATGTATCTCTTGCTCTGTGTGTGTGTGTTTCTGTTTTATATATCTTTAATATTTGTGTTTTGTTTGTATCGTACGGTCACAGTCATAGAAAAGAAAAAGAAATTTTGTGTTTTGGAACCCCAGATGAACCCTTTGGTAAAATCTTGGATCTGTTTAGATCTACGTATGCTGCTGCTTCCCCGAAGATTCAGAGGCAGAATCATTTGTTATGGTTTCTGTTGGTGATTTAATCACCAAATATATTTTAGTGTAATGGATTTAACAAGTGTTTCAAGAATAGTGTTTTAATTATAATACAAGTTAGGAGGTGTGACAATGCACACTTGTATTTACTGAACATTGTTAGTACCGAACCCTGATCTACTGTGTCAAGTCGGGGTTAATTCGTATTTTTTCAAAGTTGAAAACGGTTATCGTTTTATCCGTTGTGTGGATAAGTCCGGGAAACATATAACTTCGTTGAAACACAGAAAACAAAAAGGACGCTTTCTTCTTCATTCTCTCTCAAAATTGATTCTATGTTTTGTGCCTAAAATCAGAATCGTTTCTTCAGGAATTATCATAGTTTGGATTTCGTGATACCCAAGGCAATTAGGGTCGAAATATCAAACAAGGAAAGTGTATCACACGATTCCTGTTTGTGATCCAGATTTCCTATAACCCAATTTCGAAATTCCCCAACAGTTTCTTTCTTATTTTACGATTTATGGTTTCATTTAGAACTTTTTCTTGATTAAACAAAAAAACTGCATGTGGGTTATGATGAATTTGTGTTTGAGTGTTGTATCTGGTTTTTATTTTGTTGTTTTTACTCAAAATGATTTCTGAATAGATCTATGTTTGGGGGCTGAACTCTGAAGATTACATTTGTGTTGTTTTGGCTTTCGATTTTGATAGTCATATTTATTTTTTTTGTTGATTTATTTTACATAATAATATTTATTGATTTATTTTGGGAAAATGTCAAATTTAATGAACTTGAATTTGTGTGTTTTTGATGAAATTATTCCATGTTTGTTTGTTTTTCTTATCAAATCTATAAAACTAAAGGTTTATGTTAATCTCAAGGTACATAGATTTGTGGTTATTACTCATGTATAAAGTTTTGGAGTTTATTTAATATTTAACAGGTGTTTTATAATAAAGTATATACATATTTGTTTTTCATTTCAGGTTTTATAGTACTTGAGTTGCTGTTTGTTGAGTCAAGATAAGTAATGAAGCTGGTTTTTTAATTTTAGGGTTTGTTGATAAAAATTTGAAACCGGAAGCAAGTTTGAACTTTTAAATATTGTAGTCTTTTTGGTGAACAATTTGAAATGATATATGTTTAATACGGTTTGTATACGATTTAAATAATGAATTGTATTAGTCTTTGTTTATGAAATTAAACTGATAAACGTTGGCTTCATTTATGATTATAACATTAAACTTATAAATGTTGGTTTTATTGTTTAATTTTATGAGATGCAATGGTGTATTTTGTATTTTGTGAATCTTGGGAATA
This sequence comes from Lactuca saligna, assembly GCF_052625555.1. Taxonomy (NCBI): domain Eukaryota; kingdom Viridiplantae; phylum Streptophyta; class Magnoliopsida; order Asterales; family Asteraceae; genus Lactuca; species Lactuca saligna. Next base: position 304,610,039 of record NC_136420.1, on the reverse strand, counting down.
TATGTAAAACTTAAAAAAAATGCTGATTTCTTTATTGATGTTACGATTATTAGTTTAATATTATTAAGTTCTTAAAATTTGAACACAAGAGTATTTTTGAATTTGCTTTGTAGTCATTAGTATGTAAAAATATGTTATAGTTAATGCATAATTAAGTATATGAAAAATAAATAGTATTAAAAAACTTTTAAAAAAGATATTAATAAGATGACTAGAGATGAGGAAGTTAGAAAAAATGGCATAAAAAGGAACATAAATAATATTAAAGGCTTCAAATGATTAATACAAATAAAAAAAACTAAAAGCAATATAGTTCTGCACCCTACGTCATTCTATCACGTTATCTTACATTGTACTATCTCTGTTTAATATTTTCAAATTTTGAATTATTTTTATATTATTTTTTACTACAAAAACTACTTAACATGAACTTAATATTTTTTAAAAGAAGAGTTTAATTTTTTCAACGTTGAAACATCATTGAATAAACCATAATAAATGTATTCGTAATCGATGGATGATGAGTTGGCATATGAATTTTAAAATATTAATAGAAAATATCAATATGTTTCTAGGGAGTTATTTAATTTGTTTAATGGGAAAGTAATAGGTCGTGAAATAATAAACAACTGACTCAAAATATGTAGTTTTAAGATTTTTTGAATCTTCATTTTATCAATTTTTGAATATTGTTTTTTTTGAAATCTAATAAATTAAAAAAGAATAATTGTTTTAAAAATAAGAAATAAAAAACGAAATTTGAATGTTTTTTGGAAAGCTTTTTGAATATTCCATTTTGGATGTTCTTTTATTATTGTTTTTTCAATAATTGTGTTATATGTTTTTTGAATATTGCTTTTTGGAAAAACATACGAAAACTACAAATCTATATACATTCTGGTAACAAAATGAAAAATCATACGAAAACTACAAACCTATATACATATTGTCTTTTACTAAAGCAACATAAAAATATAAAGGAAAAAACTTTTATGTGGATTGTTATAAGTTACTATATAGAATTATTACTTAATGATATTTAATCTAATTTATTTTATTTACTAAAATAAATTAATCTTTGAAATTAAACTAATAATTGCATTAAAATTAAATTAAGTTGTCCGCTACATTGCCCAAGTTATATCCTATACATCTTCGTGAAGTACACCAAAAAAAAAACCTATCTTTAAACTATTAACATCATATTGAAATGAAACAAATGGGCGAAAACAAAATAATACCCAACAAAAAATTATTCATTGAAAGAAACTATTGTTAGCCGCAATAAAACAAATCGAAAAAAAAAAAAAACAATTTGACGACCGCCCAAATGATACTAACTTTCGTTCGGAAACTAATCGCCGGAATGAAACAAATCGTCGCCCCTGCATCGCGAGGGTATGCTACTAGTATTATAAAACATATTATTCACATCTTGAATTTTAAGAGGTATAAGATATAAAACTTTTTTTACAAATCATTTCTACATAACGAAAAATCATTAGTAGTTAGTTTAAAAAACATGAATTAAATAAGATTGTTAAGAAACTTAATTTGGAACAAAATAACAATTTGAAAATATTAAATTAATGCACATAAATTAATTTATATTTCTTAAACTAAACACCGATAATAATTAATTTACATTAAATGTATAAACATACAATATAAATATAAAGACTATACGTAAATATTTTATTTAAAAGAGGTAATTTTTTATTATATAATAACAAATAATAAAATATAATAATTATTTCCCCATCAAAAAACCATTTGCCAAAAGAGTTAATTGTCGTCGCTGCTTTGCGCGGAGATACGTGTAACTTCTCTTTGGCAAATTAATAAAGAAAGAATATTCTTAATTTAACCAAAACCAAAAATCCTTGTACTTCATTGTATTTATATAGGTATGAGTAGATTTAGGGCGCGTTTGGTTTGATAGAATGAAATGAAATTCGAGGTAAAATGAATCTAATTCCACTATATTCCAGTGTTTGAAAAAATAGTGGAATTAATTTCCTACTATGAAGAAATCAACATTTTACTTTATTACTCTTGTTTTATTTCACAACATAACATCTACCACCATCACTCACCTCTTACACCACCACCACCACCACCACATGCCATCACGTACCACCACCACCACCACTACCTACCACTACCACCACCATCACCACCTACCACCACCACTATCACTTACCCCCGCTACTGTCACCACCACCACAATCCACCTGCCATCATCACTGCCATCACTACCCACCTATCGTAATAGCCACTGCCACTATCACTACCAACCAATACTACCACCACCATTCACCGCTCATCATCACCTACTGCCACCACCACCACCTACCCACACTACTACCACCGCCATCACTACCACCACCTACTGTCACTACCACCACCGCTACCTACCCACCTACCGCCACTGCCACCTACCATTGCCACCACTACCACCTACCAACTCTACCGTTATCGCCACCACCCACCATTTGTCACCGACACTACCATTACCACCATCACTGCCACTACCATCATTACTTACCACCGCCACCGCCACCACAACCACCTACCACTACTACCGACATAAATGCTCAATTAATAAAATGAAAATTAACTATTTTTATTTTTTATATTATATATATTTACATATAAGAAAACAAAAAAAATTAAGTAAAACAGACAAAAAAAAAAAAAAAAAAAAAAAAAAAAAAAAAAAAAAAAAACAATTCTGTTATTTTATATGGATTATAATTCTATTTCCTGTCATCCAAACAAAATCTGTAATTAAACTCTTTTTCCTATCAACCAAAACGTATGTGAAAGTAGATTTAAGTTTCTACCACTACCTTTTCTAATTCCTTTAAAAACATTCAACAAATCAAAAAACATCTTTTCTCGTGTGAGTCTTAAAAGTTACACTTCAATTAAGAATCTTTTCTAATTCCATTATATATATATATATATATATATATATATATATATATATATATATATATATATATATATATATATATATATATAATTAAAGAAATAAATATTAGGAATAGTAAACTTGTCATTTTTTTTTTGATAACTTTGCTCTTCATTCTTTGGTTATTTTGACATTTTGGTGATTGCAAACAATAATTTTATATTTTTTATGAACCTTTTAATATTTAAAGTTTGGTCACAAAACTTTAATGGTTTGACAACTTTGATCCCTTTTCGAAAAAGTTGCTAATTCCTACCCTTTTAATTATTTAGCCATTTTGACACTTTTGGTCCTTGCAGTCAAAACTTTTACATTTTTTCATAAAAACATGAAAAAACGATCCAGGGTAAAGCCCGAGCTTTTCATCATTGCACTTTCTACGTCTGTCATAGTTATCGATTCGGAAACAACATTGAAAGCTTCTGGCCCCCGTGTAGCAGGGGTAACCTTTCTAGTTATTATTAGATTTTTTTTGTACAATTAAGTTCTTAAAACTTTGAGTGCATTAAGTAAAAAAAAAACATCGTAGTAACTCTCCGATCTACAGTAAGTAGTAACTATTTCTTCATTTTCGCCTATCTCCGAGTCCTCTCTTGGGAGAATCTCAATCTGAAGATTACAGGTGCATCTTCTTAATCTCTTTGTCTACATTAATATCTAATTGATTCTTTTTACAGATTATACTCATAAGCATTCGATTGAGTCATCTAGTTGCTTAGTCTCACTCGGTTTTTGCACAATTAGGGTTTCATGCTGTTATTTTTGTTGTTTGTATGTTTAGGTCGAATTTGATTGCTTTTCCATGATAAATGTTATGTTGCTAGTTAGTTCATATGACTCTTTTTAATATTCATCACAACAAAATTGAAAAATAGAAAAAGACAAATTTAATCTAACTTTTTAAAGTTTTTATAAGAAATAACAAAAAACATTTAGAAATGACCCATATAGCCAACAAAATCTCAAAAGGCATGTGACCTTTGCGATTTCAGACCATTTGCAATTTCCTCTAACTCAATCTTATCTATGATTTCTTCTATTATTTTGCCTCTTTACAAATGTCTAATGCATAACATTATGTATTAGACATTATTGTGAAAAACAAAGATAAGTGGGATTGTACAAGTGCTTCTGTATAGACATTTATACAATCTCACTCTAGAAGAGGAAATCATACAGGAAATCGTAATAGGGGTCTGCTATTTCATCATGCCAAAATTGCAAAACCAGATTTCCTTTTGTGCTTTTGATGAAATCGTTGTCCAAATGACGAAACCCAACCCATAAAGGCCCAACTGCAATTTCAATTACTATATGGGTCACTTTTTAAATTTTTTTTTTTGGCTATTTATTGGAAAATATTTAGGGAATTTAACTAGATTTGTCTTTTTCTCACAACAAAATCGTGCACACTAGTTATTGATTTTGTTGAAAATCCTAATCCACTAGCTAAAACAAATTATTTTATGTTCGCCCTCTATCATCATCGTGATTTTTTTTGGCCATTTCATCATTTAATCCATGTATATTTGCAGCCATGTTCATAGCTAAATTAGTGAGAAAGTAACGCAATTAAATTGGTTTAATGGATCTTCTTTGACCACATCCTTTTACAGGGTAGTTGATGCAGGTCAATCATGAAGACAAATGGAACATTACCTGTCATAGTGAAGGAAACCATTGATCTAAATGATAAAGAAAAACAGATATTCGATCGATCGCATAAAGTTATTGCTCATTTCAATCTTGAAACAAAGCTTTGTGTTGTAGGTGGATGGGTACGTGATAAACTTCTAGGAAAAGAATGTTATGATATCGATATTGCTCTTGATAACATGTTAGGACGAGAGTTTTGTGAAAAGATAAACAAGTATTTGGTATCCAGGAGTGAAGAAACACAAGGATTTGATGTTATTCAAAGCAATCCGGATAAATCCAAGTATTTGGAAACAGCAAGAATGAGTTTATTCCATGTCTGAATTGATTTCGTTCACTTGAGATCAATAGATTGCAATATGCAATTCGGTTCACCAGAAGAAGATGCATATAGAAGGGATCTTACAATCAACACCTTGTTTTACAACATCCATACATGTTTAGTTGAAGATTTCACAAAAAGAGGGTTGGATGATTTGAAATTTGGGAAAATCGTGACACCATTGCCACCAAAAGTGACGTTTTTGGATGATCCATTGAGGGTTCTTAGAGCAATTCGTTTTAGTACAAGGTTTGGTTTTGAAATGTTGGAAGAGTTAAAAGTTGCAGCTTTAGACAATGATGTGAAATCCGCAATTTTGGGTAAAGTTAGTAGAGAACGAATTGCCTTTGAGATTGATCTTATGGTAAACGGAAATCAACCTACTAAAGCATTAACTTACATTTATGATTTAGGGTTGTTTTTGATTGTCTTCACACCACCTACAAATCCCAAGCCTTTAATTTTAGAAGAACATGAGAAAAGTTGTGTTGAGAATATGGATTTGGCATGGAGATAATTTCATGAAGTGGGATGTAGTTTTACATATAAACAAAGGAGGCTTTATCTGTATGCATCTTTGTTTCTTCCAATTAGGAACATTGTTTATATAGATAACAAAGACAAAAAAGTATCCGTTGTGAATTATATATTAAAAAATTGTTTAAAGCTGAAAGCTAGTGATGCACGTGATGTTATGAGGTTGGACGATGGAGTCGAGAAGTTTTTGTGTTTGATTCCATTCGTGTTATCCAATGAAGATATGAATAAAAATGATTTGAAAATTGATTTGATTGAAGTTCCTGTGAAATTGAAATCAAGGATCTTGTTGGGTTTGGTTTTGAGGGAAATGAAAGATTTGTGGAGGGTTGCATTGATGCTTTCGAGTATTGTAGGGGGAGAAGTGGAGAAAAGGAAGGAAGTGTTTATGGAGGTTGAAAAAGAAATATTGAAATTAGGGTTGGATAAAGTATGGGAAGTCAAACATTTGGTTGATGGGAATGATATAATGAGACATTTGGAGCTTGAAAAAAGTGGGCCCGTTGTTAAAAAATGGTTGCGGAATCTTCGACAATGGCAACTTGCTTATCGTTATGGAAGTGTAGAGGAATATTTTGATTGGATGAAGAGCCAAATGGAGATGTAGATTGCTATTTAGATTTTTAATCTAGAAATACATAGGATGTTGGTATATATTAGAATTGAAATAGGAAAACATTGTCTATGTAAATGCTTGGGAGTCACAAGAAGTAAATTTTTATGTTGATGATGATATTGATTGTGTGGGAAAAAGTGATCATGATTTTATATTTGATTTTTTGACATTTTAAAGTGATTATCTTGATAAAATTTGATCCCACATACTCAAAATCCATAATTACAAAATCTTAAATATACATGCAGACAACCAATGGTTTTCTAATCAACATCTAAATGTAGTCCTTCGGGTTCACAAGCATTTATATGGTAATATCCAGTATCTGTATCAGTTAGATATGCTAACATGCTCGCAAGTTTATGTGAATGTGAGATGTTTTAGACTTTGAAAGCTAACACATAAAATAGCGAGAAAAGAACATAAAAACAGCCGATGAAGATTAAGCATAACAAACGAAGATAAGAAGTAGATTCATCATATACTTGCTCTAATCCATTGGTTTTCTCTTTTTCTTAGAATGGCTAAAATGATTTTATAAAAACACACTCTAGCACAAAGAGCTAGAGGAACAAACTAACAATTACAGAGATATATACTCATAGTGGGATTTTTAACTCAAGAGTTTTCACTTTATGCTAACTTTATTGTTCCTATTTGCTAACCAATCAAGAAAATAGATAACAATTCGGTCTAAAATCGTACTCTTCTGAAATGAGTTTGGATTGAAGACTATATTGTTTCAATACCACCACAACACCCATAACGTCACATAGATAATTACCTTCAAAGCTTCCTTCCTCCAACTCGATCCCTTATAAGCCTCAACAAAGTGAATGACATCTAGAAAAGACTGAAACAACAGAAAGGGTAAATCTAGCCACTTGAAAATAGATCTCCAAACTTGGTCAGCGCTTACATAACACTCAAAGAACACATGGTTGATGGACTCTTGAACATTGTTTTTCAAGATTCGCGTCCTTTGATTACAAATCGCATTGAACAATGTCCATTGAAAATTTCATTTCTTTTTGCCATTTCATCGTACACTTTACGAGCACCATCCAAAAGCTCACATCTCACATACATGTCAATTAGAGTCTTACCCATGGACAATTTAGAAATAAAAACCACTAGACTACTAAATAAATAAGAAGTAGAAAAAGAATTTATGCAATCAATAGTGTATTGAATTAATATAAGTCGAATAAAGAACTTCGATGCCTTGTGTCTTACTTGGTATTAGAATTTCGAATTCGAATGAAAACCACCTGATTGTTGGCAAAATTTTTTGATTTTGTGAGGATCAATCAAATAAGGTTTTCATTAGAAAAAGATTCTATAAAAGAAATGATAAATAGATACTAATAGAGCAAGAAAAGAAGGAAATAAAAAAACATAATATAGAATGGAATTTGGTTTTTTTACTTTACAAATGGACATGCTGGATCATATATCTCTCCATATATTAGGATAGATAGATTGACCATCACACTCGAGATCTTTGATAGTGGCGGTATCTACTCATATGTTCATGTTCTATTCGGAGGACTAAAATAAAATTGTCTTTCAGAGAGATGGCTGAGTGGTTAAAAGTCCCGGTCTTGAAAACCAGTATAGTTTATTATCAAGGGTTCGAATCCCTCTCTCTCTCTCTCTCATATTTTGCTTGTTAAATAAATTTGTTTCTTTATTGGATTGGTTTTGATAGGATGTTTCATTATCATAAAGAAAGGGGAGTGGCTCGGCTATCCCGCGTAGCCAAGCCAGAAAAATGGATTAAATATAAATGAGTTGAAAAAAAAGAAATTTTTTTTATGACATGATCCCTATATGTATAAAGGAACCGAAGTGACTCCTAGTTCAAGTCTTTGATCTCCTGTCTCAATTAAGATGGGTCATGGAAAGAACAGGTTCAAAATCACGATCAGTTCCTTTTTCAAATCCTGCTGCAGCTGCACGAGCTCTTCCTGCGTGCCACAAATGCCCTACGAAGAAGAAGAATCCTAAAACAAAATGAGAAGTAGCTAACCAAATTCTAGGAGAGACATAATTGACTGCATTGATCTTGGTAGCTACGCCACCCACGGAATTTAAAGAACCTAAAGGATCATGGGTCATATATTCTGCGGAATGACGTTCTTGCCAAGGTTGTATGTATTTTTTCAGCCGACTTAAGTCCAACCCATTTGGACCCTTTGTGGGTTCTAACCAAGGAGCACGTAGATCCCAAAAACACATAGTTTCTCCTCCAAAAATTACTTCTCCAGTCAGGGAACACATTAAATATTTACCTAAACGGATAGGACCTTGAGCAAATATGATGTTAGCTCCAAGACATTGGTCTCTAACTAGAAAAGTAAATGCTTGAGCTTGAGAAGCTTCTGGTCCAGTGGGTCCGTAAAACTCATATATACTTGGATACTTGTAAAATATGTTGAAGACGACACTAAAGGTAGGTTCCTTGTTGAAAATTGGTGTATGTGATCTTAATCTCCTTTATCTATCTACGTACGTCAACGAAGGGTTAGGGTCAATTTAGTCAATCCATTATATGCCAAAAAGGGTTTTAAACTTCAGTGATAATATGGTCAATTTGATCTTTCTTTTCAAATTATCATAATTATAAAAATATAATAGCTGATTATAAATTATTAAAAAGTGTTTAAATTTTGTTAGCCATATATGATATTTGTTAAAAGTATTAAAACAATTACAAACTTATCATTTGTGTAATTAGATTGTGATGCAGGGTATATAGTTTAAAGTTATTGTAGCACCTGGTTCCTGGTACGTATTCCTTGTAATTGATATTTCTTAAATAATGCATTTTTGCCTTGGACTCGGCAAGTTGAAGGACCAACTCGCCGAGTAGAAGCGGGATGAGATGCAAGGTCTAAGCTTTGGACTCGGCGAGTCGATTCCCGGACTTGGCGAGTAGGCCTTGTTTGGGCAAAAACCCTAACCCGAGTGTTTGCACCCTATTTAAACACTCTAACTCGGCCGCCCTTGTCCCTAACACTTCCAAAGAGCTGTAGAGAGAAACCCTAGCCCCCTTTTTGTCCTTGTGAAGGAAGTTTGAAGCTTAAGAGAAGAAGTAGGAAGTGGAAGAGTGCAAGGAGGGGAAGTAGATCCAACATCTACCCTGCAAGAGGCTTCCATTCAGGTAGAAAAGTTCTTACCTTGATCACTAGTTCATTAGATCCCCTTTTTGTCCCCAATTGGTGGTTTTCAAGCCCTAAAACCTCAAACTCCATGTGTTTGTGCTCTATGATCCGAAAGGACTTTAGATCTGGACCTTATGGGCATCTTAGAAGTATAAAGTTTCTGTGGTTGAAGTGATTGAGGTCCCTATTGAGTGTATGACCTCATAAAGAGCTTGGATTTTCCTTTTTGAGCTTATAGGGCCATGCATGCACGTAAAGTTTGCAACTTTACATGATAAGCATGCCCTAGGAACATAGATATATGGTTTGGAATTATTGTATGTCTCATATTTGGTCTGTATGGGAAATGGGTCGTAGGGACTCGGCGAGTCCCAAAGTGGAACTCGACGAGTTCTATGAAGATGGTCTTAGACTCAGCTAGTTGGATGAACAACTCGACGAGTCCTATGAAGATTGCCTGGAACTCGACGAGTTGTTCTTCAAACTTGGCGAGTCATATGAACTGTTACTTAGTAAGAGGGGTTTAAGTGTTGAAGGTCCAACCCTTCATATCTGCACGCGGAATTAGCAATTTAAAGTGTAGCATTAGTCCCAGAAACCCAAATCCCCATAATGGATGCTCTGGTGAGGATTTGGAAGCGAGTAGGAGATCTGCTCATGGGACTTGGTGAGTTGTTCTCAGACTTGGCGAGTCGGTCTAATCATCCCAAGTAGTGAGTTAAGGGTGACTCAGTAGGTAGGAAGTGGGACTTGATGAGTAGGACCGAGTTAGTAGGAGAAGGACTCGGCAAGTCTGTGCCATGACTCGGCGAGTCCAATCAAATGAAAGTTGACTTTGACCAAGGAGTTGACCTTGGACTAGGGGTGGGTCAGTCATTTGACCTAAGGGTATTTAGGAGTGGCTAACGTATGTTTATGATTTATAGCCGGAGGATTACCGGTTCAGCAGTCAGGCGCTTAGCAAGCAGGCTTTCAACAGCTACTTTTCGAGGTGAGTTACCTTCCAGTAGTAGTGGGTCTACGACCACAATGCCGACCCACCAGTATGAGTTGTATGATTAGATGATTGTCTCTGTGATATTCATCTAGGGTTGCTACTACTTGTGATATTTTTATGTGCTAGTATGATATGATGTTATGTGCTAGTGACAGTAGGGGAGATAGTCCCCAGATTACCGGTCGATAGGGCCGAAGGGGAAGTCATGTCCAACCATGCTAGATAGATTATGTGATATGTGTTATGTGGTAATAGTAGGGGTGAAATAGTCCCCAACATCCAGTCGAGAGAACCGAAGGGGAGACCAGCACCCAGATATGCTAGTCAGTATCTGGTCGAGAGGACCGAAGGGGAGGCCAGCACCCAGATATGCTACTTAGTATCCGGTCGAGAGGATCGAAGGGGTAGGTCGGGCACCCATATATGCCTTACAATATATGTATGTTATATGGTTATATGGTATGTGGTACAGTGGGGGAACTCACTAAGCTTCGTGCTTATAGTTTATAGTTTTGGTTTCAGGTACCCCTTCAGCGAAGGGGAAGGGCTGGCACGATAGTGTCACATCATACACACATCTCGTTTTCCGCACTATGATTATTTTGGGATTGTACTCTTACACTATGGTTGATTTCATGTTTTGGTTTTCAGACACGTAATATGTTTTAAGAAATGATATGATCGAATGTTGTTTATTTTCAAAAGTTTTGCGAAGTGTTTAATTAAAAATGAAATTTTTTTACTTGAAAATTGGGTCGTTACAGTTATATTACTTGTAGGGGTTGCATGTGTGTGATTATGTATGCAGATAAAGAATGGTCACATGTTGTTAACCCGAACCCAATCCATGGACTATCCATGGGTTATATCTTGCCCCGGGTATTTAATGTGCAGGTGAAGTTCATTTCAGTCATAACTCAAGGCTCCAATTGATATTCTCTCGTTTCTTCACTTCATCTTCTGAAGAGGGTTTTCATATTAGGGTTTCTGTATAAACTCATTTCAATGAAGTTTTTGATTCCTTGTAATCATTTGAGAGTTTGAATGTGATTGTAGTGAAATATTTCGTTTGTATTTGTATGATGAAAACCGATTGTTTCATAGTGAATGAAATGTTGATGTTGGAAATATGTTGAGTTCTTGAGTTCATATTTTGTTACATGGTATCAAAGCTATGATGTGGCTTTAGTTATGATCGACGATGATCTATTGAAGGTTGAAGGTTTCATACAGGTTTGTGCTCGTTGTTCTATGTTCCGCTTCTATTTGTGTCACACCCTCGGCCGCCGGCAGAAACGCCGAGGTGCGCGACGTAAATCAGTAATCCTAGTTATTAAACATACATTGAACAGTACAAATAAAATCTTCTATTACAACTGAAATAGAAATTACATTGACAATGACTGTTACTAAATCGCGACACACGCCTAACAATCCGGTGTTACAAAAATATAATATTACTAACGCAGAGTCTTCTGAGCGAACGCTTCCAACCTGCTAAGTAACCTGAGAATACATGCATTAAAAATACATCAACAAAATTGTTGGTGAGTTCTACAGGTTTTGACACAAAGTATTTTTATACCCAAAAGTGTTTGATAAAGTTTAGCTGGTTGAACAACTTTTATAAATATATACTTTTCTATCAAGAGTATAAAATAATTGGGTTATAACATTGTGTTATAACTCATTCATAAATACCCTTTGTTCAAATCCAAATGTACAAATGTTGGAAAATACATATAAGTAATTCAGACTTATATCAAAATGCATTTTTATGTAAAAGATTTTGAATATCAAATTATATAAAATAAGAAATGTTACCTTTTGTGATAACATAAAATAACCAACTTTACTCTTGAAACCTTATACAAGAATTGTATCATTTATAAAAAAAAAAATCAAAAGTATTGAATTTATGAACTTTGTAAAATCGAGTCGTGGCAATAATTAAGTATTATCTGACTTAATTTGAAAACCGACACTTAGCTGGTGGGGTAAACTCCTCCCACATAAATATTGTGTTTTCTTATAAAAACAAATGGTTTATATAAATAACTTATTTTATGTAAGTTAATAAATCTTGTTGAACCGTGTCATGATATTAATTAAGTGTTATCTGACTTAATTTTTGGTACTGACACTTATCGCTTTGAGTCACAAGCTATCCTACTAAATACAGTTTCTTTCAACTGGAATGAGTGAGCATAAACCTCGTATAAATCCAATATCGATTCTATACGGTAACGAAACAAAACTGGGATTTTATAATGAAATCATAACCGAACTTGTGACACTGTACTTTATTAATGCACTAACACCATAATAAGGCGCGCGTGCTAAAGTCATTCACCCCGTTGTAACACCTGGTAATGTTTCGATAATGCTAACGTCAGCGTCAAAATTCATCTCGTCAGATGTAGTTGTAGCTATGAACTCCAGGCGGGCGGTTGTACCGTATAAGATCAATAATATGACACTTACACCCGACGTTAGTCGTTCCCTCGAGGATTAACGGTTATATATTGGAGAGTTTCTACTAAGTATTGAGATCTTAGCTTTCGCGAAACCCGGAATAGTTTATAATGGAAACTCAAACGTATTGGATATGGTATTCAGAATAGGTATGATGAACCTACAGAATAGGTATGATGAACCCATATGGAATATATGAAGTAGGTATGATGAACCTACATGGAATATGTATGATGAGCCTATAGAGAATATATGGAGTAGGTATGATGAACCTACATGGAATAGGTATGATGAACCTATACGGAATACATGGGGTGGGTATGATGAACCTACGTAGAATAGGTATGATGAACCTATACTGAATACGTGGGGTAGGTATGATGAACCTACATAGAATAGGTATAATGAACCTATATAATCCATTCTAAATTCACTGGATATGTAACATTATTCACCGTTTAGGAAAATGATAACTGAAATTCTTATAACTTTAAGAGTTTATCATACTAGATACAGTTTCGATGTTGTATTAGCATAATAGCTAATTTTTGAATTTATCCAAGTTTGGATCGACCGTAAATCTACATTCCCCATATTTTATATAAATTATGCGAGAATATATTTTTAATACATTTAATTTGGGATAAAGGTAAAATCTTTATATACAATACTCGACAATTATTTATTTCGTGAATAACGACTCTTAAGTCCTTTAGTCGATTATTTTATTTATTATAATAAAATCCGTAACTTAGTAAATTGAGTTATATTTTTATAATTATATAAAAATATAGTAATACACTTTCCATCCGTTGTTACACAAGCTTATATATTACAAGTTAAATTTGATAATTTTAACTAATAATCATATAATTTCATAAACTTAGTCCTTCCAAATCTATGGCAATGTACCTTCATTTTATAATCGAATAATGATTTTGGTCATTTGTATATCGTTTCATACTTCTAGTTGATACTTTAACTTATACATATAACATCGTCATGGTTGTGATTTACAATACCAATCCGTGTTATTATAATAGTTTACATATAATCTTGTGATTTTTATTAATATTAATTAATACATTCCAACAAGGTGTATTTATATCCATTATAGCATCCTACTCTAATTTATGTGATTTATACAGTTAAATTACTAATTCATAAGCTTTCAACCAAATATAAAGTACGATGCTATTTTAAAGTATAAAAGTTGAAAATCATCAAACTTTAATAGACACGCATATATTCTCCCCCAAATATTAAAAACGTAAAAGAGGGGCTGTAGAAACTCACATTCGAAGCGTGAACGAGGCTCAAGGTGTGTTTCTTGTCGTGAAATTTGTTACGTGACGTTCCTCTTTCTTAAAACGAACCACCGGGTATATTTAAATTACCTAATATAACCAAAAGGGTAGTTTTGGTATTAATTATTAAGTGTAGGGTGGTCTTTGTTAGAAATAAATAAATTCTAGCGAATGATTTTACCAAAATTATCCTCCTGGGACTCATCTTACAAACTATTCACAAAACAAGGGATAAACATATACATTTGAAACTGATTTCGGGCTTTAGGACTTAATCTGTTAGGGTTTTTCTGGTGGAGGGCCAATTCTATTTAATTTAAATGCAGGTTTGAGTTACCCTTCACTTTCGGCTGGGTCAAAATCGAAACCCAATTTCTTATTGAAGTCCCGATATAGTCGATCCCAAATGCTCCAACATCACAAAGGGTCGTCGTCTTCAAAGGGGCAATGGAGAAGGAACGGGAACGAAGGCAATGGACGAACACCGTGAGAAGGGAAAACACGAAGGCTCGCAGGCACAACTTCGTCGGTCGACCGCAAGAAGGTTCATATCCAGGGTTCGACTAGACTGAAGAACGCAGGGAGAAGCAGCGAGGCGGATGTGACCTCGGACGAGAAGAAAGAGACGAAGCAGCGGTGCAAAGGGGATTTTAGTGTTGCTTCTTCGATGGGTGGGGTTGCAGTCGGCATCTCCGATGACCCCATCGTGGTTTCTTTTTCGTCGCCTGCAGCTTGGAATCGGTGGATGATCAGCTGCTACAGTCGTTGATGAGGGCTGTTCCGGCATCGATTCGTGAAGGAAGGAAAGCAGGGGCGATCATCTCCGGTGGTGCTTCTAGGTGTGCTCCGGCCAACCAGGAAGGAGAACGGTAAGACAGTCGATTTTTAGGGTGTTTGGGTTGCCGTAATTGACAGGAATTGATGGAGGATAAAAGATACCTGTTTGGGATTGTTTAGTATTTAATACGGAATACGATTTATCAGTGGTTGTTTGGGTGGTACTTGACAGGAAAGAAGGAAGAAAGGAGGATAAAAGATACCTGTTTGGGATTGTTTAGTATTCAAATATCCATTCCTCAGACTGCAGAATCTACCCGGCCGTCTAACCAACGCCGCATCCGCCACCAATCCTCACAAGGATAATCAACAATAGCTCGAAGCACTAATCCATAACCATATCGATCCTTCAGGGAACAAAAGATACCAAAACGAAATCTCGATCACACTCGCCAAACCCTCAAGGAACAACTGATACCACACGAAAACCCGAAACGCAATTCCATAACCAACCAATGAAACTAGCAGATAACAATACTCCACAATAATCATAAATAATCAAAACAATAAAAAGAAGCGTACCCGCAGCAGCAAGCTGAAAAACACGTCCCTAAGCCCTTGGGGGCTCCGCTCCACCCTGACCTCCACCTGTGATCCTCAACGTAGCCAGTGCTGGAGCCTGCACCGGTCCTGCAGCAAGCCGTGGACAGTTGACCTTCAAATGTCCAACCTGATGACAATGATAGCATATCCTCAAATTCCGAACCGGCACTGACTGCCGACAATCCCTCGCATAGTGTCCCTCCTTTCCGCACTTGCGACATGCCCCACCGGACCGACAAACCCCGGCGTGACCCCTTCCACACTTTCCACAGATGTGGCTACCCTGATCTCCCATCCTGGAATCAACGGTCTTAGACCGTTTCGTCGTCGGCTGCGACTGGACCGGAGCTTGCCTCAGCTCACGCATCTGCAACTCAATCTCTAACTCACGCTGCCTGGCGGCCTCCTGCAACTCCAGCAAAGTCTCGCACCTCTGTGCAGACACAAACTGTCTGATGTCTCTCTTTAGCATACTCAGATATCGGGACATCTGAGCCTGCTCCGAAGCGAACTCAGGGAAAAACATCGCTCTCTCAGTAAACATCCTGGTGATTTCCGTCACCGATTCCGAATCCTGTTTCAGCTCCAAGAACTCCTGAGCCAACCTCTCCCTCTCGACCTGCGAAACATAATGAGTGCTGAACATCTCTCTGAACTGATCCCATGAAATCGCAGCCCTTTGCGCATCCGAGTACGACCCCGTGGTCAATCTCCACCAATACTTTTCCCCGAGCCTTAACAGGTTCAGAGCATACCTCACCCTCTGATCAGCAGGGCATGAACACGTGAAGAAACATCCCTCCACATCTGATAACCATCTCATAGCAACGATCGGATCCTGAACTCCATCAAAAGTGGGAGGCTTCGTATTATCGAAGTCCCGATACTGAAAACCTCTACTAGCTCCTCCCCCTGCCACTGCTATAGCTGCTGTAGCCGCCGCGGCAGCCGTCTCCGTGAGAGCTGCATAGCGCTCGTCAAAATACTCCACCATGGCGGTCTTGATCGACCCAAACAACTCCGGCAACTCAGCCCGAAACAATGCAGCAACCTCATCATGCAGGATTTCGCGAATCCTCGCATCCAACTCGTGCGTACTCATCTGACTGACAACCTCGGGTTGTACAGACCCACCCGGAACTCCCTCTCCTGCTCCTGATCCTGACCCGGATCCACTCCCAGCATGCCCTGAAATCTCCATACTGAAAATAATACACCAAAATCTCAGACATATTCCACTATCCCGGGAACCAGCTCTCAACCCAACCCTAGAGGTCATGGTTTCCCTGATACGCGTATGAGTCTGTGCTTTCAGTAGTACGGGCCCATACTACCTTCCACACCTACCCATACTTGTATGAAGTACTTCCACAACACTCTAGCGACATACATAACAACACTCTACCCTCACAACTAGAGGAACACTAGAAATCTCTCACAAGGAACCCTAGGCTAACAGGCATCATAAATCAGGCAACTCATCAAGAAATCCTGAAGATCCCTAGCCTAACTCTAGCATGCTGTTCTATCAAAGCTCAATAAAACAATTGTCATGTATGGTATTTTGGGGCTACTTACTGGCTCCGGCTGATCGTACCTCCGCGTCCTCCTTTACTTATTCTGAAAAGCATTTTTAAATTCTCTTTTGAAAACCCTCCTCGATTTGAGACTGGAGTCACACAAGTGTTCCTCCAATTCACTCAAACCAAGGCTCTGATACCAACTTGTAACATCCGAAAAATAGAACCAATTTAAATTTTTCAAAACAACCTGATTTTCATTAAATTGTTTACAAAAAGGTTTTCAATACAAATAATTTAGAGTATTCCCAAAATCACATTGCTACAAAATCATGAGGAGCGGTACGATCGCGCCTTTGCCTTGCCACAGTCTCCTGAAGAACCTGAAAAACATTAAACCACAACTGTAAGCTCGAAATCTTAGTGAGATACCCCCAAAATACCAACCACGTATACGCCCTTCCAGGCTGCGACCTTCCGGTCCAAAACATATTGCCTTCCGGCCCATAACATATAAAACATACATAACATAACAGAACATAGAACAGCCATGCATATCGGGTCTACTGTGTGACTGGTCCGCCGTATCGGGCCTTCAGTCCACCGGATCCATCCTCCAGGTCTAGTCATGTCCTTCGAGTCTATAGTGGGGTTGGTCCGCCCGCATCGGGCCTTCAACCCACTTGGTCCACTCTCTGAGTCTACAGTGTGACTGGTCCGCCCGCATCGGGCCTTCAGTCGGCCTGGTCCACTCTCCGAGCCTCGGCTCGGCCTGGTCCACTCTTCGAGCCTCGGCACGTCTGGTCCTCCCTCGTGGGGCCTACAGCCTATCCGGACCGCTCGCTGGGACTTCGGAATAACCGGTCCGCTCTGGGTATCTTGGCCTACAACACAAAGCAGGACCCGCCTCAACCCATCTCCAGTCCAAACAACCATGTGCACAAAACATGCAATCATATAACAGTCATAGTCAACAAACCGAGCAAGCAGATCACATAGCATATCATTACCCTAACCAGGTTACCGACCTGACCGGTCACTAGCATAGCATCACTCTGTATATTGGGAAACTGACCTTAACAAGGTCTCCTAGCATGTACCATCCTAGCTACCAGGATGCAGACACATCAAACAATAACATAATAACCATATTCGAATCTCAATCCAATAAAGGGCCGGCCTTGGTGCCTTAGACCCTGTTGATATAGTGAGGATAACTCACCTCGAAACTGCCGGCTGAAAGGATAAGATCCCGCTGCTCCAAACTCTGACACGAACCCTCTACTGAACATCAAAACATTCAACTCAATAAATACCCTTAATTACCAAAATACCCCTGGAAGACAACTGGTCAACCTTGGACAAGTCAAAGTCAACCCCTGACTGACCCTACTTGCCGAGTCAACCTGATGACTCGTCGAGTCCTTATGCTCAGAACTTCCCTCAATTAGCGACCCAACTCGCCGAGTCACCCCAAGACTCGTCGAGTCCAACAATCCTGAGTGCACTCGCACCCAACTCACCGAGTCATCCCTTGACTCACCGATTCATCGACTCAACCAGAAATATTGGGACTCCCTTCGACAAGACTCGTCGAGTCCAAATGGACTCGTCGAGTCCAAATGGACTCGTCGAGTCCAAGGCTATCTTCAACCTACTCGCCGAGTTGTTCTTCCAACTCGTTGAGTTCCAGGCCATCTTCAAGCAACTCGTCGAGTCCACCCATGTGACTCGTCGAGTACCACTGGTCTGAATCCATACAGAAGCATCTCAGGCCATGCAATTGATCCAAAACATAGATCCAACCTCCTACAATCCATCCATCACGTAAAGTGGCAGACTTTACGTGAATCTAAAGAGATCTAGGCCTTATTCACCTTAGAACCAAGGTTTGGGACATGGTAGCTCCATTAACAACACAAGAACAGGGGCTTTAATGCTCTTAAGGTCTTCTCCACTCCAGATCTGAGGTAGCAACCTCAGATCCACACTCCAAACAACAAGATGCCACACCACCAAGCTCCCCACACAACCCCAAAATGAGAAACTAGGAAAACAAAGCCCAAGAACGAAAGTATTACCTCCAAAAGATGCCTCAATAGCAATGAAACTCGAGTCCAAGCAAAGCCCTTTGATCCAAGCCACTTCTCCTTCAAGATTTCTTCAACCAACACCTCTCCAAGCTCTAATTTGCTCAATAATGGAACTCTCCACGAATTTAGGGTTTCTGGGACTCAAGGGGGGAATAAGGGAGGCTGTGGAGGGGCATAATGCTCTTTATATAGGGCTCAACCCCGAAAATTAGGGTTTTCTCCATACAGCACCTACTCGCCGAGTCCATATTTGGACTCACCGAGTAGGCCACTTGATACGCGACCATAGTCGCGACCTGACTCGCCGAGTCTATCCATGGACTCGCCGAGTCACCCTCTAAAACTTACACTTTTAGCCCTTCCACTCTACTCTTGAAATTCCGGGATGTTACAATTTGGATCGACCGTAAATCTACATTCCCCATATTTTATATAAATTATGCAAGAATATTTTTAATACATTTAATTTGGGATAAAGGTAGAATCTTTAAATACAATACTCGATAATTATTTATTTCGTAAATAACGACTCTTAAGTCCTTTAGTCGATTATTTTATTTATTATAATAAAATTCGTAACTTAGTAAATTGAGTTATATTTTTATAATTATATAAAAATATAGTAATACACTTTTCATCCGTTGTTACACAAGCTTATATATTACAAGTAAAATTTGATAATTTTAACTAATAATCATATAATTTCATAAACTTAGTCCTTCCAAATCTATGGCAATGTACCTTCATTTTATAATCGAATAATCATTTTGGTCATTTGTATATCGTTTCATACTTCTAGTTGATACTTTAACTTATACATATAACATCGTCATGGTTGTGATTTACAACACCAATCCGTGTTATTATAATAGTTTACATATAATCTTGTGATTTTTATTAATATTAATTAATACATTCCAACAAGGTGTATTTACATCCATTATAGCATCCTACTTTAATTGACGTGATTTATACAGTTAAATTACTAATTCATAAGCTTTCGACCAAATATAAAGTACGATGCTATTTTAACGTATAAAAGTTGAAAATCATCAAACTTTAATAGACACGCATATATTCTCCCCCAAATATTAAAAACGTAAAAGAGGGGCTGTAGAAACTCACATTCGAAGCGTGAACGAGGCTCAAGGTGTGTTTCTTGTCGTGAAATTTGTTACGTGACGTTCCTCGTTCTTAAAACGAACCACCGGGTATATTTAAATTACCTAATATAACCAAAAGGGTAGTTTTGGTATTAATTATTAAGTGTAGGGTGGTCTTTGTTAGAAATAAATAAATTCTAGCGAATGATTTTACCAAAATTATCCTCCTGGGACTCATCTTACAAACTATTCACAAAACAAGGGATAAACATATACATTTGAAACTGATTTCGGGCTTTAGGACTTAATCTGTTAGGGTGTTTCTGGTGGAGGGCCAATTCTATTTAATTTAAATGCAGGTTTGAGTTACCCTTCACTTTCGGCTGGGTCAAAATCGAAACCCAATTTCTTATTGAAGTCCCGATATAGTCGATCCCAAATGCTCCAACATCACAAAGGGGCGTCGTCTTCAAAGGGGCAATGGAGAAGGAACGGGAACGAAGGCAATGGACGAACACCGTGAGAGGGGAAAACACGAAGGCTCGCAGGCACAACTTCGTCGGTCGACCGCAAGAAGGTTCATATCCGGGGTTCGACTAGACTGAAGAACGAAGGGAGAAGCAGCGAGGCGGATGTGACCTCGGACGAGAAGAAAGAGACGAAGCAGCGGTGCAAAGGGGATTTTAGTGTTGCTTCTTCGATGGGTGGGGTTGCAGTCGGCATCTCCGATGACCCCATCGTGGTTTCTTTTTCGTCGCCTGCAGCAAGGAATCGGTGGATGATCAGCTGCTACAGTCGTTGATGAGGGCTGTTCCGGCATCGATTCGTGAAGGAAGGAAAGCAGGGGCGATCATCTCCGGTGGTGCTTCTAGGTGTGCTCCGGCCAACCAGGAAGAAGAACGGTAAGACAGTCGATTTTTAGGGTGTTTGGGTTGCCGTAATTGACAGGAATTGATGGAGGATAAAAGATACCTGTTTGGGATTGTTTAGTATTTGATAGGGAATACGATTTATCAGTGGTTGTTTGGGTGGTACTTGACAGGAAAGAAGGAAGAAAGGAGGTTGTTACCTCCTTGTTTCCACCGGAAATCAACACACCTCAGATGTGTTTCTTGGCAGCAATTTGGAGAATGAAGGTTAGTAGCGTCAATCTTTCAGATGGTGTTGGACGAAGCAAAGGAAGGGAAAGGATAGGTATTGCCTCTTTCTCCGGTGATCCGAAGGGTTGGAGACGGTGGCAGCCACTTTGTACAAGAAATCAGATTTTGAAAGATATTAGATGCAAAATCAATTAAAATATACTTTATTTATTTATTTATTTTGTAATGCAAAATCAATTAATATATATTTTCATTGAAAATGTTTGTTGATTGTCCATGTGGTGGTGATTCCAAAAACGTAGATGGAACTCAATTCTAATATACCAAACTCCACGAACTTACGTTTAAAGTTTTGCGATTAATTTGTTCGGATTTGACACGACATATTTTTACGAATATGTTTTTGGTTGAGGTTAAAAATATGGTAAAATAATAGTCCATAGCCTGAGTTCAAAAACGTGTTCAGAAATAATTTACGAGACTCGTAGTTATCCTAAAGGAAGCAGTGTACGGTTCGTTTCAGGAAAATCATATAAATACTGATTTTTGTAACTCCAACGAGGCATAACTTTCTCATACGACCTCCGTTTTAGATGTTCTTTATATACACGAAGTGAGGGGAACATAATATATTGAAATATATTATCCATAACTCTCAAATATAATTGATGCAAATATATATATATATATATATATATATATATATATATATATATATATATATATATATATATATATATATATATAACGTCACATTTAAATCAAAATTTTGGCATTTTTTTTTTGATCTTTAACGATGGAAGATTTGATTAGCTGAAGACGTTCCAAAAGATTTTATAAATATGATATATTTAATATACTTTATAAACTTAAAATTACACACAATTTGTCAATAATACATAGTGGTTCGCGGTGATTTGAGTGCGGAACTCAGACCAATTTTTACCAGTTGTTACAATATCCCCTCGTTGAAAGGAATTTCGTCCCGAAATTCAATGTGTAGATAAAATATTATAAAACAATTGGTGGTGTTTTCATTTCGTTCGATCCACACGTGATCTTTCTAGAGTCGATTAATGTCGCATAGCTCTAGATTACATAACTGATCCAATGGATGACTTTATCACAAGTCACGACTAATCAGGGAATAGGGAATAAGATCAAACGATGTATTTTAAGGTTATCAAATCTTGCACACTGTTCTATCGTGTGTTCTTTCACAAACATGTAACTTTTGCATTATTTTCTTAATACACTTTATTGAAAAATATAACAAGCGTGTCAATGGACAGACTGCATTATTTTCTTAATACACTTTATTGAAAAATATAACAAGCGTGTCAATGGACAGACGCTCTTTAAGGCTTCGCGTATGAAAAATGTTGTGCACATCATTTAATTCTTAAGATGACTTTATATAAATATCAGGACCAAATTCTATTTAGAATTTTTAAGGTCCTTTGAGTTGCAGGTTTCACCTGCCTGATTCTCTGGATCGTATCATTCCTTAAAAGAGAGAATGCATTTGAAAGTTACACAGTCTCCGAATTAGGAGTCGAAAGACTTATATCTTTTGTTCATATAACTCTCTCATAATTCAAGGCCAAGGCTAGTCTAAAATCATTCTCCGGTTCACACAATCTCTTATGTGATCTCGTAAGTGATTCATGGATCCAAATATAACATAATACCTTCATGTTCTGTGCTCGGTTTCGTAGCTCCGATCATTATTCAACATATCGAGTGTTGACACTCTCACTCATATAAGGATTCAAATGGTATAACCTTGATGATAGCGTGATAACTATCGTTGCAGGAAAAACTCCATTAACGAAAACGAGTATTCCATGAAATATCCATGGTCTATCATACAGGTTCAGAGCATATCACTCATGTTGAGATGTTTTATTCAGTCAAGCCATTAGAAGTGAATAGTTATGCTTATGCCTAAGCGCGTGTTCAAGGATTTCACTGATTGTCAAAATTGATAGGTGAATCTACCATCTTAACGAAAGATGATAAGGATCGACGCCTCGTGCAGTCTGATGATTTTTTTTGGCAAGTTCTGGTCAACTTTTCCATTTCATATGGTTCTTAGATCAGCAGGAAGTCGATGGACTTAGTCAATATGTGGACCACTACCTAAATGGATTGAACCCACTATAGTGCTTTGAGTAGCATTTGGTATGAAGTCCGTTGACGCTGGTTCACACTTTTACTTGGGTATTTCTTTATCATTACTAAAATATTGAGTGTTTCTGCCACTCTGCATTTTGAACAAGTATGATATTTATCCACTCAAGTGGCAATCTCCGCTTTCATGTATGTTCAACACCTCAATTCTTTCAAATCTACGTATATTTAGTTAGAGCCTGGATAGATGGGATACTTTTATCTGTGAGCTTTGTCCAAGACTATGCTCCCCTGTTCACTGCACTTAGGAGTACAAATTTGGTTCATAATGCATCGCGTCCCGTCATCCCTGAGCTTGACTCGTTTATCCATTCTTCACAGAGCTCCACTTGCGAAGCTTTCTCTCTCAGAATCTCGAGTTAAACTTCTCGAATTTAAGCTGTAGGTTATGAATGTATATTAATAATTAATATTCATACCCAATGTTTGGTACGTTGGTTTCGGCTAAGACATTTGATACCATGTCAATCTTATTACAATGTTAGCGAATCTCACACATCATGATGACAACAATTTCTCATTTATGTTATTAAACCAACATGTAGTAAAAAACTTTTCCTCAATTCATCTATGTGCACGTCAATCCTTTATGTACGTGTCATTGTATACGAACAAGTTCTTTGTTCTTTCAGAAAGGAAGGATTAGTACATTACACCATAGTTGTTCCAATTTCTGGAATACAATCTCCATCTTATCTTTTCAGTTAGAGTTTGTTTCCTTTTGGTGTTAACATAGTTGAAGGTTGGGCTACTATAGGGAAATTCCTGATGGATCATTCGTAGTAGCCAATATAAAGTCTTTTGTTGTTAAAATTTCAGCGTTCATTTCTTGGGAAGAAGTCTTCACTTATACTTCCACATTTTATCAAATTCTTCAAATTTGATTAAATTCTCCATATTTGATCAAATCCTTCACATTTGATTAAATCCTTCACAAGGTTGCTTAAATCATGGTGAGCCGAGAAGTTCACAACAGTTCATCGTTTGATTTTTTTAGGGTAGGAAGAAAACATTCGGTTTTTCCCCGACTTGTCATCATAAATGACCATGGTTTTCTCGTAGGTAGATTTGGTTGTACAACTTTCTTGTAGTACAGATCTAGACACAATGGGAAGGTATTCGATTCATACCTATGATAATGTCAATGCTTCCACTCGGAATTGGTATAAGATCTATAAGTAAAGATCGATCGTTCATGGTTATTTTATTGTTTAAAAAGGGAGGGTCGTATAAGACATGACGTGACGCAAACAAAACTGTATCATATTGAAAACAATATTAGACTTCCGACGACATACGCATGAGATTGTCGTGAAAAAAATGATTGTCTATTAGGATGAAATTTATTAACATTTTGCGAGTAGATTTCCGACAACTCACTAGTTGTCTCTATAGTCTACTCTACAGGTTTTCTCCAAACTAGTGGGTTCATGACTCATAAGAGGTTTAAGTTTAGGGTTCACAAGGGTTTCTTTGAATATCTTAATTAAAACTACTTTAACATATGAGTGCTTATAAGAAACGCAACAGTTACTATTGATGTTTCCTGGATTTCATTCCTTGCTCCGATCATAAATACTCCGACTCAAGTTGTCACCTCCTGGTTCTTCAGCCTTGGCAGTTTCACCATCTTCATAACAAGCTTTACTTTAACTAGTGCTTGTTCTAATTTATATACCTCACTTCCATGTGCATCACCTATGGTGCTTCTCAAGCCATGGCATAAGCATAATCAATGCCCATGATTTACACATAATAGTTCTACTCAGTAAAATTTGTGCCTTTAAAAGTGTAGGTGACAACTAATCATGTTAGCTTTCCACACAAGAGTTGACATGAAATATTGATTCCATATTTTGCTCCAGGGTTCATTCCTACAATCCATTCAATGTTGAAGAAGGATCTAGATTGACGTCACTATCACTTCCATGTTTGTTGCTTACAAAATTTACCTTGTATAGAGGTATTGTTCCTGTTGACTTTGTAAGTGGTCCAAGATGTTATCCACTTGTTGTTTGATCGTTATCTCGATCATAGTTGCGACGGGCGATTATATCGGTGATTGAAGATCACTCGTGGATCTCTTATGAGGTATATATTTGTCTCATTACAGTTAGTTCAAGGAGAAATGAGTCACGTAAAAATATCGACGTGTATATAAACGATAGTACTAAAATTATGCCAAATGTCTATAATTGACGCGGGTTAACTCTACTATGAGTATTAGATGTAGCAAACTGTTATATTGTATCAACAAGGGTGAAATGTTACACTTGGGACGAGTGAAAAGAAATAACCAAGTATTGGGACAAATAGTACAAATTCATGAAGAGAATGTTACACAGAAAGTTGACTACTGCCCAATGTTTTGACTATATCTTGAGTTCCGAAATTTTGATTCATTTGAATCGAGATTTTTTTGGAAACTAGGTAAGATTCCTAACAATCTTCATTTTTCACGTTTTTATCGAGTCTGCTTTATTCTCCTTTAAAAAGGGTCACAAAAGATGAAGGGTAGGTGTAAGTGTCCTTCTAAACTTGAATAGTACCATCATAAGTTAGACGATTCACAACCAGAAACAAACAAAGTGACTGAATACCTAAACCAAATTCGAAATGATTCGCAAAGGTGCATATATTTTGCAAGGTACTCCTACAAGATCTAACAAATGCATTCATAGGATATCATAGGTGAGTAATTAGTATTCCGATATAAACTTCGGACATGATTTACGTTTATGATACTTATATTTTTATGAGCATTTAAGGTAACTATTCGCCAAGTATTCGTAAAGTGTTCACTAAACTCTTTAAGAGTTCTCAAGTGTTTTTGAACTGTGATGTTCTTTAAATATTTTGGATTCCAAGCGTTTTGGTCTACCAACCAAATCCAAGCTTAATTGTACATCGGTCCAACCATAATTTAACATAGGTGATCAGTCTACATCTAGTTGTGGTTCGGCCCATGTACAACCAACTTAGCTAAGGTGTTTGACCTAAAACCTTGATTGACATTCAAGGGTTCGAGTTTATATATGAACAACCCTTTATTTGTGGGTTAAGTAATATACTTAACCTAAGAGAATAAACGCTAGGCTATAGATGTGATTTCCTAAGAAAATACTAGTTCACTATAGACAATAGCTCTGATACCAATCTGTCACACCCTCGGCCGCCGGCGGAAACGCCGAGGTGCGCGACGTAAATCAGTAATCACAGATATTAAACATACATTGAACAGTACAAATAAAATCTTCTATTATAACTGAAATAGAAATTACATTGACAATGACTGTTACTAAATCGCAACATACGCCTAACAATCCGGTGTTACAAAAATATAATATAACTAATGGAGAGTCTTCTGAGCGAACGCTTCCAACCTGCTAAGTAACCTGAGAATACATGCATTAAAAATACATCAACAAAATTGTTGGTGAGTTCTACAGGTTTTGACACAAAGTATTTTTATACCCAAAAGTGTTTGATAAAGTTTAGCTGGTTGAACAACTTTTATAAATATATACTTTTCTATCAAGAGTATAAAATAATTGGGTTATAACATTGTGTTATAACTCATTCATAAATACCCTTTGTTCAAATCCAAATGTACAAATGTTGGAAAATACATATAAGTAATTCAGACTTATATCAAAATGCATTTTTATATAAAAGATTTTGAATATCAAATTATATAAAAATAAGAAATGTTGCCTTTTGTGATAACATAAATTAACCTACTTTACTCTTGAAACCTTATACAAGAATTTGTATCATTTATATAAAAAAAAATCCTAAGTATTGAATTTATGAACTTTGTAAAATCGAGTCGTGGCAATAATTATGTATTATCTGACTTAATTTGAAAACCGACACTTAGCTACTGGGGTAAACTCCTCTCACATAAATATTGTGTTTTCTTATAAAAACAAATGGTTTATATAAATAACTTATTTTATGTAAGTTAATAAATCTTGTTGAACCGTGTCATGATATTAATTAAGTGTTATCTCACTTAATTTTTGGTACCGACACTTATCGCTTTGAGTCACAAGCTATCCCACTAAATACAGTTTCTTTCAACTGGAATGAGTGAGCATAAACCTCGTATAAATCCAATATCGATTCTTTACGGTAACGAAACAAAACTGGGATTTTATAATGAAATCATAACTGAACTTGTGACGCTGTACTTTATTAATGCACTAACACCATAATAAGGCGTGCGTGATAAAGTCATTCACCCCGTTGTAACACGTGGTAATGTTTCGATAATGCTAACGTCAACGCCAAAATTCATCTCGTCAGATGTAGTTGTAGCTATCAACTCCAGGCGGGCGGCCGTACCGTATAAGATCAATAATATGACACTTACACCCGACGTTAGTTGTTCCCTTGAGGATTAACGGTTACATATTGGAGAGTTTCTACTAAGTATTGAGATCTTAGCTTTCGCGAAACCCGGAATAGTTTATAAGGGAAACTCAAACGTATTGGATATGGTATTCAGAATAGGTATGATGAACCTACATAATAGGTATGATGAACCCATATGGAATATATGATGTAGGTATGATAAACCTACATGGAATAGGTATGATGAACCTATACAGAATACATGGAGTAGGTATGATGAACCTACATGGAATAGGTATGATGAACCTATACGGAATACATGGGGTAGGTATGATGAACTTACGTAGAATAGGTATGATGAACCTATACTGAATATGTGGGATAGGTATGATGAACCTACATAGAATAGGTATAATGAACCTATATAATCCATTCAAAATTCACTGGATATGTAACATTATTCACCGTTTAGGAAAACGATAACTGAAATTCTTATAACTTTAAGAATTTATCATACTAGATACAGTTTCGATGTTGTATTAGCATAATAGCTAATTTTTGAATTTATCCAAGTTTGGATCGACCGTTAATCTACATTCCCCATATTTTATATAAACTATGCGAGAATATTTTTAATACAT
This sequence comes from Lactuca saligna, assembly GCF_052625555.1. Taxonomy (NCBI): domain Eukaryota; kingdom Viridiplantae; phylum Streptophyta; class Magnoliopsida; order Asterales; family Asteraceae; genus Lactuca; species Lactuca saligna. The sequence continues at coordinate 304,581,599 of NC_136420.1, read as the reverse complement.
TTAATTTGGGATAAAGGTAAAATGTTTAAATACAATACTCGACAATTATTTATTTCGTAAATAACGACTCTTAAGTCCTTTAGTCGATTATTTTGTTTATTATAATAAAATCCGTAACTTAGTAAATTGAGTTATATTTTTATAATTATATAAAAATATAGTAATACACTTTCCATCCGTTGTTACACAAGCTTATATATTACAAGTTAAATTTGATAATTTTAACTAATAATCATATAATTTCATAAACTTAGTCCTTCCAAATCTATGGCAATGTACCTTCATTTTATAATCGAATAATCATTTTGGTCATTTGTATATCGTTTCATACTTCTAGTTGATACTTTAACTTATACATATAACATCGTCATGGTTGTGATTTACATCACCAATCCGTGTTATTATAATAGTTTACATATAATCTTGTGATTTTTATTAATATTAATTAATACATTCCAACAAGGTGTATTTATATCCATTATAGCATCCTACTTAAATTTATGTGATTTATACAGTTAAATTACTAATTCATAAGCTTTCAACCAAATATAAAGTACGATGCTATTTTAAAGTATAAAAGTTGAAAATCATCAAACTTTAATAGACACGCATATATTCTCCCCCAAATATTAAAAACGTAAAAGAGGGGCTGTAGAAACTCACATTCGAAGCGTGAACGAGGCTCAAGGTGTGTTTCTTGTCGTGAAATTTGTTACGTGACGTTCCTCGTTCTTAAAACGAACCACCGGGTATATTTAAATTACCTAATATAACCAAAAGGGTAGTTTTGGTATTAATTATTAAGTGTAGGGTGGTCTTTGTTAGAAATAAATAAATTCTAGCGAATGATTTTACCAAAATTATCCTCCTGGGACTCATCTTACAAACTATTCACAAAACAAGGGATAAACATATACATTTGAAACTGATTTCGGGCTTTAGGACTTAATCTGTTAGGGTGTTTCTGGTGGAGGGCCAATTCTATTTAATTTAAATGCAGGTTTGAGTTACCCTTCACTTTCGGCTGGGTCAAAATCGAAACCCAATTTCTTATTGAAGTCCCGATATAGTCGATCCCAAATGCTCCAACATCACAAAGGGGCGTCGTCTTCAAAGGGGCAATGGAGAAGGAACGGGAACGAAGGCAATGGACGAACACCGTGAGAGGGGAAAACACGAAGGCTCGCAGGCACAACTTCGTCGGTCGACCGCAAGAAGGTTCATATCCGGGGTTCGACTAGACTGAAGAACGAAGGGAGAAGCAGCGAGGCGGATGTGACCTCGGACGAGAAGAAAGAGACGAAGCAGCGGTGCAAAGGGGATTTTAGTGTTGCTTCTTCGATGGGTGGGGTTGCAGTCGGCATCTCCGATGACCCCATCGTGGTTTCTTTTTCGTCGCCTGCAGCAAGGAATCGGTGGATGATCAGCTGCTACAGTCGTTGATGAGGGCTGTTCCGGCATCGATTCGTGAAGGAAGGAAAGCAGGGGCGATCATCTCCGGTGGTGCTTCTAGGTGTGCTCCGGCCAACCAGGAAGAAGAACGGTAAGACAGTCGATTTTTAGGGTGTTTGGGTTGCCGTAATTGACAGGAATTGATGGAGGATAAAAGATACCTGTTTGGGATTGTTTAGTATTTGATAGGGAATACGATTTATCAGTGGTTGTTTGGGTGGTACTTGACAGGAAAGAAGGAAGAAAGGAGGTTGTTACCTCCTTGTTTCCACCGGAAATCAACACACCTCAGATGTGTTTCTTGGCAGCAATTTGGAGAATGAAGGTTAGTAGCGTCAATCTTTCAGATGGTGTTGGACGAAGCAAAGGAAGGGAAAGGATAGGTATTGCCTCTTTCTCCGGTGATCCGAAGGGTTGGAGACGGTGGCAGCCACTTTGTACAAGAAATCAGATTTTGAAAGATATTAGATGCAAAATCAATTAAAATATACTTTATTTATTTATTTATTTTGTAATGCAAAATCAATTAATATATATTTTCATTGAAAATGTTTGTTGATTGTCCTTGTGGTGGTGATTCCAAAAACGTAGATGGAACTCAATTCTAATATACCAAACTCCACGAACTTACGTTTAAAGTTTTGCGATTAATTTGTTCGGATTTGACAGGACATATTTTTACGAATATGTTTTTCGTTGAGGTTAAAAATATGGTAAAATAATAGTCCATAGCCTGAGTTCAAAAACGTGTTCAGAAATAATTTACGAGACTCGTAGTTATCCTAAAGGAAGCAGTGTACGGTTCGTTTCAGGAAAATCATATAAATACTGATTTTTGTAACTCCAACGAGGCATAACTTTCTCATACGACCTACGTTTTGGACGTTCTTTATATACACGAAGTCAGGGGAACATAATCTATTGAAATATATTATCCATAACTCTCAGGTATAATTGATGCAAATATATATATATATATATATATATATATATATATATATATATATATATATATATATATATATATATATATATATATAACGTCACATTTAAATCAAAATTTTGGCATTTTTTTTTGATCTTTAACGATGGAATATTTGATTAGCTGAAGACGTTCCAAAAGATTTTATAAATATGATATATTTAATATACTTTATAAACTTAAAATTACACACAATTTGTCAATAATACATAGTGGTTCGCGGTGATTTGAGTGCGGAACTCAGACCAATTTTTACCAGTTGTTACAATATCCCCTCGTTGAAAGGAATTTCGTCCCGAAATTCAATGTGTAGATAAAATATTATAAAACAATTGGTGGTGTTTTCATTTCGTTCGATCCACACGTGATCTTTCTAGAGTCGATTAATGTCGCATAGCTCTAGATTACATAACTGATCCAATGGATGACTTTATCACAAGTCACGACTAATCAGGGAATAGGGAATAAGATCAAACGATGTATTTTAAGGTTATCAAATCTTGCACACTGTTCTATCGTGTGTTCTTTCACAAACATGTAACTTTTGCATTATTTTCTTAATACACTTTATTGAAAAATATAACAAGCGTGTCAATGGACAGACTGCATTATTTTCTTAATACACTTTATTGAAAAATATAACAAGCGTGTCAATGGACAGACGCTCTTTAAGGCTTCGCGTATGAAAAATGTTGTGCACATCATTTAATTCTTAAGATGACTTTATATAAATATCAGGACCAAATTCTATTTAGAATTTTTAAGGTCCTTTGAGTTGCAGGTTTCACCTGCCTGATTCTCTGGATCGTATCATTCCTTAAAAGAGAGAATGCATTTGAAAGTTACACAGTCTCCGAATTAGGAGTCGAAAGACTTATATCTTTTGTTCATATAACTCTCTCATAATTCAAGGCCAAGGCTAGTCTAAAATCATTCTCCGGTTCACACAATCTCTTATGTGATATCGTAAGTGATTCATGGATCCAAATATAACATAATACCTTCATGTTCTGTGCTCGGTTTCGTAGCTCCGATCATTATTCAACATATCGAGTGTTGACACTCTCACTCATATAAGGATTCAAATGGTATAACCTTGATGATAGCGTGATAACTATCGTTGCAGGAAAAACTCCATTAACGAAAACAAGTATTCCATGAAATATCCATGGTCTATCATACAGGTTCAGAGCATATCACTCATGTTGAGATGTTTTATTCAGTCAAGCCATTAGAAGTGAATAGTTATGCTTATGCCTAAGCGCGTGTTCAAGGATTTCACTGATTGTCAAAATTGATAGGTGAATCTACCATCTTAACGAAAGATGATAAGGATCGACGCCTCGTGCAGTCTGATGATTTTTTTTGGCAAGTTCTGGTCAACTTTTCCATTTCATATGGTTCTTAGATCAGCAGGAAGTCGATGGACTTAGTCAATATGTGGACCACTACCTAAATGGATTGAACCCACTATAGTGCTTTGAGTAGCATTTGGTATGAAGTCCGTTGACGCTGGTTCACACTTTTACTTGGGTATTTCTTTATCATTACTAAAATATTGAGTGTTTCTGCCACTCTGCATTTTGAACAAGTATGATATTTATCCACTCAAGTGGCAATCTCCGCTTTCATGTATGTTCAACACCTCAATTCTTTCAAATCTACGTATATTTAGTTAGAGCCTGGATAGATGGGATACTTTTATCTGTGAGCTTTGTCCAAGACTATGCTCCCCTGTTCACTGCACTTAGGAGTACAAATTTGGTTCATAATGCATCGCGTCCCGTCATCCCTGAGCTTGACTCGTTTATCCATTCTTCACAGAGCTCCACTTGCGAAGCTTTCTCTCTCAGAATCTCGAGTTAAACTTCTCGAATTTAAGCTGTAGGTTATGAATGTATATTAATAATTAATATTCATACCCAATGTTTGGTACGTTGGTTTCGGCTAAGACATTTGATACCATGTCAATCTTATTACAATGTTAGCGAATCTCACACATCATGATGACAACAATTTCTCATTTATGTTATTAAACCAACATGTAGTAAAAAACTTTTCCTCAATTCATCTATGTGCACGTCAATCCTTTATGTACGTGTCATTGTATACGAACAAGATCTTTGTTCTTTCAGAAAGGAAGGATTAGTACATTACACCATAGTTGTTCCAATTTCTGGAATACAATCTCCATCTTATCTTTTCAGTTAGAGTTTGTTTCCTTTTGGTGTTAACATAGTTGAAGGTTGGGCTACTATAGGGAAATTCCTGATGGATCATTCGTAGTAGCCAATATAAAGTCTTTTGTTGTTAAAATTTCAGCGTTCATTTCTTGGGAAGAAGTCTTCACTTATACTTCCACATTTTATCAAATTCTTCAAATTTGATTAAATTCTCCATATTTGATCAAATCCTTCACATTTGATTAAATCCTTCACAAGGTTGCTTAAATCATGGTGAGCCGAGAAGTTCACAACAGTTCATCGTTTGATTTTTTTAGGGTAGGAAGAAAACATTCGGTTTTTCCCCGACTTGTCATCATAAATGACCATGGTTTTCTCGTAGGTAGATTTGGTTGTACAACTTTCTTGTAGTACAGATCTAGACACAATGGGAAGGTATTCGATTCATACCTATGATAATGTCAATGCTTCCACTCGGAATTGGTATAAGATCTATAAGTAAAGATCGATCGTTCATGGTTATTTTATTGTTTAAAAAGGGAGGGTCGTATAAGACATGACGTGACGCAAACAAAACTGTGTCATATTGAAAACAATATTAGACTTCCGACGACATACGCATGAGATTGTCGTGAAAAAAATGATTGTGTATTAGGATGAAATTTATTAACATTTTGCGAGTAGATTTCCGACAACTCACTAGTTGTCTCTATAGTCTACTCTACAGGTTTTCTCCAAACTAGTGGGTTCATGACTCATAAGAGGTTTAAGTTTAGGGTTCACAAGGGTTTCTTTGAATATCTTAATTAAAACTACTTTAACATATGAGTGCTTATAAGAAACGCAACAGTTACTATTGATGTTTCCTGGATTTCATTCCTTGCTCCGATCATAAATACTCCGACTCAAGTTGTCACCTCCTGGTTCTTCAGCCTTGGCAGTTTCACCATCTTCATAACAAGCTTTACTTTAACTAGTGCTTGTTCTAATTTATATACCTCACTTCCATGTGCATCACCTATGGTGCTTCTCAAGCCATGGCATAAGCATAATCAATGCCCATGATTTACACATAATAGTTCTACTCAGTAAAATTTGTGCCTTTAAAAGTGTAGGTGACAACTAATCATGTTAGCTTTCCACACAAGAGTTGACATGAAATATTGATTCCATATTTTGCTCCAGGGTTCATTCCTACAATCCATTCAATGTTGAAGAAGGATCTAGATTGACGTCACTATCACTTCCATGTTTGTTGCTTACAAAATTTACCTTGTATAGAGGTATTGTTCCTGTTGACTTTGTAAGTGGTCCAAGATGTTATCCACTTGTTGTTTGATCGTTATCTCGATCATAGTTGCGACGGGCGATTATATCGGTGATTGAAGATCACTCGTGGATCTCTTATGAGGTATATATTTGTCTCATTACAGTTAGTTCAAGGAGAAATGAGTCACGTGAAAATATCGACGTGTATATAAACGATAGTACTAAAATTATGCCAAATGTCTATAATTGACGCGGGTTAACTCTACTATGAGTATTAGATGTAGCAAACTGTTATATTGTATCAACAAGGGTGAAATGTTACACTTGGGACGAGTGAAAAGAAATAACCAAGTATTGGGACAAATAGTACAAATTCATGAAGAGAATGTTACACAGAAAGTTGACTACTGCCCAATGTTTTGACTATATCTTGAGTTCCGAAATTTTGATTCATTTGAATCGAGATTTTTTTGGAAACTAGGTAAGATTCCTAACAATCTTCATTTTTCACGTTTTTATCGAGTCTGCTTTATTCTCCTTTAAAAAGGGTCACAAAAGACGAAGGGTAGGTGTAAGTGTCCTTCTAAACTTGAATAGTACCATCATAAGTTAGATGATTCACAACCAGAAACAAACAAAGTGACTGAATACCTAAACCAAATTCGAAATGATTCGCAAAGGTGCATATATTTTGCAAGGTACTCCTACAAGATCTAACAAATGCATTCATAGGATATCATAGGTGAGTAATTAGTATTCCGATATAAACTTCGGACATGATTTACGTTTATGATACTTATATTTTTATGAGCATTTAAGGTAACTATTCGCCAAGTATTCGTAAAGTGTTCACTAAACTCTTTAAGAGTTCTCAAGTGTTTTTGAACTGTGATGTTCTTTAAATATTTTGGATTCCAAGCGTTTTGGTCTACCAACCAAATCCAAGCTTAATTGTACATCGGTCCAACCATAATTTAACATAGGTGATCAGTCTACATCTAGTTGTGGTTCGGCCCATGTACAACCAACTTAGCTAAGGTGTTTGACCTAAAACCTTGCATTGTATTGACATTCAAGGGTTCGAGTTTATATATGAACAACCCTTTATTTGTGGGTTAAGTAATATACTTAACCTAAGAGAATAAACGCTAGGCTATAGATGTGATTTCCTAAGAAAATACTAGTTCACTATAGACAATAGCACTGATACCAATCTGTCACACCCTCGGCCGCCGGCGGAAACGCCGAGGTGCGCGACGTAAATCAGTAATCACAGATATTAAACATACATTGAACAGTACAAATAAAATCTTCTATTATAACTGAAATAGAAATTACATTGACAATGACTGTTACTAAATCGCAACATACGCCTAACAATCCGGTGTTACAAAAATATAATATAACTAATGGAGAGTCTTCTGAGCGAACGCTTCCAACCTGCTAAGTAACCTGAGAATACATGCATTAAAAATACATCAACAAAATTGTTGGTGAGTTCTACAGGTTTTGACACAAAGTATTTTTATACCCAAAAGTGTTTGATAAAGTTTAGCCGGTTGAACAACTTTTATAAATATATACTTTTCTATCAAGAGTATAAAATAATTGGGTTATAACATTGTGTTATAACTCATTCATAAATACCCTTTGTTCAAATCCAAATGTACAAATGTTGGAAAATACATATAAGTAATTCAGACTTATATCAAAATGCATTTTTATATAAAAGATTTTGAATATCAAATTATATAAAAATAAGAAATGTTGCCTTTTGTGATAACATAAATTAACCAACTTTACTCTTGAAACCTTATACAAGAATTTGTATCATTTATATAAAAAAAATCCTAAGTATTGAATTTATGAACTTTGTAAAATCGAGTCGTGGCAATAATTTTGTATTATCTGACTTAATTTGAAAACCGACACTTAGCTACTGGGGTAAACTCCTCTCACATAAATATTGTGTTTTCTTATAAAAACAAATGGTTTATATAAATAACTTATTTTATGCAAGTTAATAAATCTTGTTGAACCGTGTCATGATATTAATTAAGTGTTATCTGACTTAATTTTTGGTACCGACACTTATCGCTTTGAGTCACAAGCTATCCCACTAAATACAGTTTCTTTCAACTGGAATGAGTGAGCATAAACCTCGTATAAATCCAATATCGATTCTTTACGGTAACGAAACAAAACTGGGATTTTATAATGAAATCATAACTGAACTTGTGACACTGTACTTTATTAATGCACTAACACCATAATAAGGCGTGCGTGCTAAAGTCATTCACCCCGTTGTAACACGTGGTAATGTTTCGATAATGCTAACGTCAACACCAAAATTCATCTCGTCAGATGTAGTTGTAGCTATCAACTCCAGGCGGGCGGCCGTACCGTATAAGATCAATAATATGACACTTACACCCGACGTTAGTTGTTCCCTTGAGGATTAACGGTTACATATTGGAGAGTTTCTACTAAGTATTGAGATCTTAGCTTTCGTGAAACCCGGAATAGTTTATAAGGGAAACTCAAACGTATTGGATATGGTATTTAGAATAGGTATGATGAACCTACATAATAGGTATGATGAACCCATATGGAATATATGATGTAGGTATGATAAACCTACATGGAATAGGTATGATGAACCTATACATAATACATGGAGTAGGTATGATGAACCTACATGGAATAAGTATGATGAACCTATACGGAATACATGGGGTAGGTATGATGAACCTACGTAGAATAGGTATGATGAACCTATACTGAATATGTGGGATAGGTATGATGAACCTACATAGAATAGGTATAATGAACCTATATAATCCATTCAAAATTCACTGGATATGTAACATTATTCACCGTTTAGGAAAACGATAAATGAAATTCTTATAACTTTAAGAATTTATCATACTAGATACAGTTTCGATGTTGTATTAGCATAATAGCTAATTTTTGAATTTATCCAAGTTTGGATCGACCGTAAATCTACATTCCCCATATTTTATATAAATTATGCGAGAATATTTTTAATACATTTAATTTGGGATAAAGGTAAAATATTTAAATACAATACTCGACAATTATTTATTTCGTAAATAACGACTCTTAAGTCCTTTAGTCGATTATTTTATTTATTATAATAAAATCCGTAACTTAGTAAATTGAGTTATATTTTTATAATTATATAAAAATATAGTAATACACTTTCCATCCGTTGTTACACAAGCTTATATATTACAAGTTAAATTTGATAATTTTAACTAATAATCATATAATTTCATAAACTTAGTCCTTCCAAATCTATGGCAATGTACCTTCATTTTATAATCGAATAATCATTTTGGTCATTTGTATATCGTTTCATACTTCTAGTTGATACTTTAACTTATACATATAACATCGTCATGGTTGTGATTTACAACACCAATCCGTGTTATTATAATAGTTTACATATAATCTTGTGATTTTTATTAATATTAATTAATACATTCCAACAAGGTGTATTTATATCCATTATAGCATCCTACTTAAATTTATGTGATTTATACAGTTAAATTATTAATTCATAAGCTTTCAACCAAATATAAAGTACGATGCTATTTTAAAGTATAAAAGTTGAAAATCATCAAAATTTAATAGACACGCATATATTCTCCCCCAAATATTAAAAACGTAAAAGAGGGGCTGTAGAAACTCACATTCGAAGCGTGAACGAGGCTCAAGGTGTGTTTCTTGTCGTGAAATTTGTTACGTGACGTTCCTCGTTCTTCAAACGAACCACCGGGTATATTTAAATTACCTAATATAACCCAAAGGGTAGTTTTGGTATTAATTATTAAGTGTAGGGTGGTCTTTGTTAAAATAAATAAATTCTAGCGAATGATTTTACCAAAATTATCCTCCTGGGACTCATCTTACAAACTATTCACAAAACAAGGGATAAACATATACATTTGAAACTGATTTCGGGCTTTAGGACTTAATCTGTTAGGGTTTTTCTGGTGGAGGGCCAATTCTATTTAATTTAAATGCAGGTTTGAGTTACCCTTCACTTTCGGCTGGGTCAAAATCGAAACCCAATTTCTTATTGAAGTCCCGATATAGTCGATCCCAAATGCTCCAACATCACAAAGGGGCGTCGTCTTCAAAGGGGCAATGGAGAAGGAACGGGAACGAAGGCAATGGACGAACACCGTGAGAGGGGAAAACACGAAGGCTCGCAGGCACAACTTCGTCGGTCGACCGCAAGAAGGTTCATATCCAGGGTTCGACTAGACTGAAGAACGCAGGGAGAAGCAGCGAGGCGGATGTGACCTCGGACGAGAAGAAAGAGACGAAGCAGCGGTGCAAAGGGGATTTTAGTGTTGCTTCTTCGATGGGTGGGGTTGCAGTCGGCATCTCCGATGACCCCATCGTGGTTTCTTTTTCGTCGCCTGCAGCAAGGAATCGGCGGATGATCAGCTGCTACAGTCGTTGATGAGGGCTGTTCCGGCATCGATTCGTGAAGGAAGGAAAGCAGGGGCGATCATCTCCGGTGGTGCTTCTAGGTGTGCTCCGGCCAACCAGGAAGAAGAACGGTAAGACAGTCGATTTTTAGGGTGTTTGGGTTGCCGTAATTGACAGGAATTGATGGAGGATAAAAGATACCTGTTTGGGATTGTTTAGTATTTGATAGGGAATACGATTTATCAGTGGTTGTTTGGGTGGTACTTGACAGGAAAGAAGGAAGAAAGGAGGTTGTTACCTCCTTGTTTCCACCGGAAATCAACACACCTCAGATGTGTTTCTTGGCAGCAATTTGGAGAATGAAGGTTAGTAGCGTCAATCTTTCAGATGGTGTTGGACGAAGCAAAGGAAGGGAAAGGATAGGTATTGCCTCTTTCTCCGGTGATCCGAAGGGTTGGAGACGGTGGCAGCCACTTTGTACAAGAAATCAGATTTTGAAAGATATTAGATGCAAAATTAATTAAAATATACTTTATTTATTTATTTATTTTGTAATGCAAAATCAATTAATATATATTTTCATTGAAAATGTTTGTTGATTGTCCTTGTGGTGGTGATTCCAAAAACGTAGATGGAACTCAATTCTAATATACCAAACTCCACGAACTTACGTTTAAAGTTTTGCGATTAATTTGTTCGGATTTGACACGACATATTTTTATGAATATGTTTTTGGTTGAGGTTAAAAATATGGTAAAATAATAGTCCATAGCCTGAGTTCAAAAACGTGTTCAGAAATAATTTACGAGACTCGTAGTTATCCTAAAGGAAGCAGTGTACGGTTCGTTTCAGGAAAATCATATAAATACTGATTTTTGTAACTCCAACGAGGCATAACTTTCTCATACGACCTCCGTTTTGGATGTTCTTTATATACACGAAGTCAGGGGAACATAATCTATTGAAATATATTATCCATAACTCTCAGATATAATTGATGCAAATATATATATATATATATATATATATATATATATATATATATATATATATATATATATATATATATATATATATATAACGTCACATTTAAATCAAAATTTTGGCCTTTTTTTTTTGATCTTTAACGATGGAAGATTTGATTAGCTGAAGACGTTCCAAAAGATTTTATAAATATGATATATTTAATATACTTTATAAACTTAAAATTACACACAATTTGTCAATAATACATAGTGGTTCGCGGTGATTTGAGTGCGGAACTCAGACCAATTTTTACCAGTTGTTACAATATCCCCTCGTTGAAAGGAATTTCGTCCCGAAATTCAATGTGTAGATAAAATATTATAAAACAATTGGTGGTGTTTTCATTTCGTTCGATCCACACGTGATCTTTCTAGAGTCGATTAATGTCGCATAGCTCTAGATTACATAACTGATCCAATGGATGACTTTATCACAAGTCACGACTAATCAGGGAATAGGGAATAAGATCAAACGATGTATTTTAAGGTTATCAGATCTTGCACACTGTTCTATCGTGTGTACTTTCACAAACATGTAACTTTTGCATTATTTTCTTAATACACTTTATTGAAAAATATAACAAGCGTGTCAATGGACAGATTGCATTATTTTCTTAATACACTTTATTGAAAAATATAACAAGCGTGTCAATGGACAGACGCTCTTTAAGGCTTCGCGTATGAAAAATGTTGTGCACATCATTTAATTCTTAAGATGACTTTATATAAATATCAGGACCAAATTCTTTTTAGAATTTTTAAGGTCCTTTGAGTTGCAGGTTTCACCTGCCTGATTCTCTGGATCGTATCATTCCTTAAAAGAGAGAATGCATTTTAAAGTTACACAGTCTCCGAATTAGGAGTCGAAAGACTTATATCTTTTGTTCATATAACTCTCTCATAATTCAAGGCCAAGGCTAGTCTAAAATCATTCTCCGGTTCACACAATCTCTTATGTGATCTCGTAAGTGATTCATGGATCCAAATATTGTTGGGTTTTAGCCATAAGAACTTTCCTATGTGCGCATGCAAAACCCTATTGCTTGGATCTAGGCTTTCTAATAAACATGCTTTTGAAACCAAGACTTCTAATGGCTAATTAGGTTAAACAACAACATTAATACAGATCTAGAATCATACCTTTGAGTTCCTTGTTGATCTTCTTGTCTTGGAGCTTCTAGAGTCACAATTGTCACTCCTCTAATGGTTTACAAACACCAATAGCAAGCAAGATGATTTAGGAGAGAGGAGAGGGGATGAAATTCGGCCAGAGGTTCCTTGCTTTAGGTTCTGAAAGGTTGTCGACGAATTCCACACCCCAAGGGCCTATTTATACCTTTAGACTCCTTAAGGGTTTCACCCTAAACCCTAATTGGATAATCTTCACTTAAGGCTATCCAAATCCATTCCGTAGATATCCTTATGGACTATTTTGAGCTATCCTAAAGCTCTTAGAAACCGTCCAAAGTCCATCCTAATGGATTTATAGTCCAAAGTCTAACTATCAAACAATTGACAGTTTATACCCTCTTATTTAATTAATCTCTTTAAGTCACCAAATTAATACCAATTAATTTATGACTTATATTAATCAAATAGCTAAATATTATTCCTTATAATATTTACTCTCTCTTAACAAATCATCCTTCAAGTTGCTATGGTGAAGGCAACCCAAAAGGACCATGCACCACCGAATATAGTTATAGCCTTAGACACTATTCCAACAAATATAACATAATACCTTCATGTTCTGTGCTCGGTTTCGTAGCTCCGATCATTATTCAACATATCGATTGTTGACACTCTCACTCATATAAGGATTCAAATGGTATAACCTTGATGATAGCGTGATAACTATCGTTGCAGGAAAAACTCCATTAACGAAAACGAGTATTCCATGAAATATCCATGGTCTATCATACAGGTTCAGAGCATATCACTCATGTTGAGATGTTTTATTCAGTCAAGCCATTAGAAGTGAATAGTTATGCTTATGCCTAAGCGCGTGTTCAAGGATTTTACTGATTGTCAAAATTGATAGGTGAATCTACCATCTTAACGAAAGATGATAAGGATCGACGCCTCGTGCAGTCTGATGATTTTTTTTGGCAAGTTCTGGTCAACTTTTCCATTTCATATGGTTCTTAGATCAGCAGGAAGTCGATGGACTTAGTCAATATGTGGACCACTACCTAAATGGATTGAACCCACTATAGTGCTTTGAGTAGCATTTGGTATGAAGTCCGTTGACGCTGGTTCACACTTTTACTTGGGTATTTCTTTATCATTACTAAAATATTGAGTGTTTCTGCCACTCTGCATTTTGAACAAGTATGATATTTATCCACTCAAGTGGCAATCTCCGCTTTCATGTATGTTCAACACCTCAATTCTTTCAAATCTACGTATATTTAGTTAGAGCCTGGATAGATGGGATACTTTTATCTGTGAGCTTTGTCCAAGACTATGCTCCCCTGTTCACTGCACTTAGGAGTACAAATTTGGTTCATAATGCATCGCGTCCCGTCATCCCTGAGCTTGACTCGTTTATCCATTCTTCACAGAGCTCCACTTGCGAAGCTTTCTCTCTCAGAATCTCGAGTTAAACTTCTCGAATTTAAGCTGTAGGTTATGAATGTATATTAATAATTAATATTCATACCCAATGTTTGGTACGTTGGTTTCGGCTAAGACATTTGATACCATGTCAATCTTATTACAATGTTAGCGAATCTCACACATCATGATGACAACAATTTCTCATTTATGTTGTTAAACCAACATGTAGTAAAAAACTTTTCCTCAATTCATCTATGTGCACGTCAATCCTTTATGTACGTGTCATTGTATACGAACAAGTTCTTTGTTCTTTCAGAAAGGAAGGATTAGTACATTACACCATAGTTGTTCCAATTTCTGGAATACAATCTCCTCCTTATCTTTTCAGTTAGAGTTTGTTTCCTTTTGGTGTTAACATAGTTGAAGGTTGGGCTACTATAGGGAAATTCCTGATGGATCATTCGTAGTAGCCAATATAAAGTCTTTTGTTGTTAAAATTTCAGCGTTCATTTCTTGGGAAGAAGTCTTCACTTATACTTCCACATTTTATCAAATTCTTCAAATTTGATTAAATTCTCCATATTTGATCAAATCCTTCACATTTGATTAAATCCTTCACAAGGTTGCTTAAATCATGGTGAGCCGAGAAGTTCACAACAGTTCATCGTTTGATTTTTTTAGGGTAGGAAGAAAACATTCGGTTTTTCCCCGACTTGTCATCATAAATGACCATGGTTTTCTCGTAGGTAGATTTGGTTGTACAACTTTCTTGTAGTACAGATCTAGACACAATGGGAAGGTATTCGATTCATACCTATGATAATGTCAATGCTTCCACTCGGAATTGGTATAAGATCTATAAGTAAAGATCGATCGTTCATGGTTATTTTATTGTTTAAAAAGGGAGGGTCGTATAAGACATGACGTGACGCAAACAAAACTGTGTCATATTGAAAACAATATTAGACTTCCGACGACATACGCATGAGATTGTCGTGAAAAAAATGATTGTGTATTAGGATGAAATTTATTAACATTTTGCGAGTAGATTTCCGACAACTCACTAGTTGTCTCTATAGTCTACTCTACAGGTTTTCTCCAAACTAGTGGGTTCATGACTCATAAGAGGTTTAAGTTTAGGGTTCACAAGGGTTTCTTTGAATATCTTAATTAAAACTACTTTAACATATGAGTGCTTATAAGAAACGCAACAGTTACTATTGATGTTTCCTGGATTTCATTCCTTGCTCCGATCATAAATACTCCGACTCAAGTTGTCACCTCCTGGTTCTTCAGCCTTGGCAGTTTCACCATCTTCATAACAAGCTTTACTTTAACTAGTGCTTGTTCTAATTTATATACCTCACTTCCATGTGCATCACCTATGGTGCTTCTCAAGCCATGGCATAAGCATAATCAATGCCCATGATTTACACATAATAGTTCTACTCAGTAAAATTTGTGCCTTTAAAAGTGTAGGTGACAACTAATCATGTTAGCTTTCCACACAAGAGTTGACATGAAATATTGATTCCATATTTTGCTCCAGGGTTCATTCCTACAATCCATTCAATGTTGAAGAAGGATCTAGATTGACGTCACTATCACTTCCATGTTTGTTGCTTACAAAATTTACCTTGTATAGAGGTATTGTTCCTGTTGACTTTGTAAGTGGTCCAAGATGTTATCCACTTGTTGTTTGATCGTTATCTCGATCATAGTTGCGACGGGAGATTATATCGGTGATTGAAGATCACTCGTGGATCTCTTATGAGGTATATATTTGTCTCATTACAGTTAGTTCAAGGAGAAATGAGTCACGTGAAAATATCGACGTGTATATAAACGATAGTACTAAAATTATGCCAAATGTCTATAATTGACGCGGGTTAACTCTACTATGAGTATTAGATGTAGCAAACTGTTATATTGTATCAACAAGGGTGAAATGTTACACTTGGGACGAGTGAAAAGAAATAACCAAGTATTGGGACAAATAGTACAAATTCATGAAGAGAATGTTACACAGAAAGTTGACTACTGCCCAATGTTTTGACTATATCTTGAGCTCCGAAATTTTGATTCATTTGAATCGAGATTTTTTTGGATACTAGGTAAGATTCCTAACAATCTTCATTTTTCACGTTTTTATCGAGTCTGCTTTATTCTCCTTTAAAAAGGGTCACAAAAGACGAAGGGTAGGTGTAAGTGTCCTTCTAAACTTGAATAGTACCATCATAAGTTAGACGATTCACAACCAGAAACAAACAAAGTGACTGAATACCTAAACCAAATTCGAAATGATTCGCAAAGGTGCATATATTTTGCAAGGTACTCCTACAAGATCTAACAAATGCATTCATAGGATATCATAGGTGAGTAATTAGTATTCCGATATAAACTTCGGACATGATTTACGTTTATGATACTTATATTTTTATGAGCATTTAAGGTAACTATTCGCCAAGTATTCGTAAAGTGTTCACTAAACTCTTTAAGAGTTCTCAAGTGTTTTTGAACTGTGATGTTCTTTAAATATTTTGGATTCCAAGCGTTTTGGTCTACCAACCAAATCCAAGCTTAATTGTACATCGGTCCAACCATAATTTAACATAGGTGATCAGTCTACATCTAGTTGTGGTTCGGCCCATGTACAACCAACTTAGCTAAGGTGTTTGACCTAAAACCTTGCATTGTATTGACATTCAAGGGTTCGAGTTTATATATGAACAACCCTTTATTTGTGGGTTAAGTAATATACTTAACCTAAGAGAATAAACGCTAGGCTATAGATGTGATTTCCTAAGAAAATACTAGTTCACTATAGACAATAGCTCTGATACCAATCTGTCACACCCTCGGCCGCCGGCGGAAACGCCGAGGTGCGCGACGTAAATCAGTAATCACAGATATTAAACATACATTGAACAGTACAAATAAAATCTTCTATTATAACTGAAATAGAAATTACATTGACAATGACTGTTACTAAATCGCAACATACGCCTAACAATCCGGTGTTACAAAAATATAATATAACTAATGGAGAGTCTTCTGAGCGAACGCTTCCAACCTGCTAAGTAACCTGAGAATACATGCATTAAAAATACATCAACAAAATTGTTGGTGAGTTCTACAGGTTTTGACACAAAGTATTTTTATACCCAAAAGTGTTTGATAAAGTTTAGCTGGTTGAACAACTTTTATAAATATATACTTTTCTATCAAGAGTATAAAATAATTGGGTTATAACATTGTGTTATAACTCATTCATAAATACCCTTTGTTCAAATCCAAATGTACAAATGTTGGAAAATACATATAAGTAATTCAGACTTATATCAAAATGCATTTTTATATAAAAGATTTTGAATATCAAATTATATAAAAATAAGAAATGTTGCCTTTTGTGATAACATAAATTAACCTACTTTACTCTTGAAACCTTATACAAGAATTTGTATCATTTATATAAAAAAAATCCTAAGTATTGAATTTATGAACTTTGTAAAATCGAGTCGTGGCAATAATTATGTATTATCTGACTTAATTTGAAAACCGACACTTAGCTACTGGGGTAAACTCCTCTCACATAAATATTGTGTTTTCTTATAAAAACAAATGGTTTATATAAATAACTTATTTTATGTAAGTTAATAAATCTTGTTGAACCGTGTCATGATATTAATTAAGTGTTATCTAACTTAATTTTTGGTACCGACACTTATCGCTTTGAGTCACAAGCTATCCCACTAAATACAGTTTCTTTCAACTGGAATGAGTGAGCATAAACCTCGTATAAATCCAATATCGATTCTTTACGGTAACGAAACAAAACTGGGATTTTATAATGAAATCATAACTGAACTTGTGACGCTGTACTTTATTAATGCACTAACACCATAATAAGGCGTGCGTGCTAAAGTCATTCACCCCGTTGTAACACGTGGTAATGTTTCGATAATGCTAACGTCAACGCCAAAATTCATCTCGTCAGATGTAGTTGTAGCTATCAACTCCAGGCGGGCGGCCGTACCGTATAAGATCAATAATATGACACTTACACCCGACGTTAGTTGTTCCCTTGAGGATTAACGGTTACATATTGGAGAGTTTCTACTAAGTATTGAGATCTTAGCTTTCGCGAAACCCGGAATAGTTTATAAGGGAAACTCAAACGTATTGGATATGGTATTCAGAATAGGTATGATGAACCTACATAATAGGTATGATGAACCCATATGGAATATATGATGTAGGTATGATAAACCTACATGGAATAGGTATGATGAACCTATACAGAATACATGGAGTAGGTATGATGAACCTACATGGAATAGGTATGATGAACCTATACGGAATACATGGGGTAGGTATGATGAACCTACGTAGAATAGGTATGATGAACCTATACTGAATATGTGGGATAGGTATGATGAACCTACATAGAATAGGTATAATGAACCTATATAATCCATTCAAAATTCACTGGATATGTAACATTATTCACCGTTTAGGAAAACGATAAATGAAATTCTTATAACTTTAAGAATTTATCATACTAGATACAGTTTCGATGTTGTATTAGCATAATAGCTAATTTTTGAATTTATCCAAGTTTGGATCGACCATAAATCTACATTCCCCATATTTTATATAAACTATGCGAGAATATTTTTAATACATTTAATTTGGGATAAAGGTAAAATGTTTAAATACAATACTCGACAATTATTTATTTCGTAAATAACGACTCTTAAGTCCTTTAGTCGATTATTTTGTTTATTATAATAAAATCCGTAACTTAGTAAATTGAGTTATATTTTTATAATTATATAAAATATAGTAATACACTTTCCATCCGTTGTTACACAAGCTTATATATTACAAGTTAAATTTGATAATTTTAACTAATAATCATATAATTTCATAAACTTAGTCCTTCCAAATCTATGGCAATGTACCTTCATTTTATAATCGAATAATCATTTTGGTCATTTGTATATCGTTTCATACTTCTAGTTGATACTTTAACTTATACATATAACATCGTCATGGTTGTGATTTACATCACCAATCCGTGTTATTATAATAGTTTACATATAATCTTGTGATTTTTATTAATATTAATTAATACATTCCAACAAGGTGTATTTATATCCATTATAGCATCCTACTTAAATTTATGTGATTTATACAGTTAAATTACTAATTCATAAGCTTTCAACCAAATATAAAGTACGATGCTATTTTAAAGTATAAAAGTTGAAAATCATCAAACTTTAATAGACACGCATATATTATCCCCCAAATATTAAAAACGTAAAAGAGGGGCTGTAGAAACTCACATTCGAAGCGTGAACGAGGCTCAAGGTGTGTTTCTTGTCGTGAAATTTGTTACGTGACGTTCCTCGTTCTTAAAACGAACCACCGGGTATATTTAAATTACCTAATATAACCAAAAGGGTAGTTTTGGTATTAATTATTAAGTGTAGGGTGGTCTTTGTTAGAAATAAATAAATTCTAGCGAATGATTTTACCAAAATTATCCTCCTGGGACTCATCTTACAAACTATTCACAAAACAAGGGATAAACATATACATTTGAAACTGATTTCGGGCTTTAGGACTTAATCTGTTAGGGTGTTTCTGGTGGAGGGCCAATTCTATTTAATTTAAATGCAGGTTTGAGTTACCCTTCACTTTCGGCTGGGTCAAAATCGAAACCCAATTTCTTATTGAAGTCCCGATATAGTCGATCCCAAATGCTCCAACATCACAAAGGGGCGTCGTCTTCAAAGGGGCAATGGAGAAGGAACGGGAACGAAGGCAATGGACGAACACCGTGAGAGGGGAAAACACGAAGGCTCGCAGGCACAACTTCGTCGGTCGACCGCAAGAAGGTTCATATCCAGGGTTCGACTAGACTGAAGAACGCAGGGAGAAGCAGCGAGGCGGATGTGACCTCGGACGAGAAGAAAGAGACGAAGCAGCGGTGCAAAGGGGATTTTAGTGTTGCTTCTTCGATGGGTGGGGTTGCAGTCGGCATCTCCGATGACCCCATCGTGGTTTCTTTTTCGTCGCCTGCAGCAAGGAATCGGCGGATGATCAGCTGCTACAGTCGTTGATGAGGGCTGTTCCGGCATCGATTCGTGAAGGAAGGAAAGCAGGGGCGATCATCTCCGGTGGTGCTTCTAGGTGTGCTCCGGCCAACCAGGAAGAAGAACGGTAAGACAGTCGATTTTTAGGGTGTTTGGGTTGCCGCAATTGACAGGAATTGATGGAGGATAAAAGATACCTGTTTGGGATTGTTAAGTATTTGATAGGGAATACGATTTATCAGTGGTTGTTTGGGTGGTACTTGACAGGAAAGAAGGAAAAAAGGAGGTTGTTACCTCCTTGTTTCCACCGGAAATCAACACACCTCAGATGTGTTTCTTGGCAGCAATTTGGAGAATGAAGGTTAGTAGCGTCAATCTTTCAGATGGTGTTGGACGAAGCAAAGGAAGGGAAAGGATAGGTATTGCCTCTTTCTCCGGTGATCCGAAGGGTTGGAGACGGTGGCAGCCACTTTGTACAAGAAATCAGATTTTGAAAGATATTAGATGCAAAATCAATTAAAATATACTTTATTTATTTATTTATTTTGTAATGCAAAATCAATTAATATATATTTTCTATGAAAATGTTTGTTGATTGTCCTTGTGGTGGTGATTCCAAAAACGTAGATGGAACTCAATTCTAATATACCAAACTCCACGAACTTACGTTTAAAGTTTTGCGATTAATTTGTTCGGATTTGACAGGACATATTTTTACGAATATGTTTTTCGTTGAGGTTAAAAATATGGTAAAATAATAGTCCATAGCCTGAGTTCAAAAACGTGTTCAGAAATAATTTACGAGACTCGTAGTTATCCTAAAGGAAGCAGTGTACGGTTCGTTTCAGGAAAATCATATAAATACTGATTTTTGTAACTCCAACGAGGCATAACTTTCTCATACGACCTACGTTTTGGACGTTCTTTATATACACGAAGTCAGGGGAACATAATCTATTGAAATATATTATCCATAACTCTCAGGTATAATTGATGCAAATATATATATATATATATATATATATATATATATATATATATATATATATATATATATATATATATATATAACGTCACATTTAAATCAAAATTTTGGCATTTTTTTTTGATCTTTAACGATGGAAGATTTGATTAGCTGAAGACG
This sequence comes from Lactuca saligna, assembly GCF_052625555.1. Classification (NCBI taxonomy): domain Eukaryota; kingdom Viridiplantae; phylum Streptophyta; class Magnoliopsida; order Asterales; family Asteraceae; genus Lactuca; species Lactuca saligna. Next base: position 304,560,420 of record NC_136420.1, on the reverse strand, counting down.
TTCCAAAAGATTTTATAAATATGATATATTTAATATACTTTATAAACTTAAAATTACACACAATTTGTCAATAATACATAGTGGTTCGCGGTGATTTGAGTGCGGAACTCAGACCAATTTTTACCAGTTGTTACAATATCCCCTCGTTGAAAGGAATTTCGTCCCGAAATTCAATGTGTAGATAAAATATTATAAAACAATTGGTGGTGTTTTCATTTCGTTCGATCCACACGTGATCTTTCTAGAGTCGATTAATGTCGCATAGCTCTAGATTACATAACTGATCCAATGGATGACTTTATCACAAGTCACGACTAATCAGGGAATAAGGAATAAGATCAAACGATGTATTTTAAGGTTATCAAATCTTGCACACTGTTCTATCGTGTGTACTTTCACAAACATGTAACTTTTGCATTATTTTCTTAATACACTTTATTGAAAAATATAACAAGCGTGTCAATGGACAGACTGCATTATTTTCTTAATACACTTTATTGAAAAATATAACAAGCGTGTCAATGGACAGACGCTCTTTAAGGCTTCGCGTATGAAAAATGTTGTGCACATCATTTAATTCTTAAGATGACTTTATATAAATATCAGGACCAAATTCTATTTTGAATTTTTAAGGTCCTTTGAGTTGCAGGTTTCACCTGCCTGATTCTCTGGATCGTATCATTCCTTAAAAGAGAGAATGCATTTTAAAGTTACACAGTCTCCGAATTAGGAGTCGAAAGACTTATATCTTTTGTTCATATAACTCTCTCATAATTCAAGGCCAAGGCTAGTCTAAAATCATTCTCCGGTTCACACAATCTCTTATGTGATCTCGTAAGTGATTCATGGATCCAAATATAACATAATACCTTCATGTTTTGTGCTCGGTTTCATAGCTCCGATCATTATTCAACATATCGAGTGTTGACACTCTCACCCATATAAGGATTCAAATGGTATAACCTTGATGATAGCGTGATAACTATCGTTGCAGGAAAAACTCCATTAACGAAAACGAGTATTCCATGAAATATCCATGGTCTATCATACAGGTTCAGAGCATATCACTCATGTTGAGATGTTTTATTCAGTCAAGCCATTAGAAGTGAATAGTTATGCTTATGCCTAAGCGCGTGTTCAAGGATTTCACTGATTGTCAAAATTGATAGGTGAATCTACCATCTTAACGAAAGATGATAAGGATCGACGCCTCGTGCAGTCTGATGATTTTTTTTGGCAAGTTCTGGTCAACTTTTCCATTTCATATGGTTCTTAGATCAGCAGGAAGTCGATGGACTTAGTCAATATGTGGACCACTACCTAAATGGATTGAACCCACTATAGTGCTTTGAGTAGCATTTGGTATGAAGTCCGTTGACGCTGGTTCACACTTTTACTTGGGTATTTCTTTATCATTACTAAAATATTGAGTGTTTCTGCCACTCTGCATTTTGAACAAGTATGATATTTATCCACTCAAGTGGCAATCTCCGCTTTCATGTATGTTCAACACCTCAATTCTTTCAAATCTACGTATATTTAGTTAGAGCCTGGATAGATGGGATACTTTTATCTGTGAGCTTTGTCCAAGACTATGCTCCCCTGTTCACTGCACTTAGGAGTACAAATTTGGTTCATAATGCATCGCGTCCCGTCATCCCTGAGCTTGACTCGTTTATCCATTCTTCACAGAGCTCCACTTGCGAAGCTTTCTCTCTCAGAATCTCGAGTTAAACTTCTCGAATTTAAGCTGTAGGTTATGAATGTATATTAATAATTAATATTCATACCCAATGTTTGGTACGTTGGTTTCGGCTAAGACATTTGATACCATGTCAATCTTATTACAATGTTAGCGAATCTCACACATCATGATGACAACAATTTCTCATTTATGTTATTAAACCAACGTGTAGTAAAAAACGTTTCCTCAATTCATCTATGTGCACGTCAATCCTTTATGTACGTGTCATTGTATACGAACAAGTTCTTTGTTCTTTCAGAAAGGAAGGATTAGTACATTACACCATAGTTGTTCCAATTTCTGGAATACAATCTCCTTCTTATCTTTTCAGTTAGAGTTTGTTTCCTTTTGGTGTTAACATAGTTGAAGGTTGGGCTACTATAGGGAAATTCCTGATGGATCATTCGTAGTAGCCAATATAAAGTCTTTTGTTGTTAAAATTTCAGCGTTCATTTCTTGGGAAGAAGTCTTCACTTATACTTCCACATTTTATCAAATTCTTCAAATTTGATTAAATTCTCCATATTTGATCAAATCCTTCACATTTGATTAAATCCTTCACAAGGTTGCTTAAATCATGGTGAGCCGAGAAGTTCACAACAGTTCATCGTTTGATTTTTTTAGGGTAGGAAGAAAACATTCGGTTTTTCCCCGACTTGTCATCATAAATGACCATGGTTTTCTCGTAGGTAGATTTGGTTGTATAACTTTCTTGTAGTACAGATCTAGACACAATGGGAAGGTAGTCGATTCATACCTATGATAATGTCGAAGCTTCCACTCGGAATTGGTAAAAGATCTATAAGTAATGATCGATCGTTCATGGTTATTTTATTGTTTAAAAAGGGAGGGTCGTATAAGACATGACGTGTCGCAAACAAAACTGTGTCATATTAAAAACAATATTAGACTTCCGACGACATACGCATGAGATTGTCGTGAAAAAAATGATTGTGTATTAGGATGAAATTTATTAACATTTTGCGAGTGGATTTCCGACAACTCACTAGTTGTCTCTACAGTCTACTCTAAAGGTTTTCTCCAAACTAGTGGGTTCATGACTCATAAGAGGTTTAAGTTTAGGGTTCACAAGGGTTTCTTTGAATATCTTAATTAAAATTACCTTAGCATATGAGTGCTTATAAGAAACACAACAGTTACTATTGATGTTTCCTGGATTTCATTCCTTGCTCCGATCATAAATACTCCGACTCAAGTTGTCACCTCCTGGTTCTTCAGCCTTGGCAGTTTCACCATCTTCATAACACGCTTTACTTTAACTAGTGCGTGTTCTAATTTATATACCTCACTTCCATGTGCATCACCTATGGTGCTTCTCAAGTCATGGCATAAGCATAGTCAATGCCCATGATTTACACATAATAGTTCTACTCAGTAAAATTTGTGCCTTTAAAAGTGTAGGTAACAACTAATCATGTTAGCTTTCCACACAAGAGTTGACATGAAATATTGATTCCATATTTTGCTCCAGGGTTCATTCCTACAATCCATTCAATGTTGAAGAAGGATCTAGATTGACGTCACTATCACTTCCATGTTTGTTGCTTACAAACTTTACCTTTTATAGAGGTATTGTTCCTGTTGACTTTGTCAGTGGTCCAAGATGTTATCCACTTGTTTTTTGATCGTTATCTCGATCATAGTTGCGACGGGTGATTATATCGGTGATGGAAGATCACTCGTGGATCTCTTATGAGGTATATATTTGTCTCATTACAGTTAGTTCAAGGAGAAATGAGTCACGTGAAAATATCGACGTGTATATAAACGATAGTGCTAAAATTATGCCAAATGTCTATAATTGACGTTGGTTAACTCTACTATGAGTATTAGATGTAGCAAACTGTTATATTGTATCAACAAGGGTGAAATGTTACACTTGGGACGAGTGAAAAGAAACAACCAAGTATTGGGATAAATAGTACAAATTCACGAAGAGAATGTTACACAGAAAGTTGACTACGACCCAATGTTTTGACTATATCTTGAGTTCCGAAATTTTGATTCATTTGAATCGAGATTTTTTTGGAAACTAGGTAAGATTCCTAACAATCTTCATTTTTCACGTTTTTATCGAGTCTGCTTTATTCTCCTTTAAAAAGGGTCACAAAAGACGAAGGGTAGGTGTAAGTGTCCTTCTAAACTTGAATAGTATCATCATAAGTTAGACGATTCACAACCAGAAACAAACAAAGTGACTGAATACCTAAACCAAATTCGAAATGATTCGCAAAGGTGCATATATTTTGCAAGGTATTCCTACAAGATCTAACAAATGCATTCATAGGATATCATAGGTGAGTAATTAGTAATCCGATATAAACTTCAGACATGATTTACGTTTATGATACTTATATTTTTATGAGCATTTAAGGTAACTATTCGCCAAGTATTCGTAAAGTGTTCACTAAACTCTTTAAGAGTTCTCAAGTGTTTTTGAACTATGATGTTCTTTAAATATTTTGGATTCCAAGCGTTTTGGTCTACCAACCAAATCCAAGCTTGATTGTGCATCGGTCCAACCATAATTTAACATAGGTGATCAGTCTACATCTATTTGTTGTTCGGCCCATGTACAACCAACTTAGCTAAGGTGTTTGACCTAAAACCTTGCATTGTATTGACATTCAAGGGTTCGAGTTTATATATGAACAACCCTTTATTTGTGGGTTAAGTAATATACTTAACCTAAGAGAATAAACGCTAGGCTATAGACGTGATTTCCTAAGAAAATACTAGTTCATTATAGCCAATAGCCCTGATACCAATTTGTCACACCCTCGGCCGCTGGCGGAAATGCCGAGGTGCGCAACGTAAATCAGTAATCACAGTTATTAAACATACATTGAACAGTACAAATAAAATCTTCTATTATAACTGAAATAGAAATTACATTGACAATGACTGTTACTAAATCGCGACATACGCCTAACAATCTGGTGTTACAAAAATATAATATAACTAATGGAGAGTCTTCTGAGCGAACGCTTCCAACCTGCTAAGTAACTTGAGAATGCATGCATTAAAAATACGTCAACAAAATTGTTGGTGAGTTCTACAGGTTTTGACACAAAGTATTTTTATACCCAAAAGTGTTTGATAAAATTTAGCTGGTTGACCAACTTTTATAAATATATACTTTTCTATTAAGAGTATAAAATAATTGGGTTATAACATTGTGTTATAACTCATTCATAAATACCCTTTGTTCAAATCCAAATGTACAAATGTTGGAAAATACATATAAGTAATTCAGACTTATATCAAAATGCATTTTTATATAAAAGATTTTGAATATCAAATTATATAAAAATAAGAAATGTTACCTTTTGTGATAACATAAAATAACCAACTTGACTCTTGAAACCTTATACAAGAATTTGTATCATTTATATAAAAAAATCATAAGTATTGAATTTATGAACTTTGTAAAATCGAGTCGTGGCAATAATTAAGTATTATCTGACTTAATTTGAAAACCGACACTTAGCTGCTGGGGTAAACTCCTCCCACATAAATATTGTGTTTTCTTATAAAAACAAATTGTTTATATAAATAACTTATTTTATGTAAGTTAATAAATCATCTTGAACCATGTCATGATATTAATTAAGTGTTATCTGACTTAATTTTTGGTACTGACACTTATCGCTTTGAGTCACAAGCTATCCCACTAAATACAGTTTCTTTCGACCGGAATGAGTGAGCATAAACCTCGTATAAATCCAATATCGATTCTATACAATAACGAAACAAAACTGGGATTTTATAATGAAATCATAACTGAACTTGTGACACTGTACTTTATTAATGCACTAACACCATAATAAGGCGTGCGTGCTAAACTCATTCACCCCGTTGTAACACGTGGTAATGTTTCGATAATGCTAACGTCATCACCAAAATTCATCTCGTCAGATGTAGTTGTAGCTATCAACTCCAGGCGGGCGGTCGTACCGTATAAGATCAATAATATGACACTTACACCCGACGTTAGTTGTTCCCTTGAGGATTAACGGTTATATAATTGAGAGTTTCTACTAAGTATTGAGATCTTAGCTTTCGCGAAACCCGAAATAGTTTATAATGGAAACTCAAACGTATTGGATATGGTATTCAGAATAGGTATGATGAACCTACAAAATAGGTATGATGAATCCATATGGAATATATGAAGTAGGTATGATAAACCTACATGGAATAGGTATGATGAACCTATACATAATACATGGAGTAGGTATGATGAACCTACATGGAATAGTTATGAACCTATACGGAATACATGGGGTAGGTATGATGAACCTATACTGAATACGTGGGGTAGGTATGATGAACCTACATAGAATAGGTATAATGAACCTATATAATCCATTCCAAATTCACTGGATATGTAACATTATTCACCGTTTAGGAAAACGATAACTGAAATTCTTATAACTTTAAGAATTTATCATACTAGATACAGTTTCGATGTTGTATTAACATAATAGCTATATTTTGAATTTATCCAAGTTTGGATCGACCATAAATCTACATTCCCCATATTTTATATAAATTATGCGAGAATATTTTTAATACATTTAATTTGGGATAAAGGTAAAATCTTTAAATACAATACTCGACAGTTATTTATTTCGTAAATAACGACTCTTAAGTCCTTTAGTCGATTATTTTATTTATTATAATAAAATCTGTAACTTAGTAAATTGAGTTATATTTTTATAATTATATAAAAATATAGTAATACACTTTCCATCCGTTGTTACACAAGCTTATATATTACAAGTTAAATTTGATAATTTTAACTAATAATCATATAATTTCATAAACTTAGTCCTTCCAAATCTATGGCAATGTACCTTCATTTTATAATCGAATAATCATTTTGGTCATTTGTATATCGTTTCATACTTCTAGTTGATACTTTAACTTATACATATAACATCGTCATGGTTGTGATTTACAACATCAATCCGTGTTATTATAATAGTTTACATATAATCTTATGATTTTTATTAATATTAATTAATACATTCCAACAAGGTGTATTTATATCCATTATAGCATCCTACTTAAATTTATGTGATTTATACAGTTAAATTACTAATTCATATGCTTTCAACCAAATATAAAGTACGATGCTATTTTAACGTATAAAAGTTGAAAATCATCAAACTTTAATAGACACGCATATATTCTCCCCCAAATATTAAAAACGTAAAAGAGGGGCTGTAGAAACTCACATTCGAAGCGTGAACGAGGCTCAAGGTGTGTTTCTTGACGTGAAAAATTTTACGTGACGTTCCTCGTTCTTAAAACGAACCACCGGGTATGTTTAAATTACCTAATATAACCAAAAGGGTAGTTTTGGTATTAATTATTAAGTGTAGGGTGGTCTTTGTTAGAAATAAATAAATTCTAGCTATTGATTTTACCAAAATTATCCTCCTGGGACTCATCTTACAAACTATTCACAAAACAAGGCGGGCTTTAGGACTTAATTGTTAGGGTTTTTCTGGTGGAGGGCCAATTCTATTTAATTTAAATGCAGGTTTGAGTTACCCTTCACTTTCGGCTGGGTCAAAATCGAAACCCAATTTCTTATTGAAGTCCCGATATAGTCGATCCCAAATGCTCCAACATCACAAAGGGGCGTCGTCTTCAAAGGGGCAATGGAGAAGGAACGGGAACGAAGGCAATGGACGAACACCGTGAGAGGAGAAAACACGAAGGCTCGCAGGCACAACTTCGTCGGTCGACCGCAAGAAGGTTCATATCCGGGGTTCGACTAGACTGAAGAACGAAGGGAGAAGCAGCGAGGCGGATGTGACCTCGGACGAGAAGAAAGAGACGAAGCAGCGGTGCAAAGGGGATTTTAGTGTTGCTTCTTCGATGGGTGGGGTTGCAGTCGGCATCTCCGATGACCCCATCGTGGTTTCTTTTTCGTCGCCTGCAGCAAGGAATCGGTGGATGATCAGCTGCTACAGTCGTTGATGAGGGCTGTTCCGGCATCGATTCGTGAAGGAAGGAAAGCAGGGGCGATCATCTCCGGTGGTGCTTCTAGGTGTGCTCCGGCCAACCAGGAAGAAGAACGGTAAGACAGTCGATTTTTAGGGTGTTTGGGTTGCCGTAATTGACAGGAATTGATGGAGGATAAAAGATACCTGTTTGGGATTGTTTAGTATTTGATAGGGAATACGATTTATCAGTGGTTGTTTGGGTGGTACTTGACAGGAAAGAAGGAAGAAAGGAGGTTGTTACCTCCTTGTTTCCACCGGAAATCAACACACCTCAGATGTGTTTCTTGGCAGCAATTTGGAGAATGAAGGTTAGTAGCATCAATCTTTCAGATGGTGTTGGACGAAGCAAAGGAAGGGAAAGGATAGGTATTGCCTCTTTCTCCGGTGATCCGAAGGGTTGGAGACGGTGGCAGCCACTTTGTACAAGAAATCAGATTTTGAAAGATATTAGATGCAAAATCAATTAAAATATACTTTATTTATTTATTTATTTATTTTGTAATGCAAAATCAATTAATATATATTTTGGACGTACGTTCTTTATATACACGAAATCAGGGGAACATAATCAATTAAAATATATTATCCTTAACTCTCAGATATAATTGATGCAAATATATATATATATATATATATATATATATATATATATATATATATATATATATATATATATATATACATACATATATATATATATATATATACACACACACACACACACACAATTAAATCAAATTTTTGGCGGTTTTTTTTTTTTTTTTTTTTTTTTTATCTTCAACGATGGAAGATTTGATTAGCTTAAGACGTTCCAAATGAATTTATAAATATGATATATTTAATATACTTTATAAACTTAAAATTACACAAAATTTGTCAATAATACATAGTGGTTCGCGGTGATTTGACTGCGGAACTCAGACCAATTTTTACCAGTTGTTACAATATCCCCTCGTTGAAAGGAATTTCGTCCCGAAATTCAATGTATAGATAAAATATTATAAAACAATTGGTGGTGTTTTCATTTCGTTCGATCCACACATGATCTTTCTAGAGTCGATTAATGTCGTATAGCTCTAGATTACATAACTGATCCAATGGATGACTTTATCACAAGTCACGACTAATCAGGGAATAGGGAATAAGATCAAATGATGTATTTTAAGGTTATCAAATCTTGCACACTGTTCTATCGCGTGTACTTTCACAAACATGTAACTTTTGCATTATTTTCTTAATACACTTTATTGAAAAATATAACAAGCGTGTCAATGGACAGACGCTCTTTAAGGCTTGGCGTATGAAAAATGTTTGTGCACATCATTTAATTCTTAAGATGATTTTCTATAAATATCAGGACCAAATTCTATTTAGAATTTCTAAGGTCCTTTGAGTTGCAGGTTTCACCTGCCTGATTCTCTGGATCGTATCATTCCTTAAAAGAGAGAATGCATTTTAAAGTTACACAATCTCCAAATTAGGAGTCGAAAGACTTACATCTTTTGTTCATATGACTCTCTCATAATTCAAGGCCAAGGCTTGTCTAAAATCTTTCTCCGGTTCACACAATCTATTATGTGATCTCGTAAGTGATTCATGGATCCAAATATAACATAATACCTTCATGTTCTGTGCTCGGTTTCTTAGCTTCGATGATTATTCAACATATCGAGTGTTGACACTCTCACCCATATAAGGATTCAAATGGTATAACCTTGATGATAGCGTGATAACTATCGTTGCAGGAAAAACTCCATTAACGAAAATGAGTATTCCATGAAATATCCATGGTCTATCATACAAGTTCAGAGCATATCACTCATGTTGAGATGTTTTATTCAGTCAAGCCATTAGAAGTGAATAGTTATGCTTATGCCTAAGCGCGTGTTCAAGGATTTCACTGATTGTTAAAATTGATAGGTGAATCTACCATCTTAACGAAAGATGATAAGGATCGACGCATCGTGCAGTCTGATGATAAAATTATGGTAAAATAATAGTCCATAGCCCGAGTTCAAAAACGTGTTCAGAAATAATTTACGAGATTCGTAGTTATCCTAAAGGAAGTAGTGTATGGTTCGTTTCAGGAAAATCAGATAAATATTGATTTTTGTAACTTCAACCAGGCGTAACATTCTCATACGACCCCCGTTTTGGACGTTCTTTATATACACGAAGTCAGGGGAACATAATCTATTGAAATATATTATCCATAACTCTCAGATATAATTGATGCAAATATATATACATATATACACACACACACACACACATATATATATACACACATACACACAATTAAATCAAAATTTTGGCGGTTTTTTTTTTTTGATCTTCAACGATGGAAGATTTGATTAGCTTAAGACGTTCCAAAAGAATTTATAAATATGATATATTTAATATACTTTATAAACTTAAAATTACACACAATTTGTCAATAATACATAGTGGTTCGCAGTGATTTGAGTGCGGAACTCAGACCAATTTTTACCAGTTGTTACAATATCCCTCGTTGAAAGGAATTTCGTCCCGAAATTCAATGTGTAGATAAAATATTATAAAACAATTGGTGGTGTTTTCATATCGTTCGATCCACACGTGATCTTTCTAGAGTCGATTAATGTCGCATAGCTCTAGATTACATAACTAATCCAATGGATGACTTTATCACAAGTCACGACTAATCAGGGAATAGGGAATATGATCAAATGATGTATTTTATGGTTATCAAATCTTGAACACTGTTCTATCGCGTGTACTTTCACAAACATGTAACTTTTGCATTATTTTCTTAATACACTTTATCAAAAATATACCAAGCGTGTCAATGGACAGACGCTCTTTAAGGCTTGGCGTATGAAAAATGTTGTGCACATCATTTAATTCTTAAGATGACTTTATATAAATATCAGGACCAAATTCTATTAAGAATTTCTAAGGTCCTTTGAGTTGCAGGTTTCACCTGCCTGATTCTCTGGATCGTATCATTCCTTAAAAGAGATAATGCATTTTAAAGTTACACAGTCTCCGAATTAGGAGTCGAAAGACTTACATCTTTTGTTCATGAAACACCTGTGTTTCCGGGCTTGTTATTTTTAGCAATGAAATAGTTAGACTAACCTTTGTAACCCGTTTTGAAATAATAAGAGTGTATTATTTGAGTATTATGTGTTTTGTGCTTAATTGCTTAATTATGTGGTTTGATTAATTAAAAATAAAAATAAGCGTCAAAATTTAAGTGTAAAATAAACTTGATATCTTTGGATAATGTTGTATTATTTGAAACAAGGTTTCCGAAGATATAAAGAATGCCGAAATCCGAGTTATTACGAAGAAGTAATGACCTGTCGAAGTTTCGTGACAGAACCGGCAACGCTGAATGACGTAAAAAATGAAATTTACGTTAGAGCGATATTTAGCTTTAGTGATCTAAACAGGAATCAAAGATCTCGTTGTTAATATCGAAGCGATAAAAAGTTAGGTGAGAACGGACATCAAACGAAGAAGTTATGAATTTATAACGGAAGTTTCTGTTCCGGCCTATTAAAAATAAATTCAAAATTAGCCGACGGAGTCTAAACGAAAGTTGTAGAGCGTAGTCTCACCTTCGCGTGGATATAAAGAATGTCGAAAACGGAGTTTGTATGAAGAAGATTTGAATTTTCAAAGTTTATTAAATAATTAATAATTAAATTTAATTATTAAATCCGGCATTATCCGAAGAGGAGTCACCGGACTCATCCGAAGTACGCCTCGCGTACCCAAGGTATGTCGACACTCGCACTCGAGTTCTTCGGATGACGCATGCGCTTACGAACCAAGGCGTACGCCCCGCGTATTGTGAGGCCTCAGCCTCCTATAAATAAGATGTGAGGGCAGCCGGTTCTTTTGCTATTTTTCTCCCTTCTCTCTCCCGTTTTGCATCGATTTGCGTGCCAGAAGTACCCTGAAGCCCCGGTATTATTCTTGAGCCCCGAAGCAAGTCCCGAGATCCCGAAGATCCCGAGAAGTGCGGTTCTCGAGCCGAAGCTTTGTCCGCGAGAAGTTCGATTTTTGTAGAGATCTTCCAGATCTGCTGAGGATTACTACTTCTACAAGCCGTAGTGCTGTCCGATCATCTTATGATCAAGTGAGTGTGTAGTTACTTTCTTCTAACGCATAATTATGAAGTATTTTATACGAAATACGTGTTATGTGTATATTTTGTTGTTATGGGTATGAATGTATATTCACTTTCTTCTATCTTATAGATCTGATTATTTCTCCATGAAATACGTGTTATGTGTGTGTGCCTCATATGTTATGTGGAAAATGTATTGATTGAGCATGTTATACAGGTTTTGAAACTATGTATAAAAATATATGTTTTATCTACTAATATGTTGGGTAGAACATGGGTAAATAGTTGGTGTGTAATAAACAGATGAGAGGCTTCGATGTTGTTTTGATCCAGTCATCTAGCGGAATTTAGATGACGACCACGGACTTTTCTAGACAGTCCCGTGGAATGCTAGCAGACTCATAACCTGTAGGTGTTAATGAACTTGGGTGTTCATTCGTTGTATTCCATCCCCCTCATGGTTTCCTTATTTGACTTATATTGCTGAGGTACCCCCGAAGCATGTGTTGTCGCCCCGATGAAATATTCTAAGACTAGGTCCCTTGTGTTAGTTGTTTTAGGGACGTAAAGTGAGAATAACGGGAATGGGTAATTGGGTTATTGTTGGTTGGTGGAAATTAAATATAATTATTTATTGTGGGTTGAAAACCCTATATGCTCACCAGGCTCCCAAGCCTGACCCACTCAGTTTTATTTGTATTACAGGAAGTGGCGCAAGGGCATAAGTTGGATGAACCATCAAGTTGTTTTGTTTACAAGTCTGTATATGTATATATTTGTGGAATGACTTGTAATGTTATCGTTTATGCTTTATGGTCTGTATCGGAACATGACATCCTGAATTTTGATTATATAATGAAAATACATTTCTTTTATGAAATGCTTTGGTAAACACTGTTTTATCACGTTTTGTTTTTGGGAACAAATTCCGCAACTCTTTCAAATCAAAAGGATTTACTCTAAAATTATTTTAAAAGCATAAATGAAAATCGGTCTTTTCTGTCCGAGATTTTGGGGATGTCACAGTTGGTATCAGAGCATTAGTTTAAGCGAACTAGGAATTTGTAGGATTTCTAGACTTAAACTTAGAATGCTAAGTGGAGTTTTGAGATGTGTGTCTGTTATATTTTAGACACGAGCACTAGTTTATTTTAGGAAAGTTTCCTAAAATGCTTTATGTGCTAAATGTTATATGTTTCCATATATGATATTATTTGTTCGGATCTATGGTCTGTTGCCGACCGGATCTAGAAACTTTATGTGTGTAGGATTCTAAGCGTACGTCTACGATATTTGAACTAGCATGTAAACGTTTCAGAGTGATAAGGATGATTTGAATATCTATCGTGAATGAGGATCTAATTTCACCTTATTCGGTGTGTAGATCAAAAATGGTGAGAACAAGAAGTGGAACCACTAGTGATTGAGCAAAGACCTGTCGTAGCAGCAGCACCTGAGCCAATAACCATGGTTGGTGTGCAAATGATGATTCAGACGATGTTGGATCGTCAGATGGATGAAACTAGACGGTTGCTTCAATAGAATCGTGAAGAACTGTCAATTCGTGTGGAAGAGCCTGAATTAAATGAAGGGCACTCGGAAGGTGGAAACTTCAGTGGATCAGTTGGTCAAGCCAACCCACCGATAGTTAGGCAAAACAACCATGATGGAAGGAATGATGGAATGGGATGCAAGTACAAGGACTTTCTAACTTGCAAACCATCGACCTTCAATGGAAAGGAGGATCCGATTGGAGTTATGGATTGGATCTCAGAAATGGAGTTAGCCTTCATGACTTGTGGCTGCAGAGGCAAGTTGCAGACTATCTATGCAGTGCGTCAATTCCGACGTGGAGCCATTCGTTGGTGGAACACTCTAGGGAAGACTTTGAGCCCTAATGATCCACTACAATTGTCATGGGCAGAATTCTTGGTGCAGTTCAAGCGCTAGTTCTACTCGGCTCAAAATCTGTTGGAATTAGAGAACAAGTTTCTGACATTGACAAAAGGCAGCATGTCAGTCAATGAATACACCAATAACTTCACCGATAAGATGGAGTTTGCCTTGCGTATCATTCTAGACGAGCTGACAAAGGTGGACCGAGATGTGAAGGGACTCCCATGGGAGTACAAGGTGCCAGTACGTCAGGCACATACTCTAGAGGTAGCTATCTGGGCTGCCAAGTCTGTTGAGAACATGATTAAGGGGAGAACCACCAACAAGGTTGAGGTTGGTGAGAAGAGAAAGTTTGAGGGAACATCTGGTTCCGGTAAGAAAGGAAAATTTTCGAAGTCTGATTCGAAAAAGTTTGGAGGAAAAGGAGGCGAAGCGAAGTGGTGTGATAAGTGTAAGAAAAAGCACTTTGGGAAATGTAGCGAGGATGTAACCTGCTACAAGTGTGGAAAGGTTGGGCATTTTGCCAATGAGTGTCCGAACAACAAGAGGATGTGTTTTGGTTGTAATGAAGAGGGGCATATTTTGAAAGACTGTCCGAAGAAGAATGAGGCAACTAAGCCCAACATTCCACCAAAGCCGAAGGCAAGAGCCTTCCAGATGACACTTGAGGCTGCGAAAGATGAAGTTGATGTCGCTTCAGGTACCTTTCTCATAAACACATTGCCTGCCCAAATTTTATTTGATTCTGGAGCCAACTACTCCTTTATATCGCATGAATTTGGTAGAAAACTAGCTTTTCCTGTTGATAGACTAGATAATGCTTTATTAGTCGAAGTTGCTAGTGGCAAGTTTGTACCTGTTAGCCATCGTATGAAAAACATCTTAATCGACCTTAATGGGAATAAGTTTCACGAAGACTTATTACCTATTAAACTTAATGGTTTCGACGTCGTTCTGGGAATGGATTGGCTTAGCGCCAATGACGCCGAAATTTTATGCAAGAAGAAGATAGTTAAAGTAAACCCGCATGGGAAAGATTCGTTTATGGTGTATGGGGACAAACGCCGAGTGAATTCTGGAATCATTTCCCTAATGAAAGCCAAAAAGTGTTTGACCGAGGGATGTACATCATATTTAGCATTCGTGATTAATGCTAAGAAGGAAAAGAAGGTGATGCAGAGTATTCCTGTGGTGTGTGATTATCTGGAAGTATTTCCCGAAGATCTTCCTGGATTACCACTTGATAGACAAGTGGAGTTCAGAATAGACTTGTTACCAGGAACCACACCAATAGCAAAAGCACCTTATCGATTAGCACCGACGGAGATGAAGGAGCTGATGATGCAACTTCAGGAGTTATTGGACAAAGGTTTCATTAGACCTAGTTCATCGCCCTAGGGAGCTCCAGTGTTATTCGTGAAGAAGAAAGATGGAAGTATGAGAATGTGCATTGATTACAGAGAGCTGAACAAGGAAACATTAAAGAATAGATATCCATTGCCATGGATTGATGACCTGTTTGATCAATTGCAAGGTTTGAGCTATTTCTCGAAGATCGATCTAAGGTCAGGATATCATCAGCTAAAAGTAAGAGAGCAAGATATCGAGAAGACTGCATTCAGAACTAGATATGGACACTACAAGTTCTTGGTTAAGTCGTTTGGACTAACCAATGCTCCGGCAGCATTCATGGATTTAATGAATAGGGTTTGTAATCCGTTCCTTGATAAATCCATGATAGTGTTCATAGACGACATTCTGATCTACTCGAAAATCCAGGAGGAGCATGGCAGACACTTGCGAGAAGTGTTAGAAGTTTTGAAGCAGGAGAAGTTGTATGCTAAGTTCTCCAAATGTGATTTTTGGATTCGTGAAGTCCAATTCTTGGGTCATGTGGTCAACCAAGAAGGGATAATGGTTGATCCAGCAAAGATTGAAGCTGTAATGAAGTGGGAACAACCGAAAAGTCCCACAGAGATCCGAAGCTTTTTAGGATTAGCCGGATATTACCGAAGGTTTATCCAAGGTTTTTCTTCGATCGCTAGTCCATTAACAGCTTTGACCCACAAGGGAGCTACTTATGCTTGGAGTGAGAAGCATAAAGAAGCATTCGAGAAGCTAAAGAAGAAGCTATGCGAGGCACCGATACTTTCTCTACCCAATGGAGTTGAAGACTTCGCTGTTTATAGCGATGCGTCTGGGGTTGGATTGGGTTGTGTTTTAACCCAAAGAGAAAAGGTGATAGCATATGCATCTCAACAGCTGAAGGAGCATGAAAAGAACTACCCGAATCATGATTTGGAGTTGGCAGCGGCAATTTTCGCTCTGAAAATATGGAGGCATTACCTCTATGGCACGAAGTGCAAACTTTTTACTGATCATAAGAGTCTCCAATATCTCTTTAATCAGAAGGAATTGAATATGAGGAAACGACGCTGGCTAGAATTACCCAAGGACTACGACTGTGAGATACTTTACCATCCCGGTAAAGCTAATGTAGTTGTTGATGCTCTCAGTCAGAAAGTCAATCTTGAAAGGAAAAGGCCAAGAGCGTTGAGAATTGAAGTTGTCTCGACCATTTTGGAAAGTATAAAGAAAGCTCAAGAGGAAGCTTCTGAAAAGAATGACCGAAAGGAGGAACGTTTGGGCAAAACGTTGGTGTTCGGTGTAAACAGTCATGGACTGAAGGTGTTCCAGGATCGGATTTGGATACCTAAGACAGGAGGAGTCAGAGATCTTCTGATGGAAGAAGCTCACAAGACCATGTACTCGATTCATCTCGGTAGCACTAAAATGTATAGGGACCTGAAACCCTACTATTGGTGGCCGACGATGAAGCTTGACATCGCGAAGTATGTGGCGGAGTGTGTGACTTGTGCGAGAGTCAAGACACAACATCAGAAACCGTACGGGAGTTTAGAACCATTGTCTGTGCCTATGGGTAAGTGGGAAGACATTGCTATGGATTTTGTCACTAAACTGCCCAGAACAAAGAATGGTCACGACATGATTTGGGTGGTCGTTGATCGATTCACTAAGAGTGCGCATTTCATAGCAGCCAAGGAGAAATGGTCTATGGAAAAGCTTGCAAATTCTTACGTGAAAGAAATTGTGAGGCTTCACGGTGTTCCGTTAACAATTGTATCGGATCGTGATAGCCGTTTCACCTCAAGGTTTTGGAAAAGTCTACAAGAGGAAATGGGTACCAAGTTATGTTTAAGTACAGCTTACCATCCGCAGACTGATGGTCAGAGTGAAAGAACGATACAAACACTTGAAGATATGCTGAGAGCATGTACCTTGGAATTCCTATGTAATTGGGATGAACATTTACCATTGGTAGAATTTTCCTATAATAATAGTTTTCACTCGAGCATTAAGATGGCACCTTACCAAGCTTTGTATGGACAAAAGTGTCGTACGCCGTCTTGTTGGCTTGAGGCTGGGGAAAAGCAGTTTATGGGACCGGAGTTGGTTCATCAAACTGCTGAAAAGTTGAAAATAATCAGGCAAAGAATGTTAGCGGCTCAGGATCGTCAAAAGAGCTATGCTGACAAAAAGCGAAGACCGATGACTTTTGAAGTTGGGGATTCGGTTTTGCTTAAAGTCTCGTCGTGGAAGGGACTTATAAGATTTGGAAAAAGGGGAAAATTAAGTCCAAGGTTTATTGGACCGTTTAAAGTTCTTCAGATGATTGGGAACCAAGCTTACAAGCTCGAACTACCAGAAGAACTGAATGGAATTCATAACACTTTTCATGTGTGTTATTTACGGAAGTTCACGGGGGAAGTTTCCGACATGATTCCACTTTCAGAGTTGAGAATCGATGAGAACAAAAGGTTGATTGAAGAACCAGAGGAAATTGTGGACCGAAAGACTAAGAAGTTGCGACGCAAGATGGTCGAGTTAGTGCTTGTCCGATGGAAACACACGAATGGGCCGAATCTCACTTGGGAGACGGAGAGTGACATGATGGGTCGCTATCCGCATTTGTTTGTTGATGTGTGATTTCGGGGACGGAATCATTCTAAGGTGGAGAGAATTGTAACGCCTGTGTTTGCGGACTTGCCATTTTTAGCAATGAAATAGTCTAGGTTAACCTTTGTAACCCGTTTTGAAATAATACGAGTGTATTATTTGAGTATTATGTGTTTTGTGCTTAATTGCTTAATTATGTGGTTTGATTAATTAAGAATAAAAATAAGCGTCAAAATTTAAGTGTAAAATGTGACATCCCCAAAATCTTGGCCAGAAAAGACCGATTTCATTTATGCTTTTTAAAATAATTTTCAGAGTAAATCCTTTTAATTTTAAAAGAGATGCGGAATTTGTTCCCAAAAACAAAACATGATAAAATAGATATTTATCAAAACATTTCATAAAGAAATATGATTTCATTTCATAATCAAAAGTCGGGATGTCATGTTCCGATACAGATCATAAAGCATAAACGATAGCATTACAAGTCATTCAACAAATATATATACATATACAGACTTGTAAACAAAACAACTTGATGTTCGCCCATCTTAAGCTCTTGCGCCACTTCCTGTAAAATAAATCAACTGAGTGGGTCAGGCTTGGGAGCCTGGTGAGCATATAGGGTTTTCAACCCACATTAATTATATTTAATTTCAACAATCAACAATAAACCCGATTACCCATTCCCGTTATCCTCACCTTACGTTCCTAAAAATAACGTCTATTATAAGGAACTTATTTCAGGATTTTTCATCGGGATGGACATTACTGCAGAGGGGCTTCCTCAACAATAAATATCCTAAAGGCAACCATGTGGGGGATAGAGTACACCGGTGAACACGTCGTTCACAACACCTACAGGTAATGAGCCTGCTAGTGTTCCACAGGACAGTCTAGAATAGTCCGTGGTCGTCATCCATACTCTGCTGAATGACTACAATAACACCAATAACACCGAGGCCTCTCATCTGTTTATTACACACCAATTACCTACCCATGTTCTACCCAACATATTAGTAGATAAAAATATACATTTTTATACATTGTTTAAAAACCTGTATAACATGCTTTAAGCAATACATATTCCACATAACAGATGAGGCATACACACATAACACGTATTTCATAGAGAATACATCAGATCTATAAGATAGGAGAGAGTGAATATACACTCACACGTATAACAACCAAATATATACACCTAACACGTATTTTATATGAAATACTTCATAATATTGCGTTGGAATGAAAATAACTACACACTCACTTGATCAGAAGATGATCGGGCAGCACTACGTCTTGCAGAAGAGGTGTTTCTCCGTAAATCTGGAAGATCTTCACAAAACCGGGCTCCTCGCGGGCAGCGTTTCGGCTCGGGAATAACACTCTTCGGGATCCTCGAGGCTTCGGATCTTGCTTCGGGGGTCGGGAATGATACCGGGGCTTTGGGGCATAAACGACACGCAAAAGGAGGCAAAACTTAGAGAGAGGGAAGAGTTTGAACAAGAGAAAACGGCTGAATTCGAGTTCTATTTATAGGCTGTTGGGTCTGGGATTACGCGGGGCGTAATCTCAAATTACGCAGGGCGTACTCAGTACGCGGGGCGTACTTTGACGTCACTGCGTGTGTCGACTGGTGGCACTCGAGTATTGGTCAGACAAGTTGCATCCGACTGAGTACGCTGGGCGTACTCAAATTACGCTGGGCGTAATTGACTCGTCGAACTTCTAAATTGCGTAACTTTCGCATACGAGCTCCGTTTTCGACATTCTTTATATACACGCGAAGGTCAGACCATACTCTACAACTTTCATTTAGACTCCATCGGCTAATTTTGACTTTTATTTTTATTATTTATTTTTAGAAGGCCGGGATAGAAAAACTTCGTTATAAATTCATAACTTCTTCGTCTGACGTCCGTTCTCGCCTAACTTTTTATTGTTTCGCTACTAACAACGAGATCTTCGTTTCTCATTTAGATTGTTTTGGCTAAAAACCGCTCGATCTCAAATCGAGTATTCGGGCTGCATACTGCCACGTCGAAACTTCAGAAAATCATAACTTCCTCATACGAAGTCAGATTTGGGCGTTCCTTTTATGCACGCTCTCGGTTTAACGAAATCTACGACTTTCGTTTAGATCGCTAAGGCTAAATATCGCTCTATCTTAAATTCATATTTTACGTCACTCGACGTCGTGTCGATTCTGTCGCAAAATTTCGACAGGTCATAACTTTTTCGTTATAACTCGGATTTTGGCATTCCTTATATCTCCAGAATCCTTGTTTCGACCACTACAACTTTATGCAAAGATATCGGGCGTATCTCACACTTTAATTTTGACGCTTATTTTATTCTTAATTCATTAAATTATAAAAATCAAGAAAATAAACACATAAATCACATAATTCACATAATTCACAAATAATACATTTTTATTATTTCAAATTTAGTTACAAAGGTTAAACTAGACTATTACATTACTAAAAATGGCAAGCCTAGAAACACGGGCGTTACATAAAATAAACTTGATATCTTTCGATAATGTTGTAGTACTTGAAACAAGGTTTCCGAAGATATAAAGAATGCCGAAATCCGAGTTATAACGAAGAAGTTATGACCTGTCGAAGTTTCGCGACAGAACCGGCAACGCTGAATGACGTAAAAAGTGAAAATTACGTTACAGCGATATTTAGCCTTAGTGATCTAAACGAGAATCGAAGGTCTCGTTGTTAGTATCGAAGCGATAAAAAGTTAGGCGAGAATGGACGTCAAACGAAGAAGTTATGAATTTATAACGGAAGTTTCTATTCCGGCCTATTAAAAATAAATAATAAAAATAAATCCAAATTAGCCGACGGAGTCTAAACGAAAGTTGTAGAGCGTAGTCTCACCTTCGCGTGAATATAAATAACGTCGAAAATGGAGTTAGTATGAAGAAGATATGAATTTTCGAAGTTTATTAAATAATTAATAATTAAATTTAATTATTAAATCCGGCATTATCCGAAGAGGAGTCACCGGACTCATCCGAAATACGCCCCGCATATTCGTGTATGCCCCGCGTACCGAAGGTATGTCGACACTCGCACTCGAGTTCTTCGGATGACGCATGCGCTTACGAACCAAGGCGTACGCCCCGCGTACTATGAGGCCTCAGCCTCCTATAAATAGGATGCGAGGGCAGCCGGTTCTTTTGCTATTTTTCTCCCTTCTCTCTCCCGTTTTGCATCGATTTGCGTGCCAGAAGTACCCCGTAGCCCCGATATTATTCTCTAGCCCCGAAGCAAGTCCCGAGATCCCGAAGATCCCGAGAAGTGCGGTTCCCGAGCCGAAGCTCTGCCCGCGAGAAGTTCGATTTTTGTAGAGATCTTCCAGATCTGCTGAGGATTACTACTTCTACGAGCCGTAGTGCTGTCCGATCATTTTCTGATCAAGTGAGTGTGTAGTTACTTTCTTCTAACGCATAATTATGAAGTATTTTATACGAAATACGTGTTATGTGTATATTTTGTTGTTATGGGTGTGAATGTATATTCTCTTTCTTCTATCTTATAGATCTGATAATTTCTCTATGAAATACGTGTTATGTGTGTGTGCCTCATCTGTTATGAGGAAAATGTATTGATTGAGCATGCTATACAGGTTTTGAAACTGTGTATAAAAATGTATGTTTTATCTACTAATATGTTGGGTAGAACATGGGTAGATAGTTGGTGTGTAATAAACAGATGAGAGGCTTCGATGTTGTTTTGATCCAGTCATCTAGCGGAATTTAGATGATGACCACAGACTTTTCTAGACAGTCACGTGGAACGCTAGCAGGCTCATAACCTGTAGGTGTTAATGATCTTGGGTGTTCATTCACTGTATTCCATCCCCCCTCATGGTTGCCTTATTTGACTTATATTGCTGAGGTACCCCCGAAGCATGTGTTGTCGCCCCGATGAAATATTCTAAGACTAGGTCCCTTGTGTTAGTTGTTTTAGGGACGTAAAGTGAGAATAACGGGAATGGGTAATTGGGTTATTGTTGGTTGGTGGAAAATAAATATAATTATTTATTGTGGGTTGAAAACCCTATATGCTCACCAGGCTCCCAAGCCTGACCCACTCAGTTTTATTTGTATTACAGGAAGTGGCGCAAGGGCATAAGATGGATGAACCATCAAGTTCTTTTGTTTACAAGTCTGTATATGTATATATTTGTGGAATGACTTGTAATGTTATCGTTTATGTTTTATGGTCTGTATCGGAACATGACATCCCGAGTTTTGATTATATAATGAAAATACATTTTTTTTATGAAATGCTTTGGTAAACATTGTTTTATCACGTTTTGTTTTTGGGAACAAATTCCGCAACTCTTTCAAATCAAAAGGATTTACTCTGAAATTATTTTAAGAGAATAAATGAAAATCGGTCTTTTCTGGTCGAGATTTTCGGGATGTCACACTTTATTTATTTATTTATTTATTTTGTAATGCAAAATCAATGAATATATATTTTCTATTAAAATGTTTGTTGATTGTCCTTATCGTGGTGATTCCAAAAACGTAGACGGAACTCAATTCTTATATACCAAACTCTGCGAACTTACGTTTAAAGTTTTGCGATTAATTTGTTCGGATTCGACACGACAGATTTTTACTAATATGTTTTTGGTCGAGGTTAAAAATATGATAAAATTATGGTAAAATAATAGTCCATAGCCTGAGTTCAAAAACGTGTTCAGAAATAATTTACGAGACTCGTAGTTATCCTAAAGGAAGCAATGTACGGTTCGTTTTAGGAAAATCAGATAAATACTGATTTTTGTAACTCCAACGAGGCGTAACTTTCTCATATGACCTCCGTTTTGGACGTTCTTTATATATACGAAGTCAGGGGAACATAATATATTGAAATATATTATCCATAACTCTCAGATATAATTGATGCATATATATATATATATATATATATATATATATATATATATATATATATATATATATATATATATATATATATATAACGTCACAATTAAATCAAAATTTTGGCGGGTTTTTTTTTTTTTTTTTTTGATCTTCAACGATGGAAGATTTGATTAGCTTAAGACGTTCCAAAAGAATTTTTAAATATGATATATTTAATATACTTTATAAACTTAAAATTACACACAATTTGTCAATAATACATAGTGGTTCGCGGTGATTTGACTGCGGAACTCAGACCAATTTTTACCAGGTGTTACAATTTGTTCTTTTTTATTGATAATTAAAGACAATCGTAGTAGATCTTGTTTTTTGTGTTCATCAGATCTTTTGGACCTCTGTGAGCATCTCTCGTTCCCTTCTCCACTTTTTCTCAGTTTAGAAGTGGGAGATCCTGGTGTCTTAAGTACACAAGTTATTTTTTATGTGCTTTTCTTTTTACCTTTGAATCTCTATTTTAGTATCTGTTCTTGTTGATTTGTTTCTTGACTCTATATTTGTTGTCTTGGGCCCCAACAAACGTGGTGACCATCTGGACATCAATATAGTTGTTTGATTTGTTTTTTGTTCCTTTGTTTTGAGAGTTTTATTTGTAGTTTATAGTTCTTTCCTTTTTCTATGGCTGGTCCTAATGATCCTCCAAAGGAAGTGGAAAGGATAATGTAATTAATTTTGATGATCCTCTCTATGTCCATCCTTCTGATAATGCTACTACAACCATTGTTACTGTTAAACTAACTGGTAATGAGAATTTTCGTATATGGAGGAGTTCTATGTCTAGGGCCCTTAAAGCTAGAAACAAATTAGGGTTTGTTGATGGTACATTTAAAAAGGAATCTGTTGAAACTAGCAATGTGTATAAGTGGAAAAGGGCTAATGTTGTAGTTTGTTCTTGGTTGTTGTCTTCCATCAATTACTATATTTATGCCAATCATGCATATTCTGGTAATTTTCAAGCAATTTGGGACAACTTGTTTGAAACATACAATAAAGCTAACGGGTCAGTTGTTTTTAATGTACATCAACAAATTAATTCTTTAAAACAAAATTGTGTTTCTGTTTCTGATTACTTTAATAATCTAGATGCTTTATGGAAATAATTTGATGGTTTAACTAGTCTTACAGAGTGTACCTATGAGGCTGTTGTTAAACTTAATGATCATGCTAAACTGATGAAACTCATGCAATTTCTTAGTGGTCTAGATGAGTCGTATAAACAGGTTAAAAGTCATATACTTCTCATGGATCCTCTTCCTAATGTCAAACTGCTTTTTCTATAATATCTCGTGAATAATATCTTCAAAGAAATGGTTCTCTATCTAATGAATCTTAACCTGTTTCCAAGAGTCAACCTAGTGCTTTTAATAGTAAATTTAATAATAGATTTTCTTCTGGTAACTCTGGTAATAAAAGCAAGGTTCAAGTTGTATAATGTAAGAATTTTGGTTTAAAAGGGCATACTGTTGAAAAGTGTTATAAAATAATTGGCTATCCTAAAGACTTTAAACCTAGAAATGAAGTAAATCAAAACAATCAAATGAAAAACTTCAATGCTAATTCATCTGTTGTTGCTTTTGGATCATCTGAATCTGGAGAATCTGAGTTTCATCAACTTACTAAGGATCAGTTTGTCAAGTTTCTTAATCTGATTGGTGAAAAACAATGTAATGAGGAAGCTGTAACGCCCCGATTCTCAGGTATTGCTTAAATAAGATTTATTGGGGTTAAGCTCTACTCGATGAGTTGGTTGACCTACTCGTCGAGTAGCAGCTGGATGCGATTGCGAGTTAAGTGACCTACTCGACGAGTCCATATTGGGACTCGGCGAGTAGGAGTTGACAGATAAAACCCTAAATCCCGAGGTTTGCACCTTTATTTAAAGGAGCCTTAGCCTCCTTTGGCCTCTTTGCAGTCTTTGAGAGCCCCTTAAAACCCTAAATACGTGTGTGAGTGCCTTTGTGTGGTGTTTGAGGCTTAGAAAGAGAATCTTGGAAGAAGAAAGCTAGGAGAGCAAAAGAATTGAAGCAAGGAAGGTGTGGGAAGCAGGATTCACCTTAGCTAGCATCCTTTAGAGGTATTAAAGTGCCATAATTACTTCCCTTTTTCCCTTTTGTTGAGTTTCTAGGGCTTTTTATGGATTTTCAAGTTGGTATGATGATCTATGGGCTAGATCTGAAGTTGTAACTTCAGATCTGGACCCTCCTTGGATTTTAGAAGCATAAAGTCACAGTTTTGGTTGTGATTGAGGTCTCTCTTGGGCATGAAGCCCCATTAAGAACTTAGATTTCGCATTTAGAGCCTTTATAGCCATGCATGCACGTAAAGTTTTCAACTTTACGTGATAAGCATGCCCTAGAAGCTTGGATCTGTGATTTGGAGCCGCTTCATGGCTCAAAATAAGTTTGTATGGAAAAAGGACTGGATAGACTCGACGAGTCACATGAAGATGGTCGTGAACTCGACGAGTTGGATGAACAACTCGGAGAGTCCGATGAAGATTGCCATAAACTCGACGAGTTGAAGAACAACTTGGCGAGTCGGATGAGTTTTCTCTTGGATATGTATGAGTGTGTATCCGTCGAGTTGCAAGGAGGGAACTCGATCGGTGGCCTTAAAGTTTGATCGAGAATCAAAGGAACTCGAAGAGTCACTCCGATGACTCGGCGAGCTGGAATGTACTTCAGGGAACTCGGCAAGTAGCCAAGGGTACTCGGTGAGTTAAGGTCAACATGGACTGTTGACCTTGACTGAGGACTTTGACTTTGACCAGGGGTTGACTAGTGGGTTATGGAGTACATTATAAGGTTAAGGACTTATGAGTATGTTGTACTATGATAATACGTGGTGGAGCCTGTGTCAAGTGATCCGAGAGTTGGAGTTACCTTTCGAGTCGACATCTGCAAGGTGAGTTATCCTCACTGTATCAATAGGGTCTACGGCACCAAGGTCGGCCCTTTAATTGTTATTGTTATGGTATGCTACATGAGGTTATGATCTGTTAGATCGGAATCTGGGTAGACAGTATGTTATGCTTTTATGATCCGTAGGGTTGGTATGTTAGTGACCTGCTAGGTCGGTACTTTGGTTATAGGAGAATTCTATGATTGATGATCAGTGAGATAGATATATTTGATGTTTGTATATGCCAGTATATGATAGTATGTGCACATGGTTATTTGTTTTTGGTTGGGTTGAGGCAATCTTGCTTTGTGCTAAAGGCCAATATACCCTATGAGCGGTCCGTAGGCCCACGTGGCGGACCAGTCATGCTGAAGGCTTGGGATAGATTCAGACAGACTGTAGGCCCGGTAGGGCAGTCCAGTCAGGCCGATGACCCAGTATGCATGTTGATTGATTGATTATTCCTGATATGGTATTGTCATTGTGGTATTGGTATTTTGGAGGTAGCTCACTAAGCCCTCGGGCTTATAGTTTTCAGTTTATTGCTTCAGGTACTTCAGGAGATCATGGAAAGGCGAATGTGTGACCATACCGCTCCTCATCCTTATGTTATGATTTTTGGGACACTCTGATGGAAAATGATTTGAAAACATTTTGTAAACAATGCTATTTGGTTTTTATTTATGATTGAAAAAGTTTAAATTTGGTGTAACAGTTATGGAGGTTACAGAAGCATCTGTCAATGCTAATATGGCAAGTACTTGTTTATACAATGCTTGTAACTCAAGTTTTAATTATAATAAACAGATTGTTGATTCAGGAGCTAATCAACATATGATAGCTTCTGAATCTCTCTTGTATGATATTGTGGATGTATCCATACTTAATCTTCTTGTTAGTCATCCTAATGGGACTAGTGCTAAAATTGAAAAAATTGGAAATCTGCCTATTTCTAATTCCTTAACTCTTTTTGATGTTTTTGTTGTTCCTGAATTCAATGTTAATTTGTTATCTGTTCATAAAGTTTGTAAAGATAGTAAGTGTGAGGTTGTGTTTAATGAACTCAGTTGCAAAATTCAGGGTTTTACAATCAAAGGAGATGGTAGGGAATGGTAGTGAATATGGAGGTCTCTCTTATATTGATAGTGTACATCCAGGTAAATCTTTTACTTCTAACTCTGTTGTGTGTTATGTTTCTAAGTTAACATGGCATAGTAGACTTAGTTATCCATCTGATCAAGCCCTAAACTCTTTAAAAACAAAACTTAACTTTGGTAATGAATCCTTACCCCCTTGTGAAATATGCCACAAGGCTAAACAAACAAGGAATTTTTTGTCATCTAGTCAACATGTCTCTTCTTGCTTAGGTGAACTAATTCATCTAGATGTGTGGGGTCCTTATAGGGTGATCACTTCAGAAGGATTTTGGTTCTTTCTT
This sequence comes from Lactuca saligna, assembly GCF_052625555.1. Taxonomy (NCBI): domain Eukaryota; kingdom Viridiplantae; phylum Streptophyta; class Magnoliopsida; order Asterales; family Asteraceae; genus Lactuca; species Lactuca saligna. The sequence continues at coordinate 304,533,324 of NC_136420.1, read as the reverse complement.
ACTATAGTGGATGATTTCACTAGGGCAACTTGGGATTATTTGTTAAAATCTAAAAGTGAAGTTTTTAATTGTGTTACTACCTTCTTTAATATTTTGTTTAATCAATTTGAAGTAAAAATTAAAAGGGTAAGGTTTGATAATGGTACTGAATTTTTGAAGTCATTTTTTGTAAAGTAAGGGTGTTATTCATCAGACTTCATGTGTTCACACACCTCAACAAAATGGGGTTGTGGAAAGAAAATATAGACATATTTTGAATGTTGCAAGGTCTTTAATGTTTCACTCTGAATTATCATTAAGGTTTTGAGGTGGTTTTGTTTTAACTTCAGGTTTTTTAATCAATAGAACACCCACTTTAGTTTTAAATGGAGCTTCTCCTTATGAAATTGTATATAAATCTTTTCGTGGTTTTGATAAATTTTGTGTTTTTGGGTATCTTTTTTTTTGCAACAAAACTGAACAATTTGGATAAATTTTATGAACGTGCAGAAAATGTGTTTTTTGGATGTTCTTCTGAATAAAAAGGTTACAAAGTTTTAAGTCTTGATTCAAATTTTGTTTTTGTTTCCAGAGATGTAAATTTTTATGAATCAGTGTTTCCATTCAAGCTTAAGTCTTTAGTTGGTGATAAATCTTGTTTTTCAGTTGACCTAAGTGACCCATTTTCCTATGATGAGCCTTTAATATCTAGCTCTCTTCAAGAAAACATTAGTATAGGTGATTTAGGAGTAAGCCTTCAATCTGATGGTGCTGGAGCAGTTCACAATCTGGCTGAGACCCCCTCTAGTGAGGTCAGGAACTAGAGTGCGAGGCACTTGTGCCTCAGATTAATGTGGATGCTCCTACTTCACCTACTATGGCTGAGGATAGTAATTTGGAACCAAATAATCCTTCTGATAGACACTCGTTAGGAGTCATGCGATCTAGTAGGAATGTTCGTTTACCAACTAGATTTAATGACTTTGTTGTTGAAAGGTCTCCTAAATATTGTTTAGAAAGGTATGTAAATTATTCTTTTTTTAACTAATGAGAGTAGATGCTTTATGTCTCACCTTAATAAAACTTCTAAACCTAAAATTTATTCTAAGGCTTCCTTTGATCCTAATTAGATCAAAGCAATGAATGATGAAATGAAAGCCTTATACAGAAATCATACATGGGATATAGTTTACCTTCCCAAAGATAGAAAGCCTATTGGTTATTGTTGGATTTATAAAATTAAATATAGATCAAATGGCGATGTTGAGAGATATAAGGCTAGACTTGTTGCAAAAGGCTATAATCAAAGAGAAGGTATAGAATATGAGGAGACTTTTTCTCCAGTTGATAAAATTGTTACAGTCAGAATTGTTATATGTATTGTTGTAAATAATTCTTGGCCTCTATACCAACTTGATTTTAATAATGCATTTTTGTGTGGTGATTTAATTGAGGGTGTTTATATGACTTTACCTAAAGGGTATCACACTAAAAATGATGTTAGGGTGTGTAAACTTGTCAAGTCATTATATGGGCTAAAAAAGGCTCCAAGAAAGTCGATAAAAATTATGTTCCTCTTTGTCTAGCTTTTGTTTTATTCAAAATGTTAGTGATTATTCATTATTTTCCAGATCCAAAAATATCACTACTGTTATTTTATTGGTTTATGTAGACTATATAATCTTGACTGGGAATTGTAGTATAGAAACTGAAAATGTCAAATTGTTTCTTAAGTCTCAATTTAGAATAAAAGATTTAAGTTTATTAAAATATTTTTTGGGAGTTGAAGTTTTACCTGCAAATAATGGTGTTTGCTTATATCAGAGAAAATATTGTTTGAAACTTTTACATGAGTTTGGAATGTTGTGATGTAAACCTGTTAAGACACCTTTGGAGGTAGATTTTGTTTTTAGTCGCGATTGTGATGATAATTCTGAGTATATTGTTAATATTACTAAGTTCCAAAAACTTATAGGAAAATTGATTTATCTTACTATAACTAGACCTGATATAAGTTATGTTGTTCAAGTTTTAAGTCAATTTATGCATAAGCCATGAAAGTGTCATCTAAATGTTATGTTTTTATTGTTAAGGTACTTAAAAGATTGTCCTGGGAAAGGTGTTTTGTTCACTAAATCAAATTCTTTTGATATTGTTAGTTATGTGGATGCTAATTGGGCTAAGTGCCTATCAAATAGAAGGCCAGTATCAGGTTATTTGGTGTATTTAGGTGATTCTCTTGTTTCTTGGGAAAGTAAGAAGCAAATCATTGTATCCAGATCTTCAACTGAGTCTAAATACCGTGCTTTGGGTTCTGTCACAGGTGAGGTGTTATGGATTTTAAAAATTATGAATGATCTTGGTTATAGAGGTTTAACTCATGTTAAATTGTGTAACATACACGTTCTGAAATTGTGTATTGTTATTATTAAAAGTAAATAAAATTGATTGTTAAGTTCTAACAGCTACTTTTTACTAGAAATGAAGTAAAACTATGTTTAGAATCACTCATAAAATATTGGAAGTCTTATGAATTAATAGCCAAATAATGAAAATTTAGCGAAAATATAAAATTTGAAATAAGTAAAATTTTATTATTTGATGTTGTATAGAATCTCGTTAGAAACATGTAGGCGAAAACCTCGTCGAAGTTCGAGTTATAACGAAGAAGTTATGATCAATCGAAGATTCGCGACAAAACCGACACGACACCGAATGATGTAAAAAGTGAGTTTTCGATAAACTACTTTTTAGCCTTAGTAATCCAAATAAAAGTCATAGTATTCATTAAACCGAGAAATTCGATAAAAAGAACGCCAAAATCTGACTTCGTATGAGGAAGTTATGATTTTTCTAAATTTCGGATTAACAGTAGACAGCTAAAAACTCGAATTTTAGATCGAGCGATATTTGGCCGATACATCCTAAACGATAGTTGAAGGTCTCATCATTTGTAGTACAATGGTAAAAAGTCTAACGAAAACGGATGTCGAATGAAGAAGTTATGAATTTTTAACGGATTTTCCTGTCCCGGTCTGTTAAAAATAATAATATTAAAAATAAATTCAAAATTAGCCGACGAAGTCTAAATGAAAGTTCTAGAGCGTAATTTTAGCTACGTGTGCATATAAAGAACGTCAAAACCGGAGCTCGTATGTGAAAGTTATGGATTTTAGAAGTTCGGGGCTCAATTTCCGAGAAATCTCGCATGAATAGTACCGGCCACGTCACCTCGCACAAAGCAGCAGCATCATCCGAGTCATGGCGCATCCGAAGAGCGATGCGTGTCACACGCATATCCGAGCCTCGCTTCGCCACCACCACCCCCCCCCCCTCTCGCATGCGAGCCACGTGCTTCGTTCTTCCTGATGCCACGTCCAAGCCTCGCAGCGGCCTCGTGGCCTTCGCTTCTCCTGCAATGTGTCCGAAGCTCGCATGAGCCACGTCTCCCCTCCGGATCCGAACTTCGTAGCTATGACGTGGAGCTTCCTCAGCCAAGCAATCCCCGGTCTCGCACCCTATAAAAGGGAGACCTACAAGACTTCCCGACTAACTTTGAAATTTTGTCACTTTTTCACCCTAATTCCATATATTCACTATTTTGACTTTCCCCGAAGCCCTGGTATCAATTTTAGCACCCGAAACACGCACCGAGACCCCCGAGAAGCCCGAAAATTTTATCTTTTCGGTTTTGAAGCCCTACCTTCGCAGAGCCCGGTTTTCAATTAAGCTTCCGGTTTTCAACATAGAAAGTCATATTTAAAGCCGAAGTGTTGTCCAAATTACTATTTTAACCCCCGGTTAACTTAAGGTGAGTTCAATATAGGAACAATTGTATGTTATGTGTTATATGTGCTATGTGATTTTCAGTGTTATTATTCTGAGTTATTTTCCCGTGTTATTTTTATTCGCTACTTTTAATAGCAAAGTTATACCTTTGACCATGTGATCAGTGAAAGGACTTAGATTCACGGTGGTACTGGTATGTATCCTCTGACCATGTAGAACATGTCTCGTAAGAGAATGACTTCTATTCTATGGCATTGACAGAAGGTTAGATAGGAATGGTATGTAGCCTCTGACCATGTAGAGCATGACTCCGTAAGAGAATGAACTCTATTCTATGGTATTGGCAAATGGTTAGATAGGGCTATAAGCCTGAAATCTACCAAAATGTTAATCAGAAGTTATATGTCTTCTGTGCCATTTGGGCTAAAAACTTTATTGATACATATCAAGTATTGAAATCGTTATGTCTCATTGATCGTAAATCTTTGAATCAAATCTTGAGTTGATATTGAAAGCCTGACATATGATACGCATATGCTATTGTTGTTCTTGTTCCCTTTTGCTTCTGTCATATTGGTATATATAAGACATAAGATTATATTGTATCTATTTATTAAATTCACTAAGCGTTATCGCTTATCCCTCTCAATGTTTAACAATTGCAGGTGATAAGTATCCAATATAGTTTTATACTGCTGAAAGATTTAGAATAGTTAATACTATTTCTCTGTATTTTAATGTTCATGTATGTATATGAATAGTAGATTTCTGGGCAGACATGAAATGTAATAAAACATAGTCGGTTTGTAACCAAAGTTTTGTAATCACTTTATCAATATAAAATATTGTTTTATAAATATGTATGTAGCATTTTTTGAGGAAGTAACTTAAGAATTTTTTTTTTTTTTTGAAATAGTATGAAAGTTTGGATCTTTCATAAATACGAAAGTTGGGGTCTTTCAAATTGTTTTGTGATAATGAATATGCAATAAAGTTAACATTTAATCCAGTTTGTCTTTCAAATTGTTTTGTGATAATGAATATGCAATAAAGTTAACATTTAATCCAGTTTTTTATGAGAAAACCAAACATTTTGAAATAGATGTTCATTTCATTAGAGAAAAGATTGAAAATTGAATTTTAAAAATTCATTCATCTAATCAAAATGCAAATATTCTGACTAAGTCTTTAACTTCTATACAACATGATTTTTTTTATCAAAAAGGCTTGGTCTTTTAAATTTGTTTGCAATTAAGTGATGTGTTATTGTCTCAAATGACAAGTTTGATAGGGGGTGTTAAAAGTATTATAACAATTACAAAACTTATCATTTGTGTGATTAGATTGTGATGCATGGTATATAATGTAAAGTTATATTATTTGTAAGGGTTGCATGTGTGATTATGTATGCAAATAAAGAATGGTCGCGGGTTGTTAAATCGATCTCGATCCATGAACTGTCCATGAGTTATATCTTGCCCCGGGTATTTAATGTGCAGGTGAAGTTCATTTCAGAGATAACTCAAGGCGTTTCTAATTGATATTCTCTTGTTTCTTCTTTTCGTCTTCTGAAGAGGGTTTTCATATTAGGGTTTCTGTATAAACTCATTTTAGTGTAGTTTTTGATTCCTTGTAATCATCTGAGAGTTTGAGTGTGATTGTAGTGAGATATTTCGTTTGTATTTGTATGATGAAAACCAACTGTTTCATAGTGAATGAAATGTCGATGTTGGAAATATGTTGAGTTCTTGAGTTCATACTTTGTTACAATATTTTAAATGTTAAGAAGGGTAAATACGACATTTAGATTTTAAGTTCGACAAATACGATATATTTTTTTATCATAGCATCATGTTTGGATTTCTTCTTATTACAACATTGTATTATTGAATAATTTTGTATTAGTTCATTGTCTTTCAAAAAACATAGCCGTATCACTATATAGTTAACTTCTCTTTTCTTTCCATTCTTTTCATTTGGCAAGTTGATAAAGAATATTCTTAAGTGTGTATGAAACAAAAGTCATTTTTCTTCATTGTATTTATGTAGGTATTTGTAGAATTACTATGATTCTTGCAATTTAACACTTCAATTGAGAATCACTTTTTATTTGAGAAAAACATAAAACGGTGTTGCTCTCAAAGTGACTCTTGTACAACCGAATAAATAAAGTGTTGTCTGAATCAAAATAATTGACTATTTTACCGAATGTTAATGTGTTGCTAATATAGATATTGTTTATTTTTTAGACCGAATATATTGTTAGAATCTAAATAATCGACTATTATATCATTTTGTGATAAATAATAAATAATCATTTATATAAGAAATCAAATATCATCCTACTTTTTGTTCCATATTAATTAGATAAGACAAGTGAAGATAAGACAAGTGTCAAAATTAAAAGAGGAGACTACGAGGAAAAATTATTGAAATTCACATGTCATTGTTTTATATAAATAAGAGGATAAATAGAAACAAAAACTAAGAGAATATTTAATTTTTTTATTTAATAGCGTTAAAATAAAAGGTTCCTTTATCTCACTAAAAGTATTGGAAAATTTAGAAAATAATATTTTTGGCAGCTTAAATTAAACATGAGCTTTATTTAAATCTAATATAATAAATGAAGATCTATTTTGTTACATGTCAATCTCTTATGAGTTTTGATATTTGTCATTTTGTGATATTTTTGAAAATAAACAATATCCACGTTTTGTTCAAATTTTAAAATTAAAAAAGTCACATAATACTTGTATTTATATATGTAAAGTATTAAATATAATAAATGTGATAGTAAATTGCAATTAATATATTTTCTTTATTCTTTATTTCGAAATTTTGTTTTAAAAAATACTTATTGTTACCCTTTAATATTTAATCTTTTTTTAATCAATCCGTATACACCTAGTTAAATAATAAAACTAAAACCAAATATCTATTATGTTTGATTAGCAATTTTACTATACATAATAAATATAACTAGAGTGATATTGCCCCGCTTTATGGGGCCATAACCTGTAAATTTTCTATAAGGCAAAGACAATCATTATAATTTTTTAAACATATGGATAACTTTTGTAAAAAAATAAAAATAAAATAACATATGGACTTTTTCCTTAAATTAGAAGGATATTTTTTATAACTTATTTTCAAAAACATAGCCCATTATATTTAAAAAATTGCACATTAAGATTTTCTTTAAATTACAATACTAGTTTTTATAATTTATTTTCTACACAAAGTCAACCTGACTAACGTAAGAAAGTCTTTAGATGCATGGACCATTTCTTTAAACAAAATTGCAAAGATTACTTTTCTGTAATTACGATTTTTGTAATTTTTTTTTACACACGGATCAAACCTAGCACACAAAAAAATCTTGTGGCTAATTTTGCTGCTTACGCTTCCAATAAAAAATATCAAAAGTAAAATATAATAAATTAAACTCCAATTTTTGCCTATATAATATTTGGAGAACTATGAAAAATATTATAAAAAATAGAAAGTATATGATCCATCTTGATATGTGTAACAATGACTTTTTTGAATTTTTTTTAAAGTTCAATATTAAATATTAGTGGGATTTCCATTGATGGTGATCAGGTTACTAATCATGTTGCTGTTAAAAAAGAATTTTATGATTTTTATGTTGTGAAATTTCAAGCTTTCAATAGTATCAAGATGTCAACCCGAAGTAATAGGTTTTCTAGTCTCGGTTCCGAGGATGTTTCTTTTTTAGAAAAAATAGATTTTGGTGTAAGAAATTAAGGAGGTGCTGTCGAATTATGGAGGTGATCGATCTCCAGGTCCCGATGGGGTTTCTTTCAGGTTTCTAAAGTAATACTGGGATATTTTAGGTAACAATGTGATAACTTTTGTGCAAGAATTCTTTTATAAACCAATTATTTCAGTCGGGTGTAATTTTTCTTTTATTACCCTAATCCCGAAGATTGATAATCCTTTACCGGTGAAGAATTTTCGGACAATTACTTTGATTGGGATGCAGTTTAAAGTTATTTTTAAGCTCTTAGCTAAACGGTTGTCTATTGTTCTGCATGATGTGATTGGGATGGAGTAGTCAACTTTTCTTAAGGGTCGCCAAATTTTAGACGATCCTCTTATGGTTTGTGAGTTTATTTCGTGGTTTAAGAAGAAAAAGCAGAAGTTTCTCATTTTTTAAGTCGACATTAAGAAAGCCTATGACTCGATTAGTTGGGAATACTTAGATCAAATTATGGTACTCATGGGATTTGGAGATAAATGGTGTTTGTGGATTAGAGGTTGGTTCAAGAACTCGAGATCCTCTATTCTTGTTAATGGAAGCCCTAGATGAATTCAGTTTGTTCAAAGGGTTGAGATAAGGGGATCCGATTTCGCCTTTCTTGTTTATTATTGCTATGGTCGGGCTTTATGTATCTATGGAGGATGCGGTGGTATGGGTCTCCTTCGTGGTTTTAATGTAACATCCCAAAATTTAAGATCAAAAATTTCATTTTTTAATTAAGTATTTAATAAAACCTATAGTCTGAAAACATTAATAGTGCCATCTCATGTCATAAATAAATCAGTATATGAAACATTGAATCAAGTCATAAAAGATAGTATCAGAGTACAACTCCCAAAGATCTAGTCATGCGGAAAATCATGGTGTGATGTGCTGCGATCATGTCGACTCCTTTCCTTTCAAAGAAGAAGTACCTAAAACCAAAATTGAAAATCGTAAGCACAAAGCTTAATGAGTCCCCCCCCCCCCCATTCATACCACATACCACACAATAAACATATTGCCTAGCATATACGGGTGCTTGCCTACCCATTCGGTCTCTTTCAACCGGTACTGCCTAGCATATCAGGGTGTTGGCCTACCCATTCGGTCTCTTTCAACCGGTAACTGCCTAGCATAGAAGGGTGTTGGCCTACCCCTTCGGTCTTTTTCAACCGGTAACTGCCTAGCATATCTAGGTGCTGGCCTACCCCTTCGGTCTCTTCCAACCGGTTACGTGGTCTATTTCACCCCTACCACTACCACATAACAGCATACATAATCATATATAAACATACAGGCAGACATATCTAGGTGCCCGACCTACCCCATCGGTCTTATCAACCGAATACGGGGTCTATTTCACCCCTACCACTACCACATAATATCATAGCATACTAGCACCTAAATCATAACAGATAGTGACACACCTGGAAATTATCACAAAGACAATCATTTAACTATAAACTCCTACTAGTGGGTCGGCCTTGGTACCTTAGACCCACTACTACCGGAAATGTAACTCACCTCGAATACTGGAAAGTAGCTGAAAATTCATCGGCTCTAAATATCAACCCAACTCAAACTCCTCAACATAAAAGATTTCCTTTAAGTATCCTTTCATACTCATAACCCCTTGAGGGTCAACTTTGGTCAAAGTCAAAGTCAAAGTCAAAGTCAACATCCTGGTCAAAGTCAAAGTCAACATTCCGAGTTGAATCAACTCGCCGATTTACTCTTCAACTCGTCGAGTTTCCATAAATAACATAATCATGATATCACGATCCAACTGTTTGAGTTTTTCCTACAACTCGTTGTGTCCCTATTTTCCAAACAGAGTCGGGATACTTCCAAAATAAATCGTCGAGTTCTTCAGTCCGTCAACCTTCTTAATGCATTAAGTCCTTATTCTTCAATCAAGGCCCTATCTTCTGGATCCAAGCTGGAAATACGTTATCAAAGCATTTCCGAAGAAAAGTATTTTTATTCATTTAAAAACATTTGGGATGTCATCGTCAATACAGAAGCATAAGCATAAACAGAACTTACATTCATTATCACAGTGATTTATATCTCCTTAATCTCTCAGTGTAATGTGACTTCATATCAACACCTGTGATATAAATAAATTTAGTGGGTCAGATTGGGAAACCTGGTGAGTACATAGGGTTTTCAACCCATAATAATATAATTATTATGTTTAATCATCTAACAGTTAACCCATACCCATCCCCATTATCTTCTTTACTCTTAAGGATCTACCCTAAGAATCAACTATTTCTCATTCATTCATTCCTAAGGATTATCCTAAGGAATAGGTACGAAGTCCATCGTTGTCAATGACACAGCTATCAAGCACAACTGCTAGTTCTATCACTTAGGCGCAACTGCCAGAATTGTGACATTCTCTATGAGGCACATCTACTGGTATTGTCATTTAGGCGCATCTGCCGGGGTTATGAGGTTCTCTATTAGGTACTTCTGTCGGTAGAGTCCTTTAGGCGCATCTTCCAAGGTTATCTCGTTTATTGACAGTATCGTTTCCGAGAATCCACTCACAATACATGTCAATGGGTTTTTATCTCGTTTATCGACAGTATCGTTTCTGAGAATCCACTCGCAATACATGTCAATGGTTTTTTAGAGTACAGCTAGTGATACACAATTCAAATAACACCTATAGGTTGCAAGCCTACTAGTGTTCCACTGGACTGTCTAGAATAGTATGTGGTTGTCATCCATACTATGCTAGATGATGGGGTCAACACTTGGGTAAAAGGCTTCTCTCATGGTTCACCTCTCACCCTTATCTCATGGTCTATATCACCTCTCATCATTTTATCACACATCGTCTATTATATCAACCCAAGTTTTACCCAACATATTTTATAGATATAAAATACATATACAGTTTAAATCATTTAAAACTTGTATAAAAATCTTTCACCCAGCATAGACGGCAAGTATACAGACAATATGCACACATAGCATGTAATTTATATTAAATACTTCATATCTATGTGTAAGATAAAAGTAACTATGCACTCACTTGAATAGGTGGTGAATCGACACTCGGACAACACTTCGTTACTCTTAACACAATTATCCTTTGACAAAACCTAGTATCATTACCACTAGAGTTTAGTCTAATCTTCACTGAGACTAATCAATATTCTTGCTATTATTACTATTATATAAGCATGAAACAATATTTCTCAACAACTATATACAAACAGGGGCCAGACATAAAACACCGGAGGGCAGGACCCTTTTGGCATATAGCACTTCTAAAATCCAACAACCCTATGCGGCCCTTTAAACAGGATTCCCCGTACCATGAGTGGTTAAAAATATATTATAACGACACTTATATAACTTATAATAATAGCCCAAATACTTACTATAAGGTCCTAATCACATTACTATATTGAAATATAAGATACACTAACGGTAAGGTAGGCGTAAAGTATAATGTTATGGAGTTGTTTGATCTGAAGGAAAAAACCATGTTTCAGTCCAACTCCACCTTTTTCTCATAAAACACATCTTGATATTTACCTGTATTTTTCACTTTATTGGATAAAAAACGATGTCCTTTTATACCTTTTTTCAACTCGATATAGACCATTTGCTCACTAAAATCATCCAACTTCTTTAGATAAACCTAAAATTTTAACATGTGTCAAATTATCAAATACTTTTAAAAAATCAAGGTTTGGCTTCTTACTGGTCTAAGCCTCATACAATGTGACATAAGGAAGAGCCTTAGTTGGAAACCAGTTAAGTACACTACATGGCTTACGATCCCCCTAAAACTCCTCGAGAATTTGCATTCCTTTTAGAAGACTTTAATCCATTACCGTAAATGTTTAGTATTGACGTTCAAATATAATGTTTTGTTATGGTGAATAAGGTGTAGTGAGATGTCTTCTAATGCTATATTCCTTCCAAAATAATGTAAATAACATATCCAAACCTTGTTTAATATGAAATTAGGAAGAGACTTAGTTGTTAAACAATTAAGTAAGTACATCGCATGTCTTACATGATGGGTTTTGGTCATAAGACATCCTATGTGCTCATACAAACCCTAATGCTTGGATCTAGGTTTCTCTATTGTACATACTTTGAATCCAAGACTATAAACCCTAATTCTAGCATATGGAAATCGATATTAACATATAATTAGGTTTAAGATATTACCTTGATTATTATGTAGCAATAACAATCCTAATTCCTCCTTGAATTGACTTTGGAATGCTTAGAGTCACAAGTGTCACTCCTCTAATGGCTTACAAACACCAAGAGAAAATGGAGAAGGTATAAAGAGAGAGGAGAGAGGTTAGAATTCGTCTTTAGGACTTCTTGGGAAGGGATACACGAATTCATGTGCCAATGGGTGTTTATATAGGTGTTCAGATAGGGTTTCAGTCATTATCCTTATCTAGATGCTTATCCACAAAGCAACCCATAAGATAATCTTTGAATCCTTATCATAGTCGAATTCTAAGGCCTTATCACCTCAAATTTGTTCACCCTAATAATAAGATAATCCTTACCTTATTTTGTAACTATCACATAATTACAAATCAGCCCCTCTAGTTTAATTAATTACACTTGATCACAAAATTAATTCCCAATTAATTATTGACCAATATTAATTAAACAAATATTATTTCTCCTTTAATATATTATTCTTATAACATATTAATAAATCATAATAACCTCTCTCTATATATATTTCTCCAATCAAGTTGCTTTGGTGAAGGCAACCCAAAAGGACCATGCATCATCGGGTCAAGTACATACCAAAATAGTTATGGACTTAGACACTAATCCAACAGTCTCCCACTTGGATAAGTCTAATAACTATTATGCGTATGACTTCAGATCCTGATCTGCAATCGTAACTTTCCAAAGCCGCTATCAACTCTGATCCTATCAGATACGTGTGTCCTTAGATAAGGGATCAAATATTCCTCCATTCTAGATATCATATGAGATATGATTTCAAACCATTCTCTTTGTACTATATCTCGATTTCTGATTTATAACGACTGACTAATTGAACAAATCAAATTAGCCCTAGCCCGGCCGAGCATTTACGTATGTCATCACTAAACCATCGAGGGGCCCAAAATATATCGCTTTTATCCTACCTTGGATAAAAGGAACGGATAAACTTTGATACAATGCTTGCTTGCACTCACTAACCAAATCACACACAACAATATGTTTTATAACACCAAGTTACTAGTGCGTTTACATATTATCAATGTGCAACCGATTAGCAAGATACAACTCACACATCTCGGTTTCAAGAATATAAGATGTTATCGTCTCACTAATCACTCGTGATACAATTCATGGAGTGATCCAAGTGAGTGTGGGTTTAATCCAATGCTCAAATTCATATTCATAAGCACTCATGAACGTTGCAGCAAGCATTTGCTTATGTCTAACACTCTTCTAGAAAATCCACACACCAATTCACGACAGTCTTCATTCATATCTACTTCCAACATATGAACGACTGTGGCTCATTCGAATAATTCGGTTATTCTTAATAAACTCAATTATTCTGGAAGTCAAAACATGCAAGGTGAAACACAAGAATAATACTAATCCCATATGGCCTCAAACCTTTGAGTATAAATGAAACTCCTTTTATTTATCACCATACCGATTACTAATTATTTGTCGTTTCGGGTAATTAACTTCTTACTTGAATTATTACACTTGTCCCATGCTCCTAGCATGCACACAATGTTTACCTATGGTTCTTACTTTGTAAAATAGACAAATTGAACACATTTCCAATCATTCTCATTTTACAACTCCAAATCCTTTTTCATAAGTGTAAGAATATCAAATTCTTGCTACTTATAGAATATGCTAGATTCTAACACTTTATGCAATGATCCTTTCGTAATGTCACTGCACCAAAGTCACAAAGACTATTGCTAATGATGTTACAAAATCTTCTATCGGAGATTGTCTCTCACTCAAAATACATTCCTTTGAGCATCCTTTTGCATAAAAGTTTCTAATCTAGTCATAGATTTTCAATATTTACTTCCCAATATGGACACGCTTCCATATTTTCCATATGACAACTTATTCTTAATAGAATCTTATCTATTCATAATAATGTCAATATGGTCCATCCAATACCATGCTTCCAACTACTCACAAGCAACCAATCCTCGTCGAACTTTGGATTGTTCTTTGATAGTTGTTTAATTATTTTAATCAAAACCGATTCTAGTCCCTTTTCCCTCTAAATGCGCTAGACATTTGGAAAATTTAAGAATGGTCAAACATTAAAGCATTTGCAATCGATCCTATAACCGAAATGTATGGGACACGATGCACAATGTTTTATTTGCTATGTTCTCAAAATTCGAATTGTGAAGAGGAATGCCATAATCATAATCGAAATTTTAAGAACACACTATGTACCTTTGACTAAATCTATTAACGTTTGACAACCTAATCCTTTAGATTTGAAATGAAGCATAATATTCTCTCCCTTAATTATAGCAAAACAACTTTACAACCCTTATGACTTTGCAAGGTATAACTCTTGTTTTTCTATAATTAATATTGCCAACTTGCAATACTTTCCATAATAATCATACAATCATAACTTTTATGCTCCCACTATCATGATGATTACTATAAAACATAACACTTATGCTCCCACTAGCTTCGACATGTATTCATAAACATCTTAACTTTCAGAAAAACAATACTTATTGAATTTCTTAAGTTCATGTTTCTAATACTTAGTGCTTTGATAATCTTTTATCAAGGCTTCTTGAACTTATACACCTTTGCCTTAGATAGTTCATATGTGTGATTCAACAATTAAGACTAATTGCCAAACCTCACAATTCAAATTATGGAAAGGGATACCGTAACCATGATCGAATTCGAGAATGCAATTTTACAATCACTATCTTCTTAAAATCTTTCTTAGTGAAAGCATTTCCTCACAATCATTTTCATGAAGGAGGAAATCTTATGACACTTAGATTTAAACGGTGTATGTGTTCCTATCCATGTGAATTTGTTAAAACCAAATTTTACGACAAATTCAAACTCATATGGAACGAACTTTCTTAATCTTGATTTCTTGCCTTATGGTAGCACAGCTTCCCATCACGTCTTCCAAGTAGTTAAGCATCTCACCTTTTTCCTATCAATGTACCTTTCATTGATCAAGGTGCCTTGCCTTTTATGCATTCAAAATGAGAACTCAAAGAACTCACATGTATAATTAACTTAATTGGAATAGCACAGAAATAAAATAATGTCAACACGATAGGTTGCAAACCTCAACTCGTGTGCTAGTGATGATCAATAAGGTTTATTTGATTTGTTCTTGAAACCTTTCCATACCATTAAGACTCTCACTGACTCCTTGACATATAAGATTCTTTTGTCAATAAACATTTCTTGACAAACAAATATTTAAGAGTTAGTGTAGTTTTATCAAAACACTTCATAAATTGGTCTTAGTCGGTCTTTGTCTTATTCAAGACATCACAACTTTCCATATTTGATGAATGTTATAAACCTTTAATACTTTTCACTCATTGTCACAATCTTAACTTTAAGACTTGTTTATTGGAACGAAGTATGATTGACTTCTTGATTTAACCATTTCTTCAATCCTTGATTCCTCTTCTTAGGCATACAATTGTACTAAGACTCACTTAGAGGATCAATTGAGATATAGTTCTTAATCATTAAGATCTATCATAGAGCATAAAAGGTACTCTCCCTTCTTCTTAGAATGGAGAAACTTTTATATTTCTGCCTACTTGATTCTTCTTATTCGTTATACTATTGATCTAAACCCTTTAATCAATTCAAAATTACACTTAATCTTGTAAGTGTAATCATATTTACTAAGCCTTTAGTAAATCATGACGAATATCTTTGTTACTCTTATGGTGAACTTGATCAACACACAACTTTGTGTACTCGATCTCCTAGTCCTTCACTTGACACTTTGTCAATGAATTTGTCTAATTTCCAAATACGAAATTTCTCATTCATCATGCAACCAAGTTGCATGATTCCAAGTTTTTGTCCAATTGAAACTTGGGCGATGAGAAACTCTCCCTATTTGGTAAATTCTTGACTTTCCATAACACAATAAGAAACAAATCCATTATTACTAATAATTTTAACATCAATTTTTCATACACGCCATTGTAAGGATAAATAAAAAAAAATTAAAATCAAAATTTATTTTATTGCGGAAAAATTTGTCCTGCACAATGCAACTCATTGAAAAACTTATGCTAATACATATTTCTTAGCAATCTAATTCCAACTCTAAGTAGTAGCTCAAGAATCTAATCTTCGAGAAACGTGATCGAAATGTTGGGTTTTGAGCAATCTAACACTTCCTAAGTGTGCATGCAACCCCAATAAACCTTGGATCTATGTTTGTCTAAATACATGCAAAATAATAATTTTTCCAAGGTTTATAACCTATCTAACATGGCATGGGGAACATTTCAACATAAAGAGTTAGAAGAGATTACATACCTTTTTCATGAGTTTGGTTCTTGAGGAGTTTGAGGACCAAGCACCAATAGTGTGAATGCCTCAAATGGAATCACAAAACACCACAAACTCTTGGAAAACTTTGAGAGAGTGTATACACTTGTATATTTCGGCCACACACAAGCTCACACACACTAATTCACTAGTTACACTTAGGCCCCATTTCATGCTCCATAAGCATGCTTATATAGTGTGCATGGTTAGGGTGAAACCCTAATAACCCATGACCTTTCCTTTTCCAAGGATCCATGGGTTAAAAGCTCCATGGATCATCCATGGACTTCCATATTAGCTTAGCCCATTAACAAAAGAGCATTAGCCCACACTATATAAAACCAATAGCCCATAATCTAATTAGTCTTCCTTTTAATCTCTAAATTAATTCATAATTAATTTAAGACTAAAACTAATTAAATAACATAATCTCATATTAATATATTATAACTTATAATATATTAATAAACATATGTGTATAACTCTCATAAAATTATCCATAAATAGTTTGGATGAGATGCAACCCAAATGGACCATGCCGGGTCGGGTCAAATATATACCAAATAAGTTATGGACTTAGACACCTTATCCAACAGACTCCTACTTGGATAAGTCTAATAACTATATTTGCGTATGTTACTTCAGGAACCAACCAGCAATCGTAGCTCTCAAAAACTCCGTTGAACTATGAAGACTCTGTTGAACTATGAAGCACCATTTTAGATAAGTGATCATATAATCCTCTGTCCTCATGATATCAGTCGGACAAATACATGGAACAACGTCGTACTTATTGTCCAGCAGTTTGTTTCCCGATTTCCGATTTGTTTGACAAAGAACTTAATCGAACACATCAATTTAGTTCTGACCGGCCGGTACATAGGTCACAACAAAATCATCGAGGGGCCCAGATATCGCTTCTATTTCTAGAAGGAACAGATAAACTTCGACTCATATGCTTGTTCAACTACTTGTTGAATTGTACACAAAGGCACGTTTTATAACATCAAGTTACTGATGCGTTTATGTGCAATCAATGCACAACCAACTCATAGGTAACAACTCATATCTCTAGGTTTGAAGATTTATATGATATTACCGTCTCACGATCACTCGAGATAAATTCCATGAAGTGATACAAGTGAGCGTGGGTTTATTCCAATACTCATAACTTATGAGCACTCATGAATGTTGTAGCAACCATTGCTATGACTAAACCCATTTAGCCATCTACAAACCCGATTCATGACAGTCTTGATTCATATCTACTTCCAACATATGAACGACTGTGGAGTGTTTAAATAACTTAGTCATTCGGAAAGAATAACCTAGCTATTTTGGAAGTCAAAACATTCAAAGTGAAACACAATAATAATCGAATCCAATATGGTCTCAGAACCCTTTTGAATATAAATAAAACCACCTTTTATTTATCACCATATTGATTACACATTATTCAATGTTTCAAATAATCAACTTAAGACTTGAATAAAAACAACAGTCGTCCCATGCTCCTGGCATGTACACTTTGTTTTTCTAAACAATAGTTATGTCATACTCCAAGTATGCACACTATGTTTTTCTATGATCCTTACATTGTGATGTAGATCAATTGAACATGATTCCAATGATACTCATTTCACAATCCCAAATCCTTATTGTAAATGTGAGAATCCCCGATTCCTATCATTTACAAAAAAAAAACTGTTAGATTTTAAACTTTTATGCAATGTTCCTCTTGTAATGATTATGCACAAAGTCACCAAAACCTTGTCACCAGTCATTACAGAGTATTCCAAAGAAGGTCAACTTCTATGGAACGGAAGTCTCATATTCAAAGTACATTGCTTTGAACATCCTTCTTGCATTAAGGTTTTCTAATCTTACATAGATTGAATAACTTCCACCTATGGAGACATTTCCATAGTCCCATTTTGACTATCATTTCCGAACAAGAGTTACTTCTTTTCAGAACATGTCAATACGGTCCTTTCCGACAACTTACATCATACTTCCAACTTTCCCTGAGCAACCAATCTTTGGCGAACCTCAGATTGTCCTCGACAATTGCTTAATCACTTTAGTCATATCCAGTTCTAGACTTTTCCCTTCTCAATGCCTTAAGCATTTGGAAAATTTAAAAAAGATGAATATTATAGCACATGCAATCGATCCTATATCCGAAGCATATGGGCCACGATTCATGATGTTTCACATAAAGACATGATACTAGACTAGTCTTTTGCTACAATTTTTTTTTTATTTTCCATGTTTTCAAGATTTAACTATGAATAGGGATGTCGTAGTCATAACTGGATTTTGAGAACGCAATATATATAGAATTTCCTTAAGTCGAACCATTCAGACATAAAATTCATATATATATATATCATTGACTAAAGATGATTAAAATCTCAATCTAAGCTTTAGAATTGAAATGAAGTATAATTTCCTCTCCCTTAATTATAGGAAAACAACTTTTCTACCCCTGCAACTTCACGAATTGAAACTTTGTTTTCTATAATTAACATTGCTAGCTTGCAATACTAATCATAATTATCATGCTCCCACTAACATGATGATTATTAGCATAACACTTATGCTCCCACTAGCTCTGATATATTTCCAGAAATCTGCTGGACTTCTGAAATTTAGATTCATACACCCTTTCTTAGATAGCTCACATGTGTGTATAAACAATTTTCAGAACTATGAAAACGGATGCCGTAATCATAGTCTCAATTGCTTAGGCATTTTCCATTTCTCACAAGTCCATGTTAGTGTGCCGGTTAACCACACGCGCTCCACTAACGACTTTTGAAAATGCAAATAACTCAATTGATATCTACGTAAAATCTACTTAGTGAAAGCGTTTCCTCACCATCATTTTCATGAATCGGAGAGAAACCTTATGACACTTAGATTTTATAGTGTATGAGTTCTTATCCATGTGAATTTGTCAAAACCATAATTACAAGATAAGGTTAGTGACAAATTCAGCCTTACACGGATTAAACTTGTTCAATCTTAGTTTCTTGTCACCTTGGTAGCACAAGGTCCACCAATGCTTCCAAGTTGAACTCTGATAACTCACATGCAAATTCAACTTATTGAAGTAGGTACAGAAATAAGAATTATGTCAACACGATAGGTTGCAAACCTTAAGTCGTGTGCTAGTGATAAATTACAGGTTTTACTCTTGATTAAATCTTGAAACTCTTTCAGGATCTTTAAGGCTCCCACTGTCCCCTTGACATATAAGTTTCCCCAGTCAACAACCATTCCTTGACAAAACAAATATTCAAGGGATAGTGCGGATTCTTATCAACACTAACACTTCACACAATTGGTCTTAGTTGGTCTTTGTCTCATCCAAGACATCACAACTTACCAATCTCAAATGTACAAGAGTAGAAAACATTTTACTCTTACATTTTACTAGTGTTTTAAACCTTACTTTATGTCACTCAATGTTACAATCTTGAAGTATGACTCTAAGAATTGTTTTGGAACGAAGTATGACTCATCTTCTTGATTTTAACCAATGCAACAATTCATGACCTCTCTTCTTAGCCATAACAATGCACTAAGACGTCCTTAGAGTATGAATTTGCGATATGGTTTCATAATCATTAAGAGAATCATGAAATATGATACTAAAGTACTCTCCCATCCTTTCAGATTTGAGAAACTTTTATCTTTCTGCCTAATTTGACTCTTCTCATTTGTTTTGTCATACATTGTAACCTTTCCAATGTTACAGAATTATACTTAACCTCATAAGTATAATCATATTTACTAATCTTTAGTAAATCATGACAAATCAATCTTTGTGGTGGACCTTGACTAGCGCACACCCAGTGTACCTAATTCCTTAGTCCTTCAATTGACTCACATATACATGTGATCAAAGAATTAGTCTTAATTTTCAAAGATGAAAATTCTCATTCATCATACAATACAACTTGTATGATTCCAAGTTTCTGTCCAATTGAAACTTGGGTGATGAAAAACTTTCTTCATTTGGTAAATTCAGACACTACCACAAATGAAAGAATCAAATCCACTTTCCAATATTGCTATTACTAGAAACATATAAGCAACAATTTTCCACAGATGTCATTGTAAGGATATTTTTAAAATAAATAAAATTTAAAACCCTTTTTTTCTTTTATTTTAAAACTTTGCGGAAAAACTTATCCTTACAATCCACATGAAAACCTTGTTATTATCTATTCATAAGCAATATATTATAACTCTTAAGCAACAACTCAAAATTCTGATTACCGAACCATGCAATCGAAACCCACCTTCGCAATCAGAATCAGCATATACTTACTTTAAGCTTCCTATCTTTTCTTTTGATTCTTAAAAACATCAATATGTGACCCATTCACATTATGTAATAAGAATCTCCAAATAGGAACTCAATAGAGTTACTCAGTGGACTTTAACTGAAGTAGAGTCGAACTTTTTGACTTGATCAATCTTATGATCTTTCAGGTAAATATGGCAGCTTCGCAATCAATGCCCCTTCCTTTGGCAATAAAACATATAGACCCTTTGGTAATGGCACATGAGACTATCTCAGACTCAGCCTTTCTCTTTACCATTTGGTCAACCGAGTTGACTATGGCTGATCCCTTTCCATTGGGAAGAGAAATGCTTTTCTAGATATCCAATGCCACCATTGCTAATGTCCATTTAAGGTTTGGGAAGTTGATCTTCTAATAAAATTTGCTTTACTGGTGTTCCAAATCATTGCTGATTCCACAGCACAAAGCAAATAGATAAGATCATTAAGGCTCGTCTCATAGTCTGTCTCATAGTAGTCCCAAAGAGACTCACTATGTTACTAAGAAAGTGATTGAACATCCAACTTTCACGAGACTTTGACACCCAACTCTCCCGGCTTGTCAATATGTGACTTTATCTTCAAGATGTGAGCACACATAGACTATGCTTGCCAATAGGGATTGAGTGACTTTAAATTTTTCAAGAACTGGTGGGTGAGGGAGAATAATTGGAGGAGGTGGAGGAAGTGAAGCATGATATTGAGGGACACCATCTTCAAGAGATTTGGAAAGATCATAGTTGTCTGAACCAGACATTTTTAATGGGAGAAATCAAGTTAGTTGATTCAAAATCCTTAATATAACACCCAATATGAAATATTAAGGCTAGGACCCAACACAATATTTTATAATTTGGAAGAGGGATGCCTTAATCCAAGCTATAAAATATTTGAAGGTAGGCGAATGACGATTCACCAATTTCCACCATGAAAAACGAAATAATTTATTAGGTTTTAATTGGATTTGAAATTCCTAGATCTTTTGAGATTCATTGAACTTTTTCAATGGCATGTTTCAATCTCGAGTGTGCCCTCTCAAATTTTGTGACTGGGATGCCGAGGATCACAAAACAAGGTGTGAATAACCATACCAATTCACTTGGTACCCTTAATATTATCACCTAATTAATGTGTCGGTTACCCACACACGCTCCATTGATCTATGACAAACATTAAGTCACCCTTCGTGATCCTTACTAGTCCAAGTTAGTGTGCCGGTTAACCACACACGCTCCACCAACGACTTGGTAAGGTACAAAGTGTGAATTCCATGGGCTAGCACCAAATTCACATTTTTTCTAAAGTAACTAAGATTGGGAATTAAAATATATATATATATATATATATATATATATATATATATATATATATATATATATATATATATATTTAGTTACTTTATAATAATCATTATACTTTTAATGAGAATTTAAAGTCATTGTCCTACCCGTTCGGCTAACGACCCTCCACCGATCAAGCAAGCGGTGGGTGAGAGTGGACACCCATTAAGTCGCCATTTTATAGGCAACAACCTTATACCCACCTTATAGACCGGCTTTGTGAATGAGGCTTACTAACGGTAAAACGACTTGTTCTTATACATACATATATATATATATATATATATATATATATATATATATATATATATATATATATATATATATAATTAACCATTAATGTTATAAATAGTATAAGTGTTGAATTTTAACTTTTAAAATTCTAAGTGTTGGAATTAAAGTTTATTAAAGTGTGTGAAACTTTTCCAAATTCCAAAACTTGAGGGCATGTTTTGAACAATTCATAAACTTTTGGATATTCATAACTTATGAGTTTTAATTAAGTGTTTTAAAGTTTTTAATGAAGAGTCTCTTGGAAATCCATAACTTGAGGACAAGTTATGGAGTCCATAAAACATTTATGGGAACTCTTCAAGAAAATGTAACCTACAACTTCTTAAAAAACATTTAAAAGAAAACCTCTTGGAATTCCATAACTTGAGGAAAAATTAAGAATTCCATTAAAACACATTAAGATCAAGAATTAACTAACAAACAATTTGCAAATAATTCCTATGATCTAACAAAACTCATATGAACATGAACATCCACATCAACAATTTCAAGAATCATATGAACACATATAAAATTGAAATTTTGATTATAACTTTGAAATTGGTCCACCATCATCATTACCACATCAAAAACAGGTTTTATGAGTCCAAAACAGTTTAAGGTAATGATTCTAGACCAATTCCAGCACCAAAACTCGAAGATATGCTGCCGGGGGGTCCAACTCGTCGAGTGCATGAACCAACTCGCCGAGTTGGATGAGTTTTGCCTTAGACTCATCGAGTCCCTTCATGGACTCGGCGAGTCAGCTGTGCAGACAGCATAAAATCTTCGATTTTCAGCAATTTGCATCAAGGATTCAAACAAGCAAGCCTAGGCTCTGATACCACTGTTGGGTTTTGAGCAATCTAACACTTCCTGAGTGTGCATGCAACCCTAATAAACCTTGGATCTATGTTTGTCTAAATACATGCAAAATAATAATTTTTCCAAGGTTTATAACCTATCTAACATAGCATGAGGAACAATTCAACATAAAGAGTTAGAAGAGATTACATACCTTTTTGATGAGTTTGGTTCTTGAGGAGTTTGAGGGCCAAGCACCAATAGTGTGAATGCCTCAAATGGAATCACAAAACACCACAAACTCTTGGAAAACTTTGAGAGAGTGTATACACTTGTATATTGCGGCCACACACAAGCTCACACACACTAATTCACTAGTTACACATAGGCCCCATTTCATGCTCCATAAGCATGCTTATATAGTGTGCATGGTTAGGGTGAAACCCTAATAACCCACGACCTTTCCTTTTCCAAGGATCCATGGATTAAAAGCTCCATGGATCATCTATGGACTTCCATATTAGCTTAGCCCATTAACAAAAGAGCATTAGCCCACACTATATAAAACCAATAGCCCATAATCTAATTAGTCTTCCTTTTAATCTCTAAACTAATTCATAATTAATTTAAGACTAAAACTAATTAAATAACATAATCTCATATTAATATATTATAACTTATAATATATTAATAAACATATGTGTATAACTCTCATAAAATTATCCATAAATAGTTTGGATGAGATGCAACCCAAATGGACCATGCCGGGTCGGGTCAAGTATATACCAAATAAGTTATGGACTTAGACACCTTATCCAACACGAAATCCATTCCTTTACGGTTAGATTATGCTCACTTCTTCCCTTAAGCTTCCTTTCTTTTCTTCGATCTTACAAGACATCAATTGTAATCTTATCACTTTATGTATTAAGAATCTAGAATAGAAGCTTAAAAGAGTTAGTTAATCGATTTTACCTATATTAGAGCCATACGTTTCGACTCTCCCATCTCTTAGATCTCTTAGGTAAATAGGGCAGCTTCGTCTCCAATGCCCCTTCTCTTGGCAATAAAAGCAAATTGACTCTTTTTGGAACAGGACATGGAACTACTTCAGACATCGTCTTTCTCTTATGATCAATATTTTCAATCATAGCATGTCTTTCGTTGCCATTGTCTATATCCATAGAGGTCTCGAAGGCAGATTCACCAATCAACTTTGCTTTTCTATTGCGCCAAACCATTGCTGATTCAGCAGCAATAAGCATGTAGGTAAGATCTATAAGGGTCACGTCGCGGTTCATCATATAGTACTCTCTTACGAACTCACTATATGAGTTAGGAAGTGACTGAAGAACCCAATCAACAGCCATTTCCTCACAGACAACGGATCCCAACATTCTTAACCTATCAATGTGTGACTTCATCCCTAGGACGTGTGCACACACCGACTTTCTTTCTTTATGTTCACTTGCCAAAAGGGCTTGAGTGATCTTGAACTTTTCAAGCCTTTGAACTTGTGGGTTAGGGAGAATAATTGGAGGAGGAGGAGGAAGTGAAGCATGATCTCTTGTTCCTCGATCGAATCGTGGAATATCATCTTCATGTGGAAGGCTTGTTCCACAGGATTTGGGAAGACCATAGTTGCCGAACTTTGACATCTACAAAACGGGAGAAAAACGAATTCAAGTTAGTTGATAGATTGAGTCCTTAGTAAATCACCCAAATGAAATATTAAGGCTAGGACCCAACACAATATTCTACAACTCGGGAGAGGGATGTCGTAACCCTAATTGCCGAATATTTGAAGGTAAGTGAATGACGATTCACTAATTTCCACTACGAAAAACGAAAAAGAAATTTAAGTTTTAAATCTATGAAAACTCCTAGATCCTTTGAGATTCATTGAACTTTCAATGGCATATTTAAATCTCGATATGCCCCTCTTGTTTGTGACTGGGATGCCGAAGATCACAAAGCGGGTGTGAATAACCATGCAAACTTACATGGTGCCCTCACATGTTACAGTCACCTATTCGATGTGCCGGTAAACCACACATGCTCCACCGAACTATGACAAACATTAAGTCACCCTTTGCTACCTTTGCTTAGAACCATTTAGTGTGCCGGTAAACCACACACACTCCACTAACGTCTTCGCAAGGGCACAAAGTGTAATTTCATGGAATTACATCAATTCACTTTTTCCTAAGTAACTAAGATTGGGAATTTGAAAAACATTTAGTTACTTTGTATTTCATTATACTTATAATGGAAGGTTTCGTCCTATCCTACCCATTCGGCTAACGACCCTCCACTAGTCAAGAGTGCGGTGGATAAGAGTGGATACCCATTCAATCGCCATTTTATAGGCAATTTCCTTAAACACCCCTTGTAGACCAGCTTCGTGAATGAGGCCTACTAACGGTAAGACTGACTTTTACTCATACATATATATAATGTTAGACTTTTAATGTTATATATATAGTATAGGGTACATTTTACACTTTTAAAATACTATGTGGTTAACTTTAACAATTACAATTTTAATTCAATTAATTGGTTAACCTAAACTTCTATGGATTTATTAAATCTCTTTTAACTATACACCTTAATTAATTAATAAAACCATAAGGGTGTATTTGAACTTTTCAAAACTAGGGTTTTAGAATTTAACATTCCTAATTAAACTTTTAATCAACTTTTAAATTCCAAAACTTGAGGGCAAGTTTTGAAACCTTTTTCAAAACATTAGGGTTTTAACTATTTAAATTTCAAAACTTCAAAACTTTTGGGTTCAAATTTAAACTATAAAACCTAAAGGGGAAAATATGAAACTTTTCATAACAACAAGGATCAAATAACAAATAATTTTAAATTAACATTTAATCACATAATTATCCATATTTGATTTATTTAATGGTTTCTTGCAAAATAATTTATCAATTTACTCAAAACAATTAATCAATTATCTTATAAGGAAACAATTATCTTATTAATTGATAAATATCTTCATTTAGATCAAAAATATAATCAAATATATCATATAATCGGATTAATATTGATCTAACATGATAAGGTAACTATCCATATGCAAAAACAGCAAGAAATCCCGAGATAAGCATTATCTGACGAGTTGACTCGTCGAGTCAAGCCTGGACTCGTCGAGTCACCCTGGACTCGGCGAGTTCAGCTATGGACTCGGCGAGTCCAACCTCTAATACACCAAAAAAACGAATTTTTTAGATATACAATGCATCAATACAATTGAAACCATCCTAGTCTCTGATACCACTGATGGGTTTTGGTCATAAGACATCCTATGTGCTCATACAAACCCTAATGCTTGGATCTAGGTTTCTCTATTGTACATACTTTGAATCCAAGACTATAGACCCTAATTCTAGCATATGGAAATCGATATTAACATATAATTAGGTTTAAGATATTACCTTGATTGTTATGTAGCAATAACAATCCTAATTCCTCCTTGAATTGACTTTGGAATGCTTAGAGTCACAAGTGTCACTCCTCTAATGGCTTACAAACACCAAGAGCAAATGGAGAAGGTATAAAGAGAGAGGAGAGAGGTTAGAATTCGTCCTTAGGACTTCTTGGGAAGGGATACACGAATGCATGTGCCAAGGGGTGTTTATATAGGTGTTCAGATATGGTTTTAGTCATTATCCTTATCTAAATGCTTATCCACAAAGCAACCCATAAGATAATCTTTGAATCCTTATCATAGTCGAATTCTAAGGCCTTATCACCTCAAATTCGTTCACCCTAATAATAAGATAATCCTTACCTTATTTTGTAACTATCACATAATTACAAATCAGCCCCTCTAGTTTAATTAATTACACTTGATCACAAAATTAATTCCCAATTAATTATTGACCAATATTAATTAAACAAATATTATTTCTCCTTTAATATATTATTCTTATAACATATTAATAAATCATAATAACCTCTCTCTATATATTTCTCCAATCAAGTTGCTTTGGTGAAGGCAACCCAAAAGGACCATGCACGATCGGGTCAAGTACATACCAAAATAGTTATGGACTTAGACACTAATCCAACATTACATCGTCTCCCTAAAATTCCTCGTGAATTTACATGCATTTTAGAGGAATATGAGCAATTTTCATAACATATTGATTTCAATGTTCCACTTTATTGTTTGTTGCGGTGATTAAGGTGTAGTAAGATGTATTCTAATGCCATATATTACAAATTAAAGTGAATTTCTAGAAATAAAACTCTTTGTTACCACTTGATAAACTGTAGCCAATGCCAGTGATCCAAGAGATCTTCGACTTCATGAACACTTAAATAAGATGCAAAAATTAAAAAGGCTCCAAAAGGACTATATGCCAAATAGAAAACCAAAAACAAAACCCAAAAATTAAGAAAAAAATCATACACACGTCCATAACTCCACTTAGAAAGCATTTTTGGGAATAAAAATGGATAAGACCCCTTTAGGAGCTTAAGATGTCATGCTCTTTTTTTCAAGCTTCAATTTGGCTAGTCGCAAGCCGAAAATAAAGCATCAAAGCCAAAGTTATGGTTATTTGTCTGAAGTCCCTTTGGTAACTCTATCATGGGCCTCTAGGAACATAAGGAAACGATCCTTCATGCTAGGGCCTATATTATTTTTCCATTGGGGAGATAAAATTCAACCTCGATTGTGCAAAAAGCTCGCCATCCGAACAACACCCATGTAATTGCAACAAATGCTTTACATGGAAAACATCATAACAACAAATATGAATTAAAAACTACAGACGATAAACATTGGAATTGATCTTCTTCAAAATCTCCTCCAATCCAATCTTATTGGCTGACAACTTGATGTACTCACCAACCAAAAAACAATCCTTAGTCAAAACAGGCCAAAGAAAGACATTCACCTTAAAGAAATTTCTATGCATTTCTTATCTACAACTTGCTTGTACTTGGAGTTGGCTTGAACCAATTTGTAACACCCGGTTTCTAGATTAGATCGATTTAGGGCTTCGAGGAGTTAAAGGCATGATTTTTGGGTAAAACCAAGGCTCACGACTTGACCATGGAGAGGTCACGATGTGAGTAGTGATCAAAAAAAATTCTTATTTAAACTAAGCTCACGATGTGAGGAAGAGAAGCTCACGACGTGAGAAGCGCTGCAGCCCAAGCCCATGAGCTTTTAGGGTTTCCTTCGTATTTAAACCCCATAAACATCATTTTAGGGTTCCAAAATAGCCTCCTTCATTCCTAATCATAGTAAAACCCTAACCCCAACCTCTCCTTGTGATTCTTGAGCTTTTGGTGAAGTGTTGGTTTGTAGAAGAAGAGAATATTATGGATCCGAAGATTTGATGAGTATTGAGTTTTTATCTCCTTTTTCTTCATGAATGACCTAGTTTGAGCTTAAGTATTGTATTATACATACAAGGTCTTAAAGGATTAAGAAGTTTTTGGATCAATATGTCATTCATATGGACCTTACGATGTGAGGCTATGTCTGTTACGTTGTGAGGCTCATGAGTCTCAATTATTTTGTCTTGTAGTGGCTCAAGACATGAGCCATAGTTGGCCACATCGCAAGGGGCTGTTGATTTTTGATTTTCGATGACAGCTCACTGTTGACTTGTTGATAAGTTTGAACTTGGGTCCAACTTGAAGGATTTGGGATACTGATTAAGACTTTCCATGATTGTTAGGAAAAACAATCTAAACAGTATTTGAAAGTTTCAACGTAGCAGTGAGACTCAGAAACTGAAATTAAAATTGGTTGATTGTTAGGAAAAACAATCTAAACAGTATTTGAAGATCTCGTCGATAGGATTCCTTCGATATAAATACAGTCAAGAACAGAGGCCGTATGAGAAAGTTATGATTTTTACATAGACTTTAACAGTATAAGCTTGTTAAAAATATAGCTTAAAAATAAATTGAGAATTAGCCGATAGAATCCAAACGAAAGTTGTAGATCTCATCAATAACTATGTGTGGATATAAAAATTGTAAAAAAAACAGAGCAGGTATGAAGAAGTTATGAATTTTTGAAAAATAATAAAAATTTATGCGCGTTTGGGCGTGCTTCGACAAGAGGCGCGGTGCACCCCGACAACCACCAACACTTTTCCACATGTCAGCTTTCTACTGGATCCATGGCAATACCCCTGACAAGAGGTGCGGTGTGCCCAGACAAGATGCATGGCGCGCCCTCCATATTTCATCTATAAATAGGCACGAATTAAACCTATTTTCTCACACCATTTCTATCTAATATCTTTGGAACTCTCTCGTACCCTTAGTCCCTTTTACTCCCTAGTTCCTGACTACTTTTGCGAGGGCTTGCGGCTTCAGAGAGCCAGAGAAATAGAAGTTCCCTGATCGAAGTTTTCCCCGCATGATTATCGTTTCTCGTTAGAGAACTTTGTAAGTTAAGTTGCATTTATTATGTTTTAAGTGTAAACTTTATTTATAATCATAGTCATTATTAGGAACCTATAAATAAGACTTACCAGTGATTCCAAGTCATAATACTGATTGATCTACTTACGGGAGTAATGTCTAGGCTAGATTTAGTGAGCTGTTTGAAGTGCAATTTCCAAACAACATATTATGTATATCAAAAGGAACCTACATCCGATATGATCTTATCTGGTTATTT
Source organism: Lactuca saligna (assembly GCF_052625555.1). NCBI lineage: Eukaryota > Viridiplantae > Streptophyta > Magnoliopsida > Asterales > Asteraceae > Lactuca > Lactuca saligna. The sequence continues at coordinate 304,503,775 of NC_136420.1, read as the reverse complement.
TTTTTAGTTGATAGATCTTGATATAGACATTGGGATTGTTGAGGAATCTAGAATATCATTAACCAGGATTATGAAACTAGACTAAGACGTAGTGCTATATCATCAGGTCTTTTGGAAGGATCAAGTGTTAAGGTGAATCGCTGACCTAACCTTAAATCACCTACTTTTATCAGGTAAGTGCGTAAATATTTTCAAGAATATAATTTAATAAAAGTAGTTATTAAATGTTAACTGTACTAATTATACTATGTGCTATTTGTATAAACTATAATGATATTGCTTATTAGGAACTGAGTTGGACTTAAAAAAGGTGCTTAATTCAATAAAAAAATTGTAACACCCGTTTTTAGGATGGATTTTAAGGGGTCGAAAGGTTGATTTTTGGAGAAAATCAAGTGTCACGACGTGACCATTGGGTGGTTACGATGTGACAAGCAAAATAAGTATCTAGTTGACATCCAGTGGATTAAGCTCAACTACAGTGAGACGTCACGTTGGTGTTCAATGGATATAAAGTTCGATCAATGACCAATGACAACTGAACTCTTTAATTAGAAAAATAAAACCTTTTTCAATGGATATAGGATTTAATGTCAAATGATTTTTTTTAACGTGTTATTAAACTTTGTAGAATGTTATGTAGAAGGAAATTGATAGAATTGTATGAAAAAAATAATGATGATGTAGCATTTCATTGAACTCTATAAAGTTCAATGCATTGTGATACCCTAACAAAAGTCTAATTCATTAGGAAAGAAATTGTTAGAATTTATTCAATGAAGTAACTCGTTACATAACTTTCTTCAACTCACTATAAACATTCAATGTTAAATTGTAGAAAAAACAAATGAGACCCGTTGAACTTATATCGTCAAAAAAATTGAGTGAGAAGATGTCAAGAAAAGGAATAAGCTTTAACATTTTGGAAGATCAGCCGGTGGAGGTAAGAGCTTTTGGTTAGGTAGTTTTCCATCTAAAACGAGCCATGCCATCTTCAAACCCCAACCTGTATGAACTTCCAAATGGCAATGCATGAACCATACCCCTACTCAATAAGCAACAAGAATCATATATTAATGACAAATTAGAAAACATCATGCACCATAAGAAACCAACCTGAATTCACATAACTAACCTGGGTTATTAGCTAGAAATCGTATAGCAACCCACCCACCAGAAGGCACACCAACCGTGTTTCGTTCAATAGGATCCACAAGATTGAAGTTCTTAGGGTCCTTCTTGGGATTGTAGTTTCCAAACCCTTGACCAACAACAAAGAAATTGAAGCCATGGAGATGAAGAGGGTGGCTTTCAGCACCAAGAACGCTCGTATCTTGCAAGACTAACTCCACACTAGTGTTAAATCGAAGAACCATGAGTTTTGTCCCATTGCTCACAAAGGTATTATTTGGAGGAGTCCCAGTATAGTTAAACCAATGTAACGGATTGATTGGAAAATAAGAACTATAAACACCCTTTGATTTATTATAAAAGTGGGACTGAAGTAGGGCAACATTAGGTTGTACAAATGACACATTATTAATAGATGCGGCAAACCTAGTCCCATTTGGTCCTTGACAAGTTTGATTTTGCGCACAAGGAGCTGTCCCAAGTCCTATTGTGAAAAACAATTTTTTATCAATCTTTTGTGGGACATTAGCAGGAAATTCAACGCTTCCCAAGCTTCTAAGTCTATTTGAAAACTTTGACACGAATGAAGTGTCATTTAAAGATGGTAATATCGGTGTAAAGAGTGGAAGATTCTTCATGTGATCAATGGATGTTTCATATTCAAGAACGCCAGCAACTGTGGAATTGTCAAATGTTCCTTGACCCGTTACATATGGTCTAGCAGACATGAGAAAGGTGGCATTGGGAAATCTTAATTTGGTTTTAAGGAGAACGTTTGTGGTTTGACCAGGAGCTAGTATGATCGTTTTAGTGTCAAAAGGCTTTACGTAAACAGCATCAGCTTCAACAATGGTGAGAGTGTGGTTTGCTATGCTAAAAAAGAGTTCATCATTAAGTGCTGCGTTGATTAATCGAAGGAGGTATGTCTTCCTAGGCTTGACCTTCAATCTGAATGTGTCTGCCAATTTCATGAGCAATAATTAATAACTCAACATTCATTCAATTCAATCATCTATATACGTATACTATAAATATCAATTATGTAAAATCCAAATACGTACCTTTAGCTGAACAATTATACAAAGGCCCAGGAAGTCCGTTAAGGGTATATGCATCGGAAACATTTGGACCTCCACCAGTTTGTGTTGCTTGTGAAATTATGGCTTCAGGGTCGTTGTTGAACCACTCACCTGTTTACGTAAAACATTATGAACCTATATATATGTCAATACATAATTAAGTATATATACAAGATTTTAATTACCAAAGACGATGGGAACTTCTTTATATGGCTTTGTAAAAGGGTAGGGGACATTAAGCTTTGGAAGTATAATGAGAGGGCCATAAACACTTGCTCTTAACCATGATATATGTGCATGCCAAAACAACGTTCCTCTTTGTCCAACAACGGTGTAATTGTACACATAAGTTTGGCCCGTTTGTATGGGGCATTGTGTAATGTAAGCTGGCCCATCGGCCCATCCACTCCGAAGTTGTTTAATACCATGCCTGTTTAGGCATCGGAAACGTAAAACAATGTTATATATATATATATATATATATATATATATATTGTGACAACTTATCGTATACAAAGATTTAAAAAGTATATAGTATATAATATGTACACAAATTTTATACCAATGGATTGTTATATTATTGGAGACATGGTTGGTAACTTTGATAAGAAGGCGATCACCCTCACGAGCGACAATACGTGGACCTGGAAATTTCCCATTGACTGTAACCATGCTTCTTGTGTGGCACAGTCGTGTCACGTTTTGTAGTTGGATCTGCATGTAAATGATCAAGATATAGATGGATTATAACAATGGTTAATTAATTAATTAACATCGTGGATATATATTGTATATCTAATGAAACATACGTTAAACTCATAGCTCCTGGTAGTTTCACCAAAAGACAAGGGAAGAAGAGATGTTATTGCTACCAACGACAAGAAAATTCGCAAAAGACCACCCATATCTTTTTCGTCTCGCTCTTTCGTTGAAGAAGCTGAAAGTTATTGCTGATGCATGAACAAAGCTATGGAGGTTGAATATATATATATATATATATATATATATATATATATATATATATATATATATATATATATATATATATATATATATATATATATATATATATATATATATATATATATAGGTTTATAGGTATAAGGATGATTTGGGAGCTTCAAGAATGATTTTGATTGGATCACCAACTGTTGTTAAAGTGCAACTTTAGAGTGCTACCAAAGAGATCATTTTGATCGATCTGTCATTTCAAAGTCTTTCCTTTGTCGTAAGGAATAGTTCCCAATCTGTATAAGAGTATAAGACATACTTTATTTGATTGTTTAACATAATCCTACTTTTGAAAAACACGTAAGATAAATAATATAGATAGAGAGAGAGAGAGGGGTTATTGTAAATGCATATAATTAACTGCGATCATTTTTCATCATATCATTAGAATGCTGAAATGAGTTAATTTGGAAACTCTTTTTTCGAAACATATTCTCATTAGACAGAGATATATTTTTTATAGTAAACTTCGTTTGTAATCAAACGATGATAGCAATAGATACAAGTTTATGTTTAGTAACCAATATGGTAACTGAATATGTAAGTGGTTGGTTATTCAACCAATTATCTTTTGTTTTCTTCGAGCCAGAGTTCCAAAAACATTTGTCACACCAAATCACTAACATGTATATAAATTTCTACTTTTTATAAACTTATCTTTATTATCCATAAATTGTTTTACAATTTATAAATGGGTCCTATCATTTCAATTGTTAATTTAATTTTTATATTGTATATTAGAACGTTGAACAAAAAAAATACTTTTATAAAACTAAAAATATAATACTACTCGTGTTATTTTAATGAAACAAAAAGATAAAATTTTTAATAATTTTTAATTTTACAAAACATATCCCGTATTTCTCATTTTGATGGTATAACTATAGGTTGATAGCTCTTTTTTTAATATTATACTTTTGTAAATTTAATATTTAGATTCTATTATGCATTTATGTGAAACTAGAAGTTGCCAACTCCTCACTTTGCTGGGGATGCCAACGTGTTTGTCCATTGTTGATAGAGATTTAGGTAGCGTTTGTTTTTTGTCTGCAGATCTGTGTGGTCTCTTCTGTCTGCGTTGCACAGACCACACGTAGATATTAGCTTTCACAGACTGTTTGTTTTTTTGAAGACTGCAGACCTAAAAATGTCTGCACACCCTATTCTTGGCGTAGATGTGGACCAGAGTCTTGTAACATCTTCTAGTCTAAAAAAACATATATATATATATATATATATATATATATATATATATATATATATATATATATATATCTTATTTTTTAAGTTTTTTTTTTAATTTATAATTTTTTTAACTTTATTAATGATAAACAATTTGAAAAAAAATTACAAAGCTTAAGTTGTTGATTTTTATCCAATATATACGTTAATTCATATCATTTTTATTTTTATTTTTTATACAATAATACATAAAAGTTGATTTAGATTCGTTAATTATTTATAACAAAGTCATAAAAATATTAAAAAATCACTTTGAAATTTAAAAAAATCAGTTTATTTATATTTCAGTTTATTTTAGTAGCTCGTAAATGTTAAAAAAACAAACAGTTTTCTTTTTTCAGACTGCAGACGTTTGGTCCACCTCTTCTACTGTAGAGGTCTACAGATGTGGTCCGCAGACTATAGACATTTTGCCTCAAAAAAAACAAACAGCACCTTAGTATTGTGAACTTTTTGATTCACCATGTTATTTCTTTGGATTTACATAACCAACTTCAATTTATATTGTCATAGGAAAACATATTATATGTGACTAAAGTTATACATAGGAAATGTACATAAAAAGAAACATTAAAATGTACACTGTGTGGGGGACCAAAGTTGCCCACATATGAAAGTGTAAAGACCAAATCTACAAATTTTCTATTAGGTGGGAACTAATTTTTGTTAATTTTTAAATATATTGACTGTTTCTGTAAAAAAAATACACAATGACATTTTATGTAAATTATAGGGATAATTTTTGTAATTTTTTTAAACATATGATTGTTTTTGTTTAAAAAAAAATACACAACAACGATTTTTTGTAAATTACCGAGACAATTTTTATAACTTATTTTTTACATAAGGTAAAATTTTAGACATATAGACTGCTTTTGTAAAAGAAAAGCTTATAATGACCTTTTTGTAAAATAAAAAATTATAGAGATTAAATTTGCCAAAATTTATGAAAAAACTCTAAATATAAAAGACATTAAGGTCATTACTATAATAGTAATTAAAAAAAATGATCCCATTACCTTTTAAGAATTTTATATAAAATTTATATATTCTTTAAAATTAAATCATCCGTAGACAATTATATCATTGTCCTATCATCACTTACAAGTCGCAACATATTTGACCATCACGAAGGACACGAAGGGCCTGAAGAACTTCCAAGTCAACAAAGACCACCACCATAAATGACCATATGTGGTGCTAGTAGTATATCACATTGAAAATGGGAGAAGAAAAGGATTGCAAGAAGAAATCCCTATAGGACCCTTAATAAATTACACATATATTTATATATATTAATTATATAAATATAATAAACTATAACATGATTTTGAGCTTCCAAAATTCATCAAAAAACATGTTTTTAAGTTGTTAGTATGATTTTTTTAAATGTTATAACTTTTTTATTTTTAACATATAAATTTTTGCTATAAATAATTATTTGTTACCTAAAAAACAGTTTATTTTAACCTAAATAACAACTTCTTTTAACAAAAGAAAAAGTAGCCCAAAATCAATTGGGGGCGGGGGTAATAAAGGGGATTCGGGGGCGGGGCAGGGGTAGGAACATTGAACATTCTGGGGATGGGGGCGGGGGCGGGGGGACGGGGAAATTTCGGGGGCGGGGACGGGAGATGCACTCCCCGCCCCGTTTGCCCCCGTTGACATCTCTATCTCTAATCAAGTAAGTTCCAGTAAATAATCAATTGACACTTTTAGTCCCTTTAATTTTAATTTTTCAAAATTATATTTTTGATCGTATATATATATATATATATATATATATATATATATATATATATATATATATATATATATATATATATATATATATATATATATATATATATATATATAATTTTAATTATGGAGATTATACTTTTGTCTATGGACCTTTTAATGTGCAAGAAGGAAATAAGAAAAATACAAATTTGGTCCTTGTAATTTTAATTTTCTAAAATCATGTATTTGATCGTTGAAGGTTTTAGTTTGTTTGAAGACAAAACTATAAACATGTTCTATGTGTTTGTAAAAATTATGTGGTTTTGGTCATAAAAAATTGATGGTGCATTAGTGGTTCAATTTTGGATACATTTTGATCCAAAAACGTTAACTTTAACAATTTGATTGTTAACTTTTTGAAATAACAATTTTATCCACATGGACCATTTTTGCAACCAAACTACAAGGGTTATTTTTTTATCTCTTCTTTTTAATTTTATTTAAATATTATACATTAATTTTTCTAACTATTTTTTTTAATTTATTTTTATTAGATAAATTGTTTTTTATATTATTATTATTATATATTAACAAATATTGTTTTATTTGAGTATTAATTTTATTTAATTAATTCTATTTTTAATTTCTTTTTAAAATAAATAATTATTTTTATTGGATTGTTATATATTAACAAATAATATTTTTAATGTATAATATTTATATATTAGTAAATATATTACTTTATTGGATTATTAACTTCTTTTTTATTAGAATAATTTTTTATAGGATTATTGTATACTAATAAATATTATTTTTAATATATAATACTTATATATTAATAAGTATTATTTTATTAGATTTACTAATTTTGATGTTATGTTGTTATTCTTTCTAGCCATTTTAGTTTTGTTATAACCCAACATTTGATTCTTGATCTGGTTCATGTTGGTCGCATGAATTGAGGTTAGTTCATTATCGTTATACAAGCTTTCAATATTAATAAGAGTTTGTTTAGAGCATGTTAGTAAGGTTAGGTTTAATTTAAAGAATTTGTTTTGATTAAACAATTTGGTAAATGAAATATGCTTGAGTTTAGTATTTTCACGTACCAACTTAGACTAGGTGTCACTTAGTTGATACTTAGAGATATTGGTCTAAGTTAGTACTTGAAGATACCACCAAGCTCTAGCATCTTCCATTCACCAAATTGTTTAATTAAGACAAGCTCTTTGATTTAAATCTAAACTTACTAACCTACTCTAAAAAATATATATTAAAAATATATTGAAAAATCGCATTAAGTTTGGTACAAATGTTCCCAAACACATTCAATAGTACTTACAAGCTTGGAAACATAAAACGTGTAATTTTAGTTTGCATTAAAGTTAATCCCATCAGAGAACTAGTTCTATATGTGTCACTTACCATTAATTCATAAAACAATTACGAATTTTACAAAATCAAATAACGATAATAAACTAACCCCAATTCAATCGACCAACATGAAACGAATCAAGAATCAAAAATTGAGTTATAACAAAACTAAAATAGCTAGAAAGAATAACAACGTAGCACTAAATCACTTAATTAAAAAATTATTAATCCAATAAAATAATAATTGTTATATATATATATATATATATATATATATATATATATATATATATATATATATATATATATAATCCAATAAATAAAGAAACTAATAATCAAATAAAATAATATTTTTTAATATATAAATATTATACATTAAAAATGACATAATAATCCAATCAAAAAGAATTAATTTACTAAGAAAGAAATTAAAAATAAAATTAATAACCTATTAAAATTATATATATATATATATATATATATATATATATATATATTAAAAATGATATTTATTAATATATAATAATACAATATAAAAGAATTAATCTAATAAAAAAATTAAAACAATAAATTAGTTAAAAGATTAATGTATAATAATTGAAGCACTTAAAAAGAAGAGATGCAGAAATGGTCCTTGTAGGTTGGTTGTAGAAATGATCCATAAATATAAAATTATCATTTTAAAAAAGTTAACAACCAAACTGTTAAAGTTAATATTTTTGGACCAAAAACACATAAGTTTTACAAAAATGGATGACTAATACACCACCAAACATTTTTTTAACCAAGACCACATAATTTTGATAACCACATGGACCATTTTTGAAATTTTGTCTTCGTGTGAATCATATTTTTGGTCCTAACTTTAAGAACAAATTACTGAAGTTGTCCATATGGTTTGATCAAAATTACAAGTTTGGTCCATAACTTTTTTTTGCACTCGGACCATCATCAGTCACCACACCAAATTAATTGAATTTGAACCAAACAAAACAAAAAAACTTTATGTAATCACAACCAAAACCTAGAATCCAACAAAAAAACCTGTAACCCATAACTAAAATCAAAATCAAACAAGAAAAATGTTGAACGAAAGTGTCGTCGGAGGTTCTAGAAATCAAGAACAACTAGCTGCTCAATCCATCAATGAAAAGGTAAATCCTCCATCTGAAAACACTAACCTCGACCTCTAATCCATTGATCTGTGTAGTTTGAGTTCATCAACAGTTTAGTAGCAATGAAAATGCGTAATGGATTTGGTCGAAGAAGTAAAGGTTTTCAGAAGCGATGAGGGTGGTGGCTTGATTCATGTGAGGCGATGGTGTTGGTTTCTCCTATTTCATAAAACACTTGTTTCTGTAACATGATGGTGGTGATGGTTCTAATTTCAGTAAGAGGGTGATGGTGGTGGGAGATTTGAGATATAGGTTGAGTGAAGATATTCAATTTCAGTTCCAGAGCTTATATTGCATTGCAGATCTTTGATTTGAGTTCAAGATCTTGTATTGCAAATCTTTGATTTTCGATTTAAGATCTCCAGCGGCAGTCCAATGGAGGAACGAGAGGGAATAAAAGCACGATAAGGGTGGGTGTGTGGTGTGCGCCAGTGTTCTAGTTTCGCCGGAATTCTGGTCTCGCCGGAGATGGTGATGATTTAGGAGGTTAGTAAAGGCATAGTAGTGGTGGTGAATGGCAGCAAATTGAAAGAGGCTTGAACTTAAGAAGACAAAGGGGTAGGTATGCGCCCAATCTATTTTTTTTATTAAAAAATATAAAATTAATAATAAAAAATAAGTAAAAAATAAATTAGAGAGGGCAATATAGTCTTTTCATGTCGGATAGGGATGAAAAACGCAATAAATCAAACTTTGAGGACGGTCCAAGTGCAAAAAAAAGTTAGGGACCAAACTTGTAATTCTGATCAAACCATAGGGACGATTTCAGTAATTTGTTCTAACTTTAATATTCTGAAATTACACTTTTGATTTGTGTAGTTTTTAATTTGCAATTATCACCACTTTAAATCCAGTTTTGATATTATTTACAAGAAAACTCAATTACAATCTTGAACGATGGTTTCTATTAGGGGTGAGTATTTGTACCGAACCGGCTACGGAGAATATTGTGGACCGTGGATCAGACCGGATAAGTCGTGTTCGGGCCCGTGTCCGTCAGGGTCAATCCTGAAAAATTAAATATCCTAAAAGGCTCAGGACGAGCCAAAAAAAGAGCCTTCATTGTTATTATAAGTTTTTATTTTTAAATAAAAATATACATGATATATAATTAAATAAAATATGGCCCTTTGCACCTGCCCACTTTGTCCTCCCTTAACGCCCACCATGGTGTCCGTGTCCGGGTCCAGGTCTGGGTTTTCCGATTCTTGGACCCGTTTGGATCGGTAACAATTTAACACAAACAGACATATATTGTCATCTAAATCTAACATGTTTACCAACTAACATATATATCAAGTTTACCAACAAAAGTTAACAATCTAAAGTTCTAAACACAAACATACAAAAGTAATTACCGTAACACCAAAAATCATAGTTTAAACTTTAAAATTAATCCAACTAACAAACGTCATAATCTAGTCTTCTATTGGCCTCTTCTCCATATCATTGTCATCTAAATCTAACATGTTTAAAGCTTGTGTAATCTCTAAATAAACACATAATGAAAATGTTGTTAACATTTAATAAAAAGTAATAATTGTATAAAATAATTGTTGAAAAGCTGAAATATTTCAGCTTTGATATCCTTACTTTGATCGATAGTAACTCACTGAATATAATATCAAAAATAACAAAATTATAGTCTAAAATCATCTACAAACTCTAAATTACACTTTAAAAAAACGCATGTCAATTCGACTAAAAATGAATGAGATATATTCGTTTAAACAATTTTACAGAATACAAAATTTTAATTTATTACTGAAAAGCTAAAATATTTCAGCTTTGATATCCAAACTTTGATGGAGTGTAACTCATTGAATATAACAACAAAATTATAGTATAAAATCATCTGCAAACTCTAAATTACACGCTGAAAAAAAAAAATCGAATATCAATCCGACTTAAAACGAATGAGATATACGTGTTTAAAAACTTAACTTTTTATTTTATAAATAAGCCGGTCCAATCGTTTTTACCCGGAACCGGCCGGACCTGACCGGTAAAAAACCGTGACAGGCCGCCCTCAAATCTTAGAACAGAAAACCGGCCCAGTGGTCCAAAAAAACTGTCTGATCCTATCCACATGTCTAAATGCTCACCCCTACTTTCTATAATCACTTATTATTTGTTTTAATAAATATGGTATTTCTCTTAAATTACATAAGTAATCTTACGTACCAACCTTTTATATTATTTCATTCAATAAAACATATAGTATTATTAATAAACAGGGTCGGTACAAACATATACGGGGTACGGGGAGGAAAAAAATAGCTCTTCAAAAACAAATATAATAAAGATTAAAAAAAATTCATTTATGCTTCGGTATAGATGTGTTTAATTAGCAATAAAAAAAAGCCAAATTATTTATCTTTTGAGTTAATTTGAGTTTGAATCAACTTTACGTTCTAAAAAAATTTTATGTGATAATTTTATATATATATATACACTACATAGCCCATGAATTTTGGGCCCCTTGGAGACATGAGCCTTGAACGGTCGCCCGGATTGCACACAGTTTGAACCGGCCCTGTTAATAAACTCAATGCAAGGGAACATCACTGCTAGTTATAACCAAATATTATTTCGGATTCACATTTATTATTGTTTATAGAAGAAATATCATAATTTATACACATTACAACGTATAAACAATCATAAACAACAACACAAACATAAATAACTGATACGTTCGGATATTATCTTAGGTATTTTGCATCCAATTTTAGACAATGTTCAACAATTAATACAATTGTGAAATAAAGGTCGTGATCACAGATTATTTATTTGGATATGTTGGACTCGAACGTGGAAAAAAAACTTAAGAACTAATCTCGACATAAATCTTGAACGTTAATGACGAATATATGAACTTTGATGCTGAACTTCAGTTTCGGATATCTTGAAAATTGGAAACAAGTTATATGAAATTTTATATGGAAGAATGATGGAATTAATTGTGGATTAATGAAGATGAAAAAAAAAAATTAAAATTAAAATCACCCTTTCATAATATAACATGCGATAAATTGGGAACATTACACTTCAAATAAACGAATACAAGCAACTCCCGAATCCTCCTTCTCAATCTCCCCTACTTACTCTCTGTAATTAAATTTATAATAATTTAAAATTCAATTTGTATATAAAATGCCATGAGTTTAAAAAAATAAAAAATAAAAAATAAAAAAAAAAAAAAAAAAAAAAAATTAAACATACCCAAATTTGAAATTACTTGCTTCATGATCCATCCACCATGCTTCTTGACATTTTGATGTGTGTAAAACGAGCATGAAGTATATATATACCTAGTCTAATTTTTAACTTAATATATGAAGTCACAACATTATACATATATATTTATTTATTTATTTATGTATTAAAATATAATACCAACAATATTACGAAAAATTGAAATCCATAAATGACTAAAAAACTTGTAGGTTTTATTCTAGAAGCAGATCCAGTCAACTGCACAGTTCCTGAAAAGCTTCCGGAAGGACCCGTTGGTGAAGTTGAATTCAACACCGCATTGTTTCTACAAGTTCCAAAAGGTGCTCCAGCCTACATATAATAATAGCAACATACTTTTATTTATTTGTATGTTATATAATTATACTTTCATTTGTTTCTATTTCACTTTCTTTATTATTAGTAAATTTCTATTTCTTGAATTTAATTATAAAAAAAAGATATGAATGCTGACCTGGCAAGCAGTGATGGAAACACAGCCACATAAAGTTTGGCCATTCATTCGATCCAAAGCATCAAAAACACCACCTCCATCACTTCTCTGATAAACAAACTCACAAGTTAGCATAATACTAATAATTGACCAATTTACCCTTGTAAGGAGACTATGAAAATACCATGTAGAAATTGACAGCCAAGAAGTTGGGCATAACATTCCCAGCAGCCTTGTAGCAGGTCCCGACCATGTCCATCAATGGAGTTGAATGCTCTTTGCAAGCTTCTGCTTGCACAGGCATTGTTGGAAAATAATTTTGGAGAAAAAGAGATGATGATTTTGATGTAAGTGACTTTGATTCTTTTCTGTTTTGACATGACCCTTGTTGTATCCCCGGATCCCCAGCTGAAAAAAAAAATTTAATCAGATATCTATCTATGAAAAAAGGTACGCAACAGCCTGCTAGCTAGATCTGACATACAAAGACATCTAGCAGGCTGTTGTGTACCTAAAATCAGTGTGGGCCAAGGGTTGTTGGAAGAATAAGGTACACAACAGCCTGCTAGCTAGCTGACATATGGCAGGCTGTTGTGAACCTGAAATCAGTGTGGGTCAGCTCACGGGCTGTCGGAAGAATAAGGTACACAACAGCCTGCCTGCTAGCTGACATAAAAGACATCTAGCAGACTTTTGTGTACCTGAAATCAATGTGGGTCAGCTTAAGGGTTGTTGGAAGAATAAGGTACACAACAGCCTGCTAGCTAGCTGACATAAAAGAGATCTTAGCAGGCTTGTTGTGTACCTAATTTAGTGTGGGCCAGATCAGGGGTTGTTAGAAGAATTTGTAAGAATATTATGATCACACAGAGAAGAAAATAAGTGTACTTACGATCATTTTCCACCATGTATCTCCATTGATAAGCGACACCTTCGGAAGCTTCTTTTGAAGAATCAGAAGTGAAAACCAACAACCGATGATTGTCTTGTGCCATATTGGTGACAGTTGGCCAATCCTCACCTTTTTTGGGCATTTTGGAAACAGGAAACCAGTATTTATCCAAACCAGCATCCATGAATAGCTTATTCAACCCTTTTGGAGTATGAACATAATCCTCTATTATAATTGTCACAATCTCACTAGGATTGGAACTCAAGAACGCTTCCACTTCCCTCAATGTGTTAATCGCAGGTTGCTATTCACAATACATAATTCAAACAATCAGGTTCACTCCTTATGTAATTATGATTTTTTGTATGAACAATTTAAATTTGAGAGAAGATGATTACAAAGGCAGTGATGTTGAAACATTGGCCATGAAATGAGTGGCAGAGCCAGATATCGTTCTCAAAGTCGTACATATCCAACATTAATCCTCTTACTCCATTCTAATATCGATTCAAACAGATAAAAGTAAACACATTGATCATAACAATTGAAGAAAAGTAGAAAAAATCAATATAAACATACTCTTAACTGGTTGGTGACAGAATCTTCTTGATTGTAAAATGTGATTCTCTCAGGACCTGTCAAGAGGGGAGCATCGACAATGGAAAACGCATTATGTGTTACAAGCCATGTGTATTTGTTGAAAGGCAACCCACCGATCTGACCTCCATTAATGACCAAAACCATTGAAACGTGAGCTTAAATTTTGAAACTAACAGGCGTGATTAAGACTTCAATTTCGGAAGGACTTACAATGGAGGTAGGGACATTAGCTTGACCTCTAATGCAAAAAGGTTGAGTTTTCCCCGATTGAGCGCAATTACCACAATACAAACCAACTGCACAATCAGTCGCTGCAGAGCACGATTCAAGTAGCTGTTCACATTTCGGAATCAAACCATTCAACAATTCGCATAAAATCAAACCGAAATTGAATAGATCTACAGAAATCGATGCGAAAAGTAACACGGGTTTAGAGAAACGGAAAATTGACAAACCTGGCATCCGCCATTGGAGCAAGCGAAGGAGGTGAAGAAGAAGAAGGTAGCTGAAACGAATAGAAGAAGTAAAAGATACTCATTTGCATCAACTAGAAGCAATGATTTCTTCATGAGCTGCACTGCAAAACCCCAAAAACTTTTTTGCAGAACAGATAGAGAGAGGCAGATGATTGGAGTGTGGGATTAAAGAAAAAGCAAAAGTTGTTCGACTGAGGATTTTTTTTTTCTTTATCTTTCTTTGGAATTCAGGAACGAGAGAAAGGCATTGTAGAAGGTAAAGTTATAGTGTCCATTATTTTGGGGGGTGTGAAATCTTGTGGGATGTGATCACAGAATGTGTTTGTGTTGTGTTCACATACACTGTGTGTGTGGATCAAGAAGGATGAAATGACAGCGGTGGAGTGTGGACTACGGTCACCATTATTAAATGCATTTTGTCAACAACCCAACCATTTTCTTAATAAATTGATAAAAGACATACATATATGTATAATTTTGGACAAACCATAATCTTCGATTTTTTTTTTTTTTTTTTTTTTTTTTTTTTTTTTTTTTTTTTTTTTTTTTTTTTAAGGATAATGATTTGGGAGGGTAATTAGATTTTCAGTTTGTATTAAATCACTAAGGTTTTTTTTTTTTTTTTTTGCGTATTAGATCAATATAATTGTTATTACCGTTTAGAAATAGTACTTTTATCAGGTTTAACCGGTAAAAATTATTATTTTTAAACATTAATAACAACCATTATGATCTAATACGCACAAAAAAAAACCTTAATGACCTAATACGGACAAACTAAAAACCTTATTACTCTCCTAAGTCATTATCCCTTTTTTTTAAAACCCTCTTCAAACCATTTTATAACGTGAAACATACAGCATACGCACAACATTTTTTATCTTGTAGCAGTTTGTTTTCCACTTCGGAGTAAAAAACCTTATGTGTATGTTCTGTTTGAGACAACACTTGAATTCCCTCTTCTAACATAAACCTAAAAATCGAATAATCCCCCCCCCCCCCCCCCCCCGGCGTGCGCGCATCTGCAATCATGCCTTCATCGGCGCGTGTTATGTTTTTCCCCACTGGCATTCCCTCCTCTCTGGTCGCCCCCTCCTTTCGATCATCTGCGCCGATCTTTAATCACATTAAGTTTTTTTTTTCGTTTACTGGTGTTGAAGCAACAATTCTGTTAAGGTTAATCTTGAATTTTCATTTTTTTTCTTGTTGGAGCAACTTCGACTTTCTTTCTTCATCTTAATTTTTCGAGTTTTTTTGTTGATATATTTGTTCTTGATGAGTATAGATGCAAATATGTTATCAGATCTTTGATGATGTTTTTTATTCGGATGAAATGTCATAAATTTATGCTTAAATGTCATATTATGTTGAAATATTGTTGAATCATTGTTGAAACGTTGCTGAAATGTCATTAATGGATGTTGAATGTCATAAAATGTTGTTGAAACTTCATGAATTTTTGCTAAAAATGTTATGAATTATTGCTGAAATGTCATAAAATGTTGTTGAAATGTCATAATTGTTGCTGAAATATGAATAATCTTTGCTGAAATTTGTTCATTTAATCAATAAAAGTTGTTGTTAAGCTGAAAATTGTTGTTATAAGGTTATGTTTGCTAAAGTATATATTTCATATGTTTTTTTTGTTGTTGTTATTAACAATGGGAGATAAACCTACATTGACCAATGAGCAAATAAAATTCTTATTTCACACTTGTATTAAAGTACACACTATTGGTATAAAAGGTTTAAGTTTGCACAGTCATTCAGGGAACAAGTTAGGAACAACCATTAAGAAAAAGTATGGTGTTGATTTGATTCAAAAACAAATGAAAAACACTTAAGACATTCTCAAAACCAAATACATTGGGTGGTTATACATGAAAAACAAAATCGACAACCTTTACAATCCTCAAACAAACACTTTTAGCCTAACAAATGGAGAGTGAGAGGACTTTAAAAAGGGACATATATATATATATATATATATATATATATATATATATATATATATATATAGGGTTATTTGAAAAACAAAAAAACCCTAAAAAAATCCCTAAAAATCATAAAAAAAAAATACTTAGAGATCACAAAACTTTTTTTTGAAAAAAATCGCAGCTTTTTATACAAAATCGGTGAAAAAAATTTTGAAAAAAAAATTTACAAAAAAAAATGATTTTTTTTTTCAGCGAATTTTAACAAAAACCTGCGATTTTTTATAAAAAAAAATTTTTGAAATTTTTTTTTTGTGATCTCTAACTATTTTTTTATGCATTTTTATGATTTTTTTGTTTTCCATAGAACCTAAACATTATATATATATATATATATATATATATATATATATATACACACACACGTAGGTTCCGTTGAGATTAAAAATATAATAGAGATCTTCAGATTCAACCTCAGCCACGTATTTCATATCTGTCGCTCTAACTCTCCGGTGTACCGGCACGGTAAGCCTGGTATAATCATAAATGTTTATACAGTGTTGCCCGTTCCTTTCTCCGTCGCCACCATCATCACCATCATTAGAGCGGTAAATGAGAAATATGTGACTAATATTGAATCTCAAGATCTCTATTTTTTATTTATTTCAAGTGAGCCCTTCCATATATATATATATATATATATATATATATATATATATATATATATATATATATATATATATATATATATATATATATATATATATATATATATATATATATATATATATATATATATATAAGCTTTATATAGATATTAATTAATGATTTCCTAAAATCTAGGGATAATGATTTTAATTACCTAAATAAATTAATAGGAGTATTTCCTTTTAGTTAATGAAATATATATAAATATTTTTTTTTATGATTTTTCCCAAAAATAATTTATCATCGTTTCATAAAAAATTACTTAAAAAATTAATATTTCCTTTTATTATAAATCTTAAAAAAATTATTGTTTTCTACTATTTCACGCTTTTGTTTTAAAAAAAAAAAAAATGGAAATTCAATCCCAAATCAATACACTTCCAATCATAAATGAAAACACATCAAATTACAAATAATTCAATGCATTTTTCATCAATTGAAAATAAAAATAGTGTAAAAATTATTATTTCTTCATAAAATGAATATCTCTAATCATAAATAAATACACTCATTCATATAAATACACTATTATGCATAAATAAATACAATCATTCACATATGAATACATTGCAATTCACAAATGAATACACTTTTATTTATAAATTAATACACATTCTTTCATATAATGAATACATCTAATCATAAATAAATACACTCATTTACATGAATACACTACTATTAATAAATAAACACAACCATTCACACATAACTACATTGTTATTCATAAATGAATACACGTGTTATTCATAAATAAATACAACCATTCACGCACCCCATTCATGAATCGTTTTTTATTGCCGATCGACTACAACGACATCAAGAGTGAATCGGTATTGTTGAGTTCATCGTAGCCCAAGGTGGATTGAATGCTTCCTTCCCCTCACTCCCGTTCATCTTCTTCCTATTTATTTCAAGCAACAAAACACCACAAAAATTATTTAAGCTCATCAATTTATGTTAAAAAGCAAACCCAAAATCCCACCTCAAACTCCACAAATTTCAGTCAAAACATAACAAAAAAAGGGAATCAAACAAACACCCACTTGAGCCTATCCAGTTTTGCCAAATCAAACAAGAAGAAAAAAAAACCCTTGCTTGTTGTTGCCTTTCTCGATCACCAAATAACCCAATGTCGGGCTTTGTCACCGGAAACCAATGGCAAACCCCACATTCGTTGCTTAATTCCATTCTCTTTTCTTCTTCTCTTCGATCCAGCCAAGCACCAAAGGTGCCCCATCTTCAACCCCCTGATCGCATTGTTGCATCCACCAAGGCCGACGACCCACCCCTCGCTGCCTCCTCCTCTTCAACCTCGTCGACACTGGAGACACTCCCCTCGACATCACGACGGCCGACCACAAACGTCGCCGACTGCCTTCACTTCCTTCCTACGTCTTTCATCGACCTTGTTGCTTTCGATTCTTTGTTTTCTCCAATCCCGTCAAGTGACGCCTTGGAGGGTTTTGGCAATGGCAAGGTCTAATGATAATAAAAGTAGCATGGTCCCGTGGGTATGAGACGGTAAGACGATGGAGGTGTCGATTGTATGTTGTAGGAAAATAGGTCAACGAAATAAAGAGGCAGAGAGTAATTATAGGAGTTTACAAAAATTAGGGTATTGTTTATTTACCGTAATATCCTTTATAATTTTCTTTAATTTAAAAATTAAATTTTAAATGTATTAATAATTAGAAAAATAACAATTAATTATAGCCACACATCTTAAAACTTAGATAGTCCAGATCTGTTCTCGTGTTCTCAACCTTTTAGGTGTTCTCATTTGATCCTACTCCTATATATATATATATATATATATATATATATATATATATATATATATATATATATATATATATATATATATATACACACTAGGTTACAACCTGTGGAAACCACGGATAAAAAAAAACAATATTGATAATTAAAATTGGTAATGAAAAATCAAAGATATATAAAATTTTATTAAATTAATAAAATATAAGTTTTGTTAAGACATTTAATAAAATTCTGTGAATCAAGAAAAAGGTAGATATACATTACTCACGAAGTTTTTAGTGTATAAAAAAGTTGAAATATGTAAAACTAAAATGTTATAATCAACATTAAAGTGAAAGTTTAATGGTATAATCAACATTAAAATGAAAAAATGAAAGTTGAATCCTATAATTAAAGAACTGCATGAAATTAAAAGGATATAATCTACATTTGTTTGTTCATTTTTTTAAAGATATAATAGTTTTATTATAGTACATTTCTCAACCATTATCTTATATATTTACAGTTGATCATTGTTTTTAATACGGTTCTAAAATTGATAACGTTGTTAAATTACATGGGAAATATATGGATTGGATGGGACAAAAGCTTTGAAGAATAAAAATTTAAGAGGTAGGGAAAATATATGTTTAGGATACATCACACGTGACTTTAAATCCATTTAAGTATACTAAAGGTAATTGGTCAAAAATTATCTTAACAGTTATTACAAAGGACTATAAATTTAAATCAATTTGCTCCAAAAAGAAAAAAACATGATTTTTAATACAAGAGATGTCATTAAATTTTCTACGTGTCATTTTCTTGTGTATTTCATTTTCATTTAATTATCACATCATTATATTTATTAAAGGTAATGCCAATGACAACCCTAAATCTCTTCATTCCTTCTTATTTTCCTAAATGGAAGGCACTATTTACAAGAGTTTGCACATGATATTTTTAATAAACCCATAGTTAAATTAACATGTACAAATTAAACTAACGGCCCTTTGGAAAAAGAACTAATGCAAAGAATATGAGTAATATTTAACATTTATTATTGGTTGTTCCATGTAATCAAGTTTATTTTATGGTTTTATTCAGGACCGGTCCAAACGGTTGGCAATCCGGACGACTGTTCAAGGTCTACCACTCCAAGGGGCTCAAAATTTGTGGGCTATTTAGTTTATTTATAAAAAAAATTATTACCTAAATGATTTTTAGCTCCTAAAGTTGGTTGAAACTCAAATTAGCTCAAAAGATAAACAATTTAGTTTGTTTGTTATTGCTAATTGAACACGTCTATATTGAAGAATAAATGATTTTTTTTTTGAATCTTTATTATATTTGTCCTTGAGGGGCCCTTTTTTTCTTTTCGCCCCGGGCCTCATATATGTTTGGATCGACCTTGGTTTTATCGTGTTTATAACATTTTTTAAAACTAACTGTAACTAAACCAAGTAAATGTTGATTTATCCAATTTTGAGTAATTTGGTTTCGGAATAGTAATTTGGTTAACCAGAAAATCAATTAAAATTGAACATGAAAAAATTAAACATATTAAACTTTGAGAAAATGCAAATAAAAACTAGTATAGAAACATTAAATGTAAAACATTTGTATAACAGAAAAGCATTTGTTTGAATAGTGGTGCAGTGAGTATTATGGCCAATAGCCGATACGAAGTGCTAAAATGAATTTGTTACAAACAAAAACTTCTCATTAATTGTTTAAAAGTGATAAATGAATCTGCAATCTTCTATGAGACAAATACACAAATATGCAATTAAACAAAGATGCACTAAGCTATGAACTAATAAAACTTGAAAACAATTAAAAGTCAAAAGTGATGTCAATCGTGAGACAACTCAGTAAGTTATAAACTAATAAATTATTAAAAACCTATAACTATTACATAACAAGTAATAAGTTATATAAAAACATTTACTTAAGCGTATATAATACTTCTCTATGTTTATCTTCAACAACATCAATACCATTGTTTCCATTATCACCAACAACAATGGCATCTTAAGTGAAATTCAAAGAAAATTTTCATGAACGTTGAATGAAGCTACTGCCGTAAACGAGCATGGTTATCATTCTCAAAGAAAAACGCATCAATACATTTAAATGAAATACAAAAAGGAGAGGTTACCCTTTGATAGTGATCTCACTGATGGGTTTTGGTCATAAGACATCCTATGTGCTCATACAAACCCTAATGCTTGGATCTAGGTTTCTCTATTGTACATGCAAGTTATCCAAGACTATAAACCCTAATTCTAGCATTCAAGTGATCATATTAACATAAGAATAGGTTTATAATGTTACCTTGATTGTTATGTAGTAATAACAATCCCAAATCTCCTTGTATTGACTTTGGAAGGCTTAGAGTCACAATTGTCACTCTTCTAATGGCTTACAAACACCAAGAGCAAATGGAGAAGGTATAAAGAGAGAGGAGAGAGGTTAGAATTCGTCCTTAGGACTCCTTGGGAACAAGTACACGAATTCTAAGGCCTTAGGGTCTTTATATAGGTGTAGAGATAGAGTTTCAGTCATTATCCTTATCTAGTTGCTTATCCACAAAGCAACCATAAGATAAGCCTTGAAAACCCTTATCCTTTATCCTTTGGATGATTTCAAGGATCCTTATCTCCTTGAATTCGTTCAACCCATATTTAGGATAACCATTACCATGAAAGAGAGACGTCAGGATATGTTAAGACAAAATTTCAACATTTTCGATTATATCCCTGGAGAAACCCTCGAAACTCAGTTGCAGCGATTCACTACACTCACTACTGAGATGAATATAGCCGGGATCTTCTTGACTTAGTCCGAGATAAACCAAAAGCTACTAAATTCACTTCTGAAATCATGGGATATGAACGTGGCTATCATCAAGAAGACAAAAGATCTCAATCATCTTAGTTTTGCTGAAGTAATTGAAGAACTTGATGCTTTAAAGTGTAGAGAAACAATGAGTTCTGAAAATATTCCGGTCACTGAAGTTACATGTACTCCAGCTTGTAAAGCCACGATTAAATTTCTTCGAGAACAAATTGATTTATTTAAAAAAGAAGTTGAAGACCTGAGATATGAAGGATATCAACTCAGGAAAGGACAGAAACCCCTGAAGGCTGAATTAGAAGCAAAAACCAAGGACTTTAGGAAACTTCAGGAAGAGTATAGCAACAAGTGTGAAAATTATGATTATGTTAAGAGACAACTTGTTGTCGTAACTGAAGAACTTGACGCTTTAAAAATTAAGTGTGGAAAAACAGATGTCAGTTTCAAAAATTATACTGCGTCAAGTCAGATAGTCGAGTCCTTATATGAAACCCAATTAAAATTCAAAGAAAATCAAAACAAGGGTCTAGGGTATGATAGTGTACCTCCTCCTTATAATCATAACTACACATCCATCCCTATGACACAGGATGAAACTGACAGGGAGCCACATCTTCGATATGACAAACGAGCTGGATTTGTGTCAGGAGGAGTTATTAATGTTGAAAATACTAATGTTGCTACTTCATGTGCAGGAAAAGTAGCAGAAGATGAGAACAAGGAGAAAACCATTGAACAAACCAACATCTCCTTGAACTCTGAATCTGTTGCTTCGAACTCAACTACTTCTGATCAACCTGCCATTGAGAAATACATGCCACCAATTCCAACACAACAGAGTTCTTGTGGCAAGTGTGCATGTGGGAACAACAAGAGACAAGGCAAGGATACGCCACCAGGGGCAGGAAGAAACAATTTCCCAGTGAAGAAAAATACTTGTTTTCACTGTGGAACACCTGGTCACATTGCCTGAAATTGTCCAAATCGCACATACGTTCCTTACTATGCACAAGGCTGGCAGAACGCACTAAGAAAGAGACACTTCAAAAGAAACCTCTCAAGGTCACGTTCAGAAAATGCCGACTGGAATGCCATGAAGACCAAGAATTCAACTGCCAAGGCCAAGAATCAAACCTCAAAGGACAAGAATCAAAATCCCAAGGGCAAGAAGGGAATGTCGGCCAAGAAGCCCAATCCAAGAGATGCTCCAGTGAAATAAAGACCAGTTAGGTCAAAGTCATCTCGGCAGCCGGCTTCAAGTTCCAAATCAAGTGTCGAGGCACCCATCAGATCGAACAAGAAATGGGTTAAACCTGAATATAGATGGGTACCAAAGGTGAAAACTCCCAAATCTTCTAATGACTCTAATATTTCATCGTCTTCTATTTGTGATAAACAGGATATGTCATGGGAGAGAGTATCTTTCAATGATGACAAAGGTCGACCCAGTTTCAAAATGGACTGGGTTCCAAAGACCAACTGATCCCGCTTTCTGTCGGAGCAGCTATGAAGGCATATCATCAGACTTCGGTTTGTTGGTAGTGGCTGCTCCTGGCATATGATTGGGGACATCTCTCAATTGTACAACACTCAGAACATTATTTGAGAGTATGTGTCCTTTGCGGGAAGGGAAGAAAGGAAGGGATCACATGGGGTTAGTGCTTAATGATATGAAGAATTTTTGGATCTATTCTGAGATTATGCTTGTTGTTCTCAAACCTTCTGAATGCAGATTCAATCGGTGAATTACGGTTTGTGTTTTCTTCTCTATACTCCTAAGTTTTTCTTAAGCTGATTCGCTTTAAAGACAAATTTTTGTTTTAGGATAGTTTAAATTTGCGCATTTACTTTCGTTTCTCTCCTATGCACAAATTTAGGGGGAGAAATAAAAACAAAACAAAAATTAGAAAATTTTCAAAAATCCAAAAACATTAGAAAATCAGAAAATAAAAAAAAATAAAAAAAAAAGTGTAAATGAAATTTGCTTGAGGGAGATGTTTTGGGAAGTGATATTATCAAGTGATAACAGGCAACCTGAGTCTGCGTAACGTACCCAAAGTTGAAGGGCCTATGCTCTGGTGTGATGCGTCGGTAGGCACGAAAAATTTTAAACGGACTTGACTAGGGAGATTTTAACTTAGGAAATTTATAGACTTGACAAATCTTGACCTAGTTAGATACGTTCAGCCTGACAATACGACGCTCGGATAGGTTGAGCAGGGAGATATATATGAGAATCTACTCGTCACATTAAATGAACCCGTACTTGGAACCGTGGTTTAACTTTTCCTCGATGTACGGATTCTATCCTTAATTCCGATTGGATGGGGTGACTAGTAAATTCCGATAAATTAGGTATGTAGAATATCATTTTCTTTCTTTCCGTCTGTTAGTCATATGTTGTCTCCTTTGCGTGACTTCCAATCCGACCTGGTACACAACATATGCAACTCTATTTCTCTGCGGGCTATATATAAATGTGTGAAATACTTCTTATATGTTAGCCATATGTTGTCTCCTTTGCGCGACTTCTAATCCGACCTGGTACACAGCATATGCAACCTTCTTCTTCTCAACCCCTCTGAAGTAGTTAGCAATAGAATTCTGAATCTCTTCTCTCTCTGAATGGTTGTCTGCTCACCCGGTGTTAGGAGTACTCTGGAAGTTCTTGATGGCTGGGGCATATCAGGAAGCGGGAAACATGTTCCAGTACACTTAAAATTGAACTCATACAAATTGTCTATAGATCTCGCTGCTCAATTTAGGTGGACAACAATATCCTTGGTCGTCGTCAGATGAATGGTCCTTAAGATATAGTATCTAAGGAATTAAGATCTGATATAAATTTTAGGATTTTAAGTTCACCCTGTCTTGTAACAAATAGTATGTCCTAAATTTGTCATAATTTTTCGTGTTTAAGTGGACCACAATACCGACGATCAACCAGACAAAGACGTGAAGATAGAAGGTACCGACAAGTGGATAAAGGTTGTCTAAAAACTTTGATCCCAAATCACTCTTAAAGTTAGATATCATTTTTATTTTTGATAGATTTGTCATAGTTTCTTCTAATTTAAATATTATGGGAGAATTAAAAATTAAAAATAGTAATAAAAAAATCAGAAAAATTCAAAAATCAAAGAAAAATCAGAAAAACTAAAAAAAATCCAAAAATAGTGTTATTTCTGTTTTATTTCTTGTTCAGAAAAATCAAAAAAATCCAAAAATATTTTTGTTTCTGTTTTAATTTGTGTGCTAAGTTTTCTTTTAGTTTTGTTCTATCTTGAAAAGTGATTTCAGGTATAGATAAGACTCATGGAGTTTGTGTTGAAGATTTCTGAACTAAAGCCTCGTCTGTGAGCATCGAAGAATTTGCATTCGAATGAGCAAGAAATGAAGATTATTCTTTCAACATTCGATCCTTCAACCCCAGAAGCAAGGTGAAGCAGAAATTGAAGATTATGTGATGGATTGCATTGAAGCCTTCTCAATCAATCTACTGCTATTGTTGTACCTGCTGAAGTGATCTAGAAGATTTGTTCTCTCTGAAGATTCTCAAGCTGAAAGCACCATCTTTCAAGAATCAGTACGTCAAGCCTCCTCACCCAATGTGCGTTTAATGCCAAATTCTGAAGAAAGCGTCAAGTGCTCAAGATGAAGTCATTCATTGAAGGTTCATATGTTCATCCTGATGTTGTGAAGAAATTGAAGGTTAAAGCTGAAGCCAAGCTCCCATTGAAGATTGACAAGAAGAGCCAACTACTTTTTAGGGGGAGCTTGTTGGGTCAATTAAGAAAAGAAAGCTATAAACCAAGGGGGAGATTGTTGGGTCAAAAATATGGTTTATACTTTGCTTTTCTGGGCAATTATATTTTTTTGTAATATTTATGCAGTTTACGGTCATGTTTAAGGTTGAGTTTACGGCCGTAAACACCTTACGGCCGTAAACCCATTTACGGCCCATGTCCACTAAGCCCATATTCTCCAAATATAAATATAGGTGTTAGGGTGAGGAGTAGAGATTGATGAACCCTAGAGAGTTTTCGGCTAGAGAGAAACATGAGCTTTTATGTGTGTGAATCTCTTGTATCCGGATCATCATTCTATTCATTAATACATTGAGATTCATATTATTCTTCTTCTCCTTCTCTTCTATTGTGATCTGATATCATCCGTTTGATCGGGATTCCGCACCATCAAACGGATATGATTGATACACGGGCAAATTAGGGACTTATAATACATTTAAATGAAATACAAAAAGGAGAGGTTACCCTTTGATAGTGATCTCACTTCTTCCTATCCCAGCCCCAGCTAAACCAAACATGACCTTAGACATAAGAAAGAATATAACATAATTTAACAAACACAACCACTCAAATTACCCTTTTAATAACAACTTTCCCAATAAAAGGGGCTTCTACCAAGTAAAAGTTTTTTTTTTACCAAATGTCAATATACTGCAATTACACATTTCAAATACAAAGAATGCAACAAATATAACCATATTTGTTCAAAACTTACATTTCCTCAACTGTTAAGCAGCACCAAACAATGCAAATTATGTCAGCCAGCAGTCCTTTTCCTACACATGAAACCAACCATTTAAATCTAAAGTTTAAAAAAGCAACAATTAAAAAAACTTAATCCCAAAAAATCAGATGGCAAAAAAAATTAAACAAAAAAGTGGACTTATTATAAACATCTCAATTAACTTTTAAGTCATTATGTGGAACTTACTTGTAAGAAAAATTGAAGATTTTGATAAGTCAACTTCAAAAAAGAAGACATGGGGCTGCAAATCGATTTATGCTTCAAAGGAGACAGACTGTGATGCCATCGTAGAAAATGGTAGGCAACAGAGGAGTTAGAACTAATTAGAACTAATAATGATAGAGTATTATTGGAATACACACATATAAACAGAGTAAAAGGCTAACACTAAAAACGACATACACTGATTTTAAGTATCAAACTGATGGAAGGTTGAAGTTTTTTTCCTTCAGTTTATGCAGATGATTTATGAGAGATCGGACGTGTGAATGAAATGTTGATATAGGTTTAAGGTATTTATAATTTGAAAAAACATGGGATTGACAAAGAAAATCGATTCACATCGCATTGAAAATAGGAGATATTATGTTTCAAAGTTTATTAAAAACAGGATATATGATATTTTCTGTTGCAGGTTATAATTTTAAGAGGTTTTTATTGAATGGTACCATTTTCCATGTAATCAAGTTTATTTTATGGTTTTATCCAGGACCGATCCAAACGGTAGGCAACCCGGACGACTATCCAGGGCCCACGACTCCAAGGGGCCCAAAATTTATGGGCTATTTAGTTTATATATAAAAAAAATTATTACCTAAATGATTTTTAGCTCCTAAAGTTGGTTGAAACTCAAATTGAACACGTCTATATTGAAGAATAAATGATATTTTTTTTTTCGAATCTTTATTATATTTGTCTTTAAGGGGTCCTTTTTTCTTTTCTCCCCGGGCCTCATATCTGTTTGGACCAGCCCTGGTTTTATCGTGTTTATAACATTTTTTAAAACTAACTGTAACTAAACCAAGTAAATGTTGATTTATCCAATTTTGAGTAATTTGGTTTCGGAACAGTAATTTGGTTAACCAGAAAATTAATTAAAATTGAACATGAAAAAATTAAACATATTAAACTTTGAGAAAATGCAAATAAAAACTAGTATAGAAACATTAAATGTAAAACATTTGTAAAACAGAAAAACATTTGTTTGAATAGTGGTGTAGTGAGTATTATGGTCAATAGCCGATACAAAGTGCTAAAATGAATTTGTTACAAACAAAAACTTCTCTTTAATTGTTTAAAAGTGATAAATGAATTTGCAATCTTCTATGGGACAAATACACAAATATGCAATTAAACAAAGATGCACTAAGCTATGAACTAATAAAACTTGAAAACAATTAAAAGTCAAAAGTAATGTCAGTCGTGAGACAACTCAGTAAGTTATAAACTAATAAATTTTTAAAAACCTATAACTATTACATAACAAGTAATAAGTTATATAAAAACATTTACTTAAGCGTATATAATGCTTCTCTATATTTATCTTCACCAACATCAATACCCTTGTTTCCATTATCACCAACAACAATGACATCTTAAGTGAAATTCAAAGAAAATTTTCATGAACGTTGAATAAAGCTACTGCCGTAAATGAGCATCGTCATCATTCTCAAAGAAAAATGCATCAATACATTTAAATGAAATACAAAAAGGAAAGGTTACCCTTTGATAGTGATCTCACTTCTTCCAATCCCAGCCCCAGCTAAACCAGACATGACCTTAGACATAAGAAAGAATATAACAAAATTTAACAAACACACCCACTCAAATTACCCTTTTAATAACAATTTTCCCAATAAAAGTGGCTTCTATCAAGTAAAAGTTTTTTTTACCAAATGTCAATATACTGCAATTACACATTTCAAATACAAAGAATGCAACAAATATAACCATATTTGTTCAAAACTTACATTTCCTCAACTGTTAAGCAGCACCAAACAATGCAAATTATGTCAGCCAGCAGTCCTTTTCCTACACATGAAACCAACCATTTAAATCTAAAGTTTAAAAAAGCGACAATTAAGAAAACTTAATCCCAAAAAATCAGATTGCAAAAAAAAAATTAAACAAAAAAAGTGGACTTATTATAAACATCTCAATTAACTTTTAAGTCATTATGTGCAACTTACTCGTAAGAAAAATTGAAGATTTTGATAAGTCAAATTCAAAAAAGAAGATATGGGCTGCAAATCGATTTATGCTTCAAAGGAGACACACTGTGATGTCATCGTAGAAAATGGTAGGCAACAGAGGAGTTAGAACTAATAATGATAGAGTATTAGTGGAATACACACATACAAACAGAGTAAAAGGTAAACACTAAAAATGACATACACTGATTTGAAGTATCAAACTGATGGAAGGTTGATGTTTTTATCCTTCAATTTATGCAGATGATTTATGAGAGATCGGACGTGTGAATGAAATGTTGATATAGATTTAAGGTATTTATAATTTGAAAAAACATGGGATTGACAAAGAAAATCGATTCACATCACATTGAAAATAGGAGATATTATGTTTCAAAGTTTATTAAAAACAGGATATATGATATTTTCTGTTGCAGGTTATAATTTTGAGAGGTTTTTATTGAATGGTACCATTTTCCATGTAATCAAGTTTATTTTATGGTTTGATCCTGGACCGGTCCAAACGGTAGGCAACCCGGACAACTGTCCAGGGCTCATGACTCCAAGGGGCCCAAAATTTATGGGCTATTTAATTATATATAAAAAACAAATTATTACCTAAATGATTTTTAGCTCCTAAAGTTGGTTGAAACTCAAATTAGCTCAAAAGATAAACAATTTAGTTTGTTTGTTATTGCTAATTGAACACGTCTATATTGAAGAATAAATGATTTTTTTTTTGAATCTTTATTATATTTGTCTTTGAGGGGATCTTTTTTTCTTTTCGCCCCGGCCCTCATATATGTTTGGATCGGCCCTGGTTTTATCGTGTTTATAACATTTTTTAAAACTAACTGTAACTAAACCAAGTAAATGTTGATTTATCCAATTTTGAGTAATTTGGTTAACCAGAAAATCAATTAAAATTGAACATGAAAAAATTAAACGTGTTAAACTTTGAGAAAATGCAAATAAAAATTAGTATAGAAACACTAAATGTAAAACAGCAAAGCATTTGTTTGACTAGTGGTGCAGTGGGTATTATGGCCAATAGCCGATACCAAGTGCTAAAGTGAATTTGTTACAAACAAAAACTGCTCTTTAATTGTTCAAAAGAGATAAATGAATCTGCAATCTTCTATGGGACAAATACAAAGATATGCAATTAAACAAAGTTGCACTAAGCTATGAACTAATAAAACTTGAAAACAATTAAAAGTCAAAAGTGATGTCAGTCTTGAGACAACTCAGTAAGTTATAAACTAATAAATTTTTAAAAAGCTATAACTATTACATAACAAGTAATAAGTTATATAAAAACATTTACTTAAGCGTATATAATACTTCTCTATGTTTATCTTCAACAACATCAATACCATTGTTTCCATTATCACCAACAACAATGGCATCTTAAGTGAAATTCAAAGAAAACTTTCATAAACGTTGAATGAAGCTACTGCCGTAAATGAGCATTCTCATCATTCTCAAAGAAAAATGCATCAATACATTTAAATGAAATACAAAAAGGAGAGGTTACCCTTTGATAGTGATCTTACTTCTTCCTATCCCAGCCCCAGCTAAACCAGACATGACCTTAAACATAAGAAAGAATATAACAGAATTTAACAAACACAACCACTCAAATTACCCTTTTAATAACAACTTTCCCAATAAAAGGGGCTTCTATCAAGTAAAAGTTTTTTTTACCAAATGTCAATATACTGCAATTACACATTTCAAATACAAAGAATGCAACAAATATAACCATATTTGTTCAAAACTTACATTTCCTCAACTGTTAAGCAGCACCAAACAATGCAAATTATGTCAGCCAGCAGTCCTTTTCCTACACATGAAACCAACCATTTACATCTAAAGTTTAAAAAAGCGACAATTAAGAAAACTTAATCCTAAAAAATCATATTGCAAAAAAAAAAATAAACAAAAAAAGTGGACTTATTATAAACATCTCAATTAACTTTTAAGTCATTATGTGGAACTTACTTGTAAGAAAAATTGAAGATTTTGATAAGTCAAATTCAAAAAAGAAGATATGGGGCTGCAAATCGATTTATGCTTCAAAGGAGACACACTGTGATGTCATCGTAGAAAATGGTAGGCAATAGAGGAGTTAGAACTAATAATGATAGAGTATTATTGGAATACACACATACAAACAGAGTAAAAGGCAAACACTAAAAACGCCATACACTGATTTGAAGTATCAAACTGATGGAAGGTTGATGTTTTTATCCTTCAATTTATGCAGATGATTTATGAGAGATCGGATGTGTGAATGAAATGTTGATATAGGTTTAAGGTATTTATAATTTGAAAAAACATGGGATTGACAAATAAAATCGATTCAAATCGCATTGAAAATAGGAGATATTATGTTTCAAAGTTTATTAAAAACAGGATATATGATATTTTCTGTTACAGGTTATAATTTTAAGAGGTTTTTATTGAAAAATGTTGCTGGATATAATAAGGATTACCTATTTTCAAGCAATTGAATCCTAATCTCTTATTATAGGTGGAATATAAGATCATATAATTGCCTAAATATTGTATTACTTTCGGATTTAGTGTAGATAATTGGATTGTTTGTAATGTAAATTGCTGAAAATAAGGAAAATAATAATAATAATAATTAATAGGCCCGATATATAGAGGTAAATAATCTATTATAGTTGAAATATCTTCTTAAATTTTAAATAACCTGCATTATATTCTCCTTACTTAGTGGGAAGAATTTAAATTTTGTAATGCTAGATTGCAAAAAATCAGGAATGTACACGACGCATTAAATGGCCAAGGGGTAAAAAGTAGAAGAAGGGCAATTTTGTAAATTCGCTTTGATAAAATAGGCGGGAAAATAAGCTGGGGATTGGCGCATGAGAAGACACGTGGTATGAATGGTACTGTTTTATTATAGTAGCGGATATATATATATATATATATATATATATATATATATATATATATATATATATATATATATATATATATATATATATATATATATATATATATATGTTCAGGTTCATTTGAGACCATTCTAATTTTGTGAGACCGTGAGACCAAATCTAAAAATAATTTTAAAATGCAAAATAAATGGAAAAATCCAAAAATTCTTTTTTTAAATATTATTTTCGGAACTTGAATTAACTAAAAAAATAAAAAATAAATAAATAAATACAAAAAATAAAAAAAAAATCTCGTTTTTTTTTTTTTTATAAAATATGTGAAATATTCTAAATAGAATATTACACTGATATATTCTAAAAAATAATTTTAAAATGCAAAATAAATGGAAAAATCTAAAAATTCTTTTTTAAATATTATTTCCGGAACTTGAATTAACTAAAAAAAATCCTATTTTTTTTAAAAAAATACGTGAAATATTCTAAATAGAATATTACACTGTATATATTCTAAAAATAATTTTAAAATGCAAAATAAATGGAAAAATCAAAAAATTCTTTTTTGAAATATTATTTTCGGAACTTGAATTAACTAAAATTTTTTTTTTTAAAATAAATAAAATAAAATAAAATAAAAAAATGTGTCTCACGGTCTTACAAAATTAGACCGTCTCACATGAACTTAACCCTATATATATATATATATATATATATATATATATATATATATATATATATATATATATATATATATATATATTTTTAAAGGGTATAAATACTAACCACTACGACTACCAAGGTCGTGCAAAAATAATAATAATAATAACAAACCAAAACTAAAATCCGAACACCTAAACCACTCTGCTTTTAAAAAGACTAATTTTATATATATAACCAAAAAAAACAAAACCAAACAATATTATCCAAGCAACATCCTTTCGTATATAAATTTAAATGATAAATATATTATAAATTAAAATTACTAATATATTTTAAAGTGTTACATGAGAATTGGAAACTATGAAATTTAAATCGTATATATAAACATATGGGGTTGAAATTAAGAAAATTATTAAATATAATAAAGGTTATCAAGTAAATAATAAAGAAAATTTATGTATCCTATATATTTAAGCAAATCATCAAGCAAATCATCTGTGGCAGGCCCAATATTATTTTAAAATTAAGGATTTAGGAAAGTGGAAGGAAGAAGTCTTTGAAAATTAGGGAAATATTTTCATAAAATAACGACAAAATTACAAAAATATTCCAGTGATTTGCCAAAAGTTACAAAGTCAGTCTCTGTTAATTTTTTTTGATGCAAATGGTCCTTTTGGTTTTGCAAAACTTGCAAAGATAACCCTTTTTACTAACACCGTTAGTATTGAGCCGTTAGGGACTGAATCTGTAAGGGCATTTTCGTCTTTTCAAGTATAAAGGCACTGAATTCGTGACATTTGATAAACCACAGAGACCATTTTCGAAGTTTGTTTGAAAAAGTGAAATAATTAGCTTAAAGAAGAAAAGCGAAAAGCTTGAACTCGAGACCTCTCCCCTTATATCACAAGGGCCCTTACCAATTGAACTGGAAACTAATTTAGTTATATCTTCCGAAAACTATTTTATATAATAACGAAAACGTTAATACATAAATAATAAATAAATTACAAAAAACAATTTTTTTTATGTAATTTTTTTTAAGTAAAGCAAAATGTATTTTAGCTGTATTATAAAAAAATAGTTTTTTACAAACAATTTGTATGTATTTTTATGTATTTATTTTACGTAAAATATATTATTTTATGTCTCTAAAAAATACGTTTTCGTATAAAAAATATGTTTTCGTATAAAAAATATGTTTTCGTAAAAAAAAATTATTGTCTTTGAAATAATAATAATTAGTAATTTTTTTTAAGTAAAGCAAAATGTATTTTAGCTGTTAATACATCCCCAAAATCACGGCCAAAAAAGACCAATTTTGTTTATGCTTTATAAAAATCAGAGTACTTCATTTTATAAAAAGGTTGTGGAATTTGTTCCCAGAAAAACACGATAAATACGTTATTAAAACATTTTCGAAGAAACGTATTTTTATTCATCTTAAAATGTTTGGGATGTCATCGTTAATACCGAAACATAAGCATAAACAGAACTTACAATGATTTACACTAGTGATCTACATCTCTTTTAAATCTCTCAGTGTAATGTCACTTCACTTCGTCACCTGTGATATACATAAACTGAGTGGGTCAGGTTGGGAAACCTGGTGAGTACATAGGGTTTTCAACCCACAATAATATAATTGTTATGTTTAATCATCAAACAATTAACCCCATTACCCATCCCCGTTATCTTCTTTACTCTTAAGGATTTAACCTAAGAGTCGTCTATCATGCATTTGTTTATTCTTAAGTCCCTTACTTCCAGGGTTATAGGACTGGCACTAAATCCATAACTGCCGATGTTAGTTCGTAAAGCACTAATTCCATAGCTGTTATATCCTACTCATCGGGTACTAAATCCATAGCTACCAGCGTTCAACAGGTACTAATTCCATAGCTACCAATTCCTACAGGTACTAAATCCATAGCTACCAGCGTCTAACTAATAGGTACTAAGTCCATAGCTACCAATTTCTAACAGGTACTAAATCCATAGCTACCAACGTCTAACAGGTACTAAGTCCATAGCTACCGGTGTTTGTCCCATAGGCACTAAGTCTATAGTTGCCAATGTATACTCACGTCATCTTCTATCTCTCATCATTTATCTACCCATCATCATACCCAACATATTCGTATATATAAAATACGTATACAGTTTAAATCCCTTAAAACATGTATAAAACGTTCATCCAGCATAGACAGCAAGTATTCAGATAATATGCACACATAGCACGTAGTTTATATAAAATACTTCATATCTATGTGTTAGATGAAAGGGACTATGCACTCACAACACGTAAATTATATAATAAATACTTCATATCTATGTGTAAGATGAAAGGGACTATGCTCTCACCTGATTAGGTGGTGATTCCGAACTCAGACAACACTTCGTTATCTCAAAACAATTTTCCTCGACAAAACCTAGTATCAATACCACTAGGGTTTAGTTTTTAACGTTAACCACGACTAATTAATGGTCTAGCTATTATTACTATTATATAAGCGTTAAATAACACTCAATATAACTCATAATAATAGCCCAAATAATTATTTTAAGGTCCTAATAATGTTACTATAATTAAATAAAAGCTATATTAAATATAGTATAGGCATGACTCACTTACAATGGGTTTTTATTAAAAACCGGGCTTCGTTGGAGCAGCGTTTCCGAGCCGAAAGCTTTTCTTCTCGGAGCCGTCGGGCGCTCCGGGGCTTTCTTCTCGTGATAGGGAGGTTCCGTAGACTTGGGAGGGGTTTAGGGAGGCTAGAGAGAAGTTAGAGAGAGAAAGAGAGGCTTATGGTGTGAAGAAAATATGAGGAGTTCACCCATGTATTTATAGGAGTTTTATAGTAAAGTAGCCTCTAAGCTTCGTCCGTAACTTTTGCATACGAGCTTCGTTTTTGTCTGTCTTTTTACCGTTGAGATCCTATTAATGAGATCTTCAACTTTCGTTTAGACCTCGTTAGCTAATTCTCATTCTATCTCGGATTTACAAAACTGTATCGAATTCGCCGCGCTCGAAAAGTAGGGACTAAGCTTCGTCCATAACTTTCGCATACGAGCTCCATTTTTGTCTGTCTTTTTACCGTTGAGTTCCTATTAATTAGATATTCAACTCTCATTTAGACCTCGTTGGCTAATTCTCATTCTATTTCGGATTTACAAAACTGTATCGAATTCGCCGCGCTCGAAAAGTAGGGACTAAGCTTCGTCCATAACTTTCGCATACGAGCTCCATTTTTGTCTGTCTTTTTACCGTTGAGTTCCTATTAATTAGATCTTCAACTCTCATTTAGACCTCGTTGGCTAATTCTCATTCTATTTCGGATTTACAAAACTGTATCGAATTCGCCGCGCTCGAAAAGTAGCGACTAAGCTTCGTCTATATCTATCTCATACTATCTCCGTTTTCGACGTTCTTTATATCCATACGTAGGTAAAAATAATATCTACAACTTTCATTTTGGCTCCGTCAGCTAATTCTCGACCGATCATAAATTTAACAGTATGAGGCGTTTAGACTGTTAAATGACCGCGAAGAATTCGTAACTCTTTCATACGAACTCCGTTTTCGTCCATCTTTTTACTGTTGAGTTCCTATTATTGAGATCTTTAACTCTCATTTAGTTCGCGTAAGCCAAAAACCACTCGAACTAAAATTTGAGTTTCGAGTTGTACACTACTAAGCTGAAACTTTGAAAAATCATAACTTCCTCATACGAAGTCAGATTTGGGCGTTCTTTTTACGGATTTTCTCATTTTAACATACTATACGACTTTGGTTTAGATAACTAAGGCTAAAAAGTCTTCTATCATAAATTCACTTTTTACGCTTCCCGGTGCCGTGCCGGTTTTGCCGTAAAACTTCGACAGGCCATAACTTCTTCGTTATAACTCAGATTTCGGCGTTCTTTATATGTACGGAAACCTTGTGACATATACTATAACTTGGTTAAAATTATTTATTCTAAATAATATTTTGCCGAAAAGTCGTTTTCGACCCATATTGCCTCTAAATTGACTTGCCCGGATCTACGGGCGTTACAATTATCTCCCCCTTAGGATGATTACGTCCCAGAATCATCAACGAAATAGGGCTTGTATAATGACTCCATACGTCATCTCTTCATCCTAGGTAATAATTATAACTTCTATATTCCTTCAAGTCTATCTCTTAGACTCATTGACTGTAAGCAGTACTCGATCGTGCACCTGCTCTCTACCTCAGGCTAGACTTCAAATTATGACCTATCATCATGTGATGCACGTTTAGACTTAGGTCTCTTAGAGTTAAATTCTAAAATAGAATATGCCTTCCTTCATGTTCTAGTGTGATATAATCACACTTTAACATGTAGCGTTTCTGGCTACCAACTTCTTTAACAACGAACGCGATACTTCTATTGATCGCTTTGATTTCAATTGTTTGGTTTTTCTCGGACGCTACATCGAACTTGGTTCCCTGAACCACGCAACATACTCATCGTAGTCGGACTCAATTCGGTACGACCACTAGGGTCGGAAATCAACAATCTTTTTAGTCGTTATCGAAACGATGGTAATGACATACTTGAAAAAAATGAAATCAATTACTAGCTTCTTGGTAACCTTGTGACTTTCCCCGATCCAAGTGTGAGTCCTGTGCTTCCGGTAGTATAGGCCTCTACTACCATTCACACCTACTCATACTCGTCCCAAGTATTGTCTCGCAGTTTCCCAAGTCACCATGCAGCAATTCATACAATCATTCAACACATCAGATAACAAAACGAAGGTTTTATATCATTTCTTGAAACGATTACATAGGTGTTCAAGTTCACCCTAGACTATGCCTCTACTAGGCTACATCATACGAAACTATGACTACTGCATAATCCGATCCTCGGGTAAGAAGTCCTCATTCTAGATTCCTCGCATGGTTCTCTGCTTCGTCGAGGATCATGTGAAATGCCCTTGGCCTTGGTGGCGTTTCCGGTCTTGCTGCTTTATTTTTCCTTGGGCAGTCTCTGGACATGTGCCCCTTGCCTCCACATCCATAGCATACTTTGTCATTATGCGTGCAGTCTTTGGAATAGTGACTAGTCCTCCCACACTTGTAACAAGTCACTTCTTCGTTGCACTTTCCACCATGCTTCTTCTTGCATCTATCACACCATCTTGCTTCACCTCCATTTGCTCCTCCAAGCTTTCAGAATTTGCTTTCCTTGTTCGGCCTCGAAGATCCTTCAAACTTCCGCTTCTCTCCTACCTTATCTTTTTCTAGACCCTTTTCTCTTATCTGGGCCTCTACGTTCTTAGCTGCCCTAACAGCTGCTTTCAAGGTAGTTGTCGTTTTGACCATTGGGCCAAAGTCAATGGGCAGTCCGTTAGCAAACCTATCAATCTTGGAGAGTTCAGTAGGCACCAAGTAGGGGAATAGCTTCATCCTTTCGGTGAATGCGGTGTCATACTCGTCAATACTCATCTTCCCTTTCTTCAGGTTCTGAAACTCGTTGTTTAGGTCTATCAGATCTACCTCCGAGCAGTACTGCATTTTCAACTGCTCCAAAAACTCTTCCCACGACATCCTTAAGGCTTCTCCTCGTGGCATCGTATCTGCCAATAGCTTCCACCAGCTCAAGACTCCAGCTTTCAGTTGTCTTACTGCGAAGACAGTCTTCTGTTTCTCATTACAGTTGCAGCTCTCAAACACCATCTCCATCTCAGAGATCCAATCCATAATCTCAACCGGCTTCGGGCTTCCTAAGAGACTTGGGGGTTTCGCACCCAAGAAATTCTTGTATATCCGCCCATCCTTGTTGTTTCTCCCTTCAGGGCCATCCCTTTGCTCACCTTGAGTCCCTACTTGACTCACTTGGCGGCTGTAGTTCCCTTCCTCTGATTGCTCGGGAACTGGCTCTGTCGATTCAACATGTACGGTAGGTTCGTCCCTGTTCAACATTTGTCTCATTTCTTCCCTTTTTTCAGCTAACATAGCCCGAATCATGGCTTGAACTCCAACCATGGTGACTGGCTCAGGCGCAACTTCTTCAACAACAGGTATTTGCTGAACCACTGGGGGTTGGTTTCGGTTCCCATTCGCATTTACGTTTCCGCTACGGGTTCTTGCCATCTTGATCTCTACACCGAATAAGGTGAATCTAGATCTTAATTTAGGATTGACGTCTTAAATCATACTTATCACCCCGAAACGTTTATATGCTAGTTCTAATATCGTAGTTAAACGCTTAGAATCCTAAACATATAAGGCTTCCAGATCCGGTCGGCAACAGACCATAGATCCGAACAAATAACAACATATCATGCACAAAGCATTTAGCACATAAAAGCAATTTAGGCATCATTCCTAAAATAAGCTAGTGCTCACACCTGACAATCATCGCTTAGCATTCTAAGTTTAAGTCTAGAAATAAATCCATATTCCTAGTTCGCTTAAACTAATGCTCTGATACCAACTGTGACATCCCCAAAATCACGGCCAAAAAAGACCGATTTTGTTTATGCTTTATAAAAATCAGAGTACTTCATTTTATAAAAAGGTTGCGTAATTTGTTCCCAGAAAAACACGATAAATACGTTATTAAAACATTTTTGAAGAAACGTATTTTTATTCATCTTAAAATGTTTGGGATGTCATCGTTAATACCGAAACATAAGCATAAACAGAACTTACAATGATTTACACTAGTGATCTACATCTCTTTTAAATCTCTCAGTGTAATGTCACTTCACTTCGTCACCTGTGATATACATAAACTGAGTGGGTCAGGTTGGGAAACCTGGTGAGTACATAGGGTTTTCAACCCACAATAATATAATTGTTATGTTTAATCATCAAACAATTAACCCCATTACCCATCCCCGTTATCTTCTTTACTCTTAAGGATTTAACCTAAGAGTCGTCTATCATGCATTTGTTTATTCTTAAGTCCCTTACTTCCAGGGTTATAGGACTGGCACTAAATCCATAACTGCCGATGTTAGTTCGTAAAGCACTAATTCCATAGCTGCTATATCCTACTCATCGGGTACTAAATCCATAGCTACCAGCGTTCAACAGGTACTAATTCCATAGCTACCAATTCCTACAGGTACTAAATCCATAGCTACCAGCGTCTAACTAATAGGTACTAAGTCCATAGCTACCAATTTCTAACAGGTACTAAATCCATAGCTACCAACGTCTAACAGGTACTAAGTCCATAGCTACCGGTGTTTGTCCCATAGGCCCTAAGTCTATAGTTGCCAATGTATACTCACGTCATCTTCTATCTCTCATCATTTATCTACCCATCATCATACCCAACATATTCGTATATATAAAATACGTATACAGTTTAAATCCTTTAAAACATGTATAAAACGTTCATCCAGCATAGACAGCAAGTATTCAGATAAT
The DNA here is from genome assembly GCF_052625555.1 of Lactuca saligna. Lineage (NCBI taxonomy): Eukaryota > Viridiplantae > Streptophyta > Magnoliopsida > Asterales > Asteraceae > Lactuca > Lactuca saligna. Next base: position 304,464,388 of record NC_136420.1, on the reverse strand, counting down.
ATGCACACATAGCACGTAGTTTATATAAAATACTTCATATCTATGTGTTAGATGAAAGGGACTATGCACTCACAACACGTAAATTATATAATAAATACTTCATATCTATGTGTAAGATGAAAGGGACTATGCACTCACCTGATTAGGTGGTGATTCCGAACTCAGACAGCACTTCGTTATCTCAAAACAATTTTCCTCGACAAAACCTAGTATCAATACCACTAGGGTTTAGTTTTTAACGTTAACCACGACTAATTAATAGTCTAGCTATTATTACTATTATATAAGCGTTAAATAACACTCAATATAACTCATAATAATAGCCCAAATAATTATTTTAAGGTCCTAATAATGTTACTATAATTAAATAAAAGCTATATTAAATATAGTATAGGCATAACTCACTTACAATGGGTTTTTATTAAAAACCGGGCTTCGTTGGAGCAGCGTTTCCGAGCCGAAAGCTTTTCTTCTCGGAGCCGTCGGGCGCTCCGGGGCTTTCTTCTCGTGATAGGGAGGTTCCGTAGACTTGGGAGGGGTTTAGGGAGGCTAGAGAGAAGTTAGAGAGAGAAAGAGAGGCTTATGGTGTGAAGAAAATATGAGGAGTTCACCCTTGTATTTATAGGAGTTTTATAGTAAAGTAGCCTCTAAGCTTCGTCCGTAACTTTTGCATACGAGCTTCGTTTTTGTCTGTCTTTTTACCGTTGAGATCCTATTAATGAGATCTTCAACTTTTGTTTAGACCTCGTTAGCTAATTCTCATTCTATCTCGGATTTACAAAACTGTATCGAATTCGCCGCGCTCGAAAAGTAGGGACTAAGCTTCGTCCATAAATTTCGCATACGAGCTCCATTTTTGTCTGTCTTTTTACTGTTGAGTTCCTATTAATTAGATCTTCAACTCTCATTTAGACCTCGTTGGCTAATTCTCATTCTATTTCGGATTTACAAAACTGTATCGAATTCGCCGCGCTCGAAAAGTAGCGACTAAGCTTCGTCTATATCTATCTCATACTATCTCCGTTTTCGACGTTCTTTATATCCATACGTAGGTAAAAATAATATCTACAACTTTCATTTTGGCTCCGTCAGCTAATTCTCGACCGATCATAAATTTAACAGTATGAGGCGTTTAGACTGTTAAATGACCGCGAAGAATTCGTAACTCTTTCATACGAACTCCGTTTTCGTCCATCTTTTTACTGTTGAGTTCCTATTATTGAGATCTTTAACTCTCATTTAGTTCGCGTAAGCCAAAAACTGCTCGAACTAAAATTCGAGTTTCGGGCTGTACACTACTAAGCTGAAACTTTGAAAAATCATAACTTCCTCATACGAAGTCAGATTTGGGCGTTCTTTTTACGGATTTTCTCATTTTAACATACTCTACGACTTTGGTTTAGATAACTAAGGCTAAAAAGTCTTCTATCATAAATTCACTTTTTACGCTTCCCGGTGCCGTGCCGGTTTTGCCGTAAAACTTCGACAGGCCATAACTTCTTCGTTATAACTCAGATTTCAGCGTTCTTTATATGTACGGAAACCTTGTGACATATACTATAACTTGGTTAAAATTATTTATTCTAAATAGTCTTTTGCCGAAAAATCGTTTTCGACCCATATTGCCTCTAAATTGACTTGCCCGGATCTACGGGCGTTACATCGTCACTGCCACCCAACATTACCACCACTTCCATTACCACCACCACCATCACCAATACTACTACAACCACCACCGTCACCATCACCACCACCACCACCCATAACATCTGTTACCACCTACAACACCACCCTACCATTATCGTTGTTACTACTAACTTTATCATCACCACGACCACCTCTATTGCCACCACCACCATCACCACTATCGCCGCCACCCGCACCCACCACCACCGTCGCCGCCACAACCACCACTGCCTTTACCATCAACACTAGTAATGTTACTACCACCACCACCTCCACCGTCGTCACCACCACACACTGCCGTCATCACCAGCACCGTCACTTTTGTCACCATCGCCGCCGCCACCACCACTATTTACTATTTTTATAATTTATATAATATATTTACATATAATTATAAAAGAAAGAAAAAGTTAGCAAAAACCAAGAAGGGTAGTTCTGTCATTTTACACTATTCCAATTCCATTTTCTGTCAACCAAACAAAATATAAAATTGGATTCAAATTCCATTTACAGCTAATCCAATAGAATATTGAATTGCATTCCAATTCAAAACAGATTCCAATTCCTTAACAGATTTCAATTCCTTCAAAAACATTTTGTGAACCAAACGCCGCCTAAATGACTTATAGAATATGTTATCACTTGCTTTTTAGCTAAGCTTCTGTATAACCCTTTTAACCCGTAACCCAGACTCCTTATGTCCTTCATAAATCTATATTGTTCCAACTTTCATGTTGATATGTTCAAGCAGTTTGAAACTACAAAGAGCGGTCACGACATTATTTGGGTGGTCATCGATCGATTTACAAAAGGTGCACATTTCATAGCAGCCAATGAGAAGTGGTCTGTGGAAAAGCTTGCAAAGGTTTACGTGAAAGTGTAACGCCCCGTTTTGAATCGTTCCCATTTCAGGGTGGTGATCAAGGAGTGGGTATTGGCTGAGTTAGAAACCTTGAAGAGTTGAGTTTGGACTCATTTGGAGGTGAATGATGTGGTTTGGATGATCCATTTATTCGGTTGTGTTTTGGAGCCCAAAGGTATCGGCAAAGGCGTTGGTTCGGGCCATTTATGGATTTTGGATTTAAGTTCGGTTGGCTTTCAGGTTAAATAAGGTTGATATATGCATAGGGCTTCTCGTTAGCTTTCCGTGGATATATAAAGAACGTTAAAATAAGAGTTGTAAAGAAGAAGTTATGGCTATTTGAAGTTAGAAAGGTTTGGGCCAAACCGTGTACGCATGGCGTTCAAAAGGAAAATGGACATGGGTGCATATGGGAACGCCTTGCGTTCCCAAAGGGAACACGTTATGTTCGTCTGGGAAGACTAAACCCTAATTTTCGGGTCTTGGATTCACCCCCAGCCCTTATTTCCTTCAGCCTCCATCCTATCTAACCCTAAGAACGAAACCCTGAACCTCTTGCATGCATTTTGAGCTTACCTTGAGTACTTTTGGTGTTGTTTGGGTGATTTGAAGAAGAAGGTGTTTAGAGAAGAAGCAAGAGATTGAAGAGAGCTTGTAGATCCAGAGGTTTTGCATCATTTCCAGCCTATTGAATGTATAAAGTTCTCATCTTGGTGCTTCTACATCATAGATCTAGTTCCTCATGGATATTGTCCCCTTTTGGTTTCAAGAATGGATTTTTATGTTTCAAATTCGTTTCTAGACTTAGGGTTGCCACCCATGAGGCTATATAAGTCCCTTAGGCAGGAAAGTTGCCATCTTTAAGGTCCTAATGGGTCCATGCAAGAGTTGTGACCATCTTTATGGAAGTTGATTGCTATTTCTCGAGATTGGGACTTTTCGGTGCATGCAAAGTCGTCAAGTCCGTGACTTTATGATTTAGGAGGTCTTAAACAGCTTGGATCTATGTTTGGATAGCATGGCTTAAGCATTAAGTGCTTAATGGCCAATTTTTGGAATCAAGGCACGAACACGCTGCGTAAGGCTTGGGAACGCGTTGCGTTCCCATTGAGACTCGTGACCAGGATTGCGAAGGAACGCCCAGCGTTCCACAAAGGAACGCCCTGTGTTCGTAAGTTAGTGGGCCTTTTTGGGTCATTTCCTTGGACTAGTTGATTATAGGCCTTAATGGACTATTTTGTTGGATTGTTATTGGGTTATATTATATTTTGAGCTAGAGGGAAGGCCCATTTGAGAAGTTAGGCCCAATTTAGAAAATTGGTCCATAAATGGGCCGTTAGTGGGTTTAGAAAGACTATATGGAATTGGGCCTAGGCCTTGGACAAAATTAGATCAGGGGTAAGATTGTCATTTTACCCTAAGGAAACTTAATGGTTTTGGACTAAGTGTTAAGTTGGTATTGATAGCTCGGGGAGTCGTGAGATCAGTAGTTCGAGGATCTACCAGCTAGCAATGAGGTATTATACGCAGTATTCTCCAATCATCTTTGTGAAGTGAGTTTTCCTTCCAGTAGGAACGGGTCTACGGCCACAATGTCAGCCCGTTTAGTTAGCAGTAGTTCCAGACTTCGGTCCGATGCAGTAGTCCAATGTGCTTGATGTCTTTGTGATTCAAGCATGTCTTTGTATTATGTGTTCCGGACTTCGGTCTGATGCAGTATGCAGTATATGTGTTTATGCTAGTAGTTATGATTATGCTATGTTATGTTCAGTCAGTTCAGGACTTCGATCCGATGTAGTTTTCGGACTTCAGTCCGATGCAGAGGGCAAGGCCCTGGTTAGTTCCGGACTTCGGTCCGATGCAGTTTCTGGACTGTGACAACCGTCAAAATCTAGTCAATTCAAAGTCAAATAAAGTCAATAAGTCAAACCGGTCAACTCAATTAACCCTGGTGTACTAGGGTTTACGTTATGTAATTACTAAACAACTCGCTATTATAATGAGAGATCATAAATCAAAAAGTGCGAACATCTAGATCTCCTTAACCTAAAATTGTGGTACGTGGCGAGCCAAATCGATAAAACAATGTTGCATACTCATCGGGAGTGTGTAAGATCCTTAAACAAGGCTTAACAGGGTTTACGGACCTTGCGTGGCGAAGCCGGACACTCACAAATGCCACACACGAAACCTCTCTCAATCGTTTTCACTATATCTCTCTATTTAGAATCTCTCCCAAATCTCTCTAAGTATGTGAAATCTCTCCGAAAGCTCTCTTTGTATGAGAAATCTCTCCAAGAATGTGAAATCTCTCCCAAAACTCTCTTTGTATGAGAAATCTCTCCAAGAATGTGAAATCTCTCTTTGTATGAGAAATCTCTCCAAGAATGTGAAATCTCTCCCAAATCTCTCTAAGTATGTGAAATCTCTCCCAAATCTCTCTTTTTATGAGAAATCTCTCCAAGAATGTGGAATCTCTCTCAAAAGTTCCTTAAACTTTTTATAATCTTTCGGGCCATCCTGACCCTTAACCGGGTCAAAAACGGCTTAAAACAGCCTAAAAACGAGAAAGATGGACTTAAGGAGCCGAAGCCTCTTAGGGCCGAACTCCTTGGACCGAAAGCAGCAATGAACCGAAACCGGGACTAGCAGCCGAGACCGAACCTCGCTGCCCCAGCCGAAACTAAGACCTGTAGCCGAACCTGAGAGCCGAGACCTGGAACCGAACCTGAGAGCCGAACCCGCCAAGAACAGAGACCGAGTCTCGGTCTTCCTTCCCCTTCTCTCGGTCCTCTTTCCGCCTCTCGGTCCTCCCTTCGCATCTCGGTCCTCTCTTTTCTCCTCTCAGTCTTCTTTCTCTCCTCTCGGTTCTTTGCCCTCTCTCGATCCTTCTTTCTCCCCTCTCGGGTCTTTGCATTAGAGGACCGAACCTCCGGCCAGATTTCAGATTTTTGATGCTTTTCACCCATTTTCAATATTTTTAACATTTTAAGCTCGTTTTTCGAGATTTTAACGCGGGATTTTCACTCAAACTCGTATTTTAACATAGTAAACCCTAAATATTCATAATTTAATCATATTTTCATGAAAATCCTTATTTAAATAATAAAATCTAGTGGGTGAATAATTGAGGTGGAGTGTTGACTTTGCTTTACCTTATGACACAAGCAACCACTCCCATACCCACTCCATGTCACTATTCACCATCAGCCCTTACCAAGTCACTTCATTGTACTTTTCCCACCTTTTTCCAACTTCACATTTGGTCAAAAGCTAGAAAAGTCTCCTCTCTCCTTACACTTCATTCATTCTCTCATTTTTCCACCAAGAACCACACTCCAAACTCTCTCATGTTTCCCTCTCAAATTCGAGAACTTCAAGGCATACTCCAAGACTTTTCTCCTTCATTTAGTAAGTGTCATCATCTTTCTTATGATTATTACACATCCTCCTACTCAAAATCATAGATTGCTTACACAAACATCATCACATTCTTATTAGATCTTCGAATCTTCAAGTGTTCTTGAGTTGAACACTTCTCTTCTTCAACACTCATCTATTGAAATCACTCAAGGTGAGTTCATACCCCTACATTTTAATGTTTTCTCAAGTTTTTAAGGGGGGGAATACAAGTTAAAACACCAAAAACATAACTAAAATTTTCTAACAGCCTTCATCAGAAAAGTTCAACTCCATTCACGGACTGTTTTGGACAACTTAAACATTTTAGTTTTCAAAACTGTATTAGGTGCAAATAGTTCAAGTTGTTAGCTTTAAAATAACTACTTGAACATCTCCATACGATTTTTCTACAATTTATGGTGATTTTTACAAAACTGTCTATCATTTCAAACACCAATCCGGACCAGTCTGTGATTATGGACTTTTTCACCCAAGTTGGATGTCACTAAAAATCATGATAAAATTATGAGTAAACTAGACACATTTTGGGAACTCTCAGAATTTACGGATTTATTTTTTGACTTCGTATGATTTTTCTATAACTTTTCTAAAACAGCGCAGAAATGTTAAAATTAGTTAACAGCATATAAATTTCATAACACTTTGTAACATGTTGAGCAAAGTGTTAAATCTTTGATAATTTCATATATTACAAGTATTTCTTGTAGTGGTACAATTTGTATAATAGAAAAACACACACTGAATTTATAAGAATCCTCCATCATAACCAATAGTACCAAACGGAGCAAGATAAACATAACTATATTGTACTATACATTTGACTTATATAGAAAGGGTTCTTAAACACCACAAATAAACATTCTAAACTATAATAAGTATAGTTAGGTTGCATATACATTTAAAACATTTTAATAAACTATAATAGGTATAATTTATGATCATTTACATTACCAAAGACTTTTATACAAAAAGGGTTACCAATACAAAGTACCGGGTTTTTATACAAAAAAAGGGGTACCAATACAAAGTGTCGGATCTTTAAACAAAAAGGGGTACAAATACAAAGTGTCGGATTTTTATACAAAAAGGGTACAAATACAAAGTGTCGGATCTTTATACAGAAAAGGGTACAGATACAAAGTACCGGGTTCACATAAAATAGTTATTATGACATTAAAACTATATTTCATCTAGAATTGTTAAGACTTCAATTATAATCGCTGAGCTTATATGTTTGAGTCGTATAAGATTTTAGTCTCGATTGGCTTAGAATTGGTGGGGCCCGCCTCATCTCATGTTCCTTGTTTGGTTGTGGACCTAGGGCAGACCCATTATATTCAACGTTTTATCTAACTTAAATCTTATATAACTTATATACGCTGGACGATTATAGGAGAAATCTACGAGTCATTCTAGGGTTCATTTACACATCATATAGGAATATTCTGTTCACACTTAACTAAGAAAATATTGGATTTTCTGGAAATCAAACTCTATCGATTTTACAAGGAAAACGATTTTCTTCCTCAAACAAAACTCTTATGAACTCACCAACTTAATTGTTGACACTTTTTCAAAACTACTTGTATTCTCAGGAAATCAGTGAAACAGGAAAACTTCAGCGCTTTAAGGATGGGATGTTAAACCGTCAACAATTCATTTTTGTCATCATAATGTAATTGATTTTGAAACATGTAAACATATACTTTGGTGTAACTTTTTCAATTATATTTATGATGGTTGTATTTACTTTGAGCACTATTATACACATTGTTGTGATACTGTACATGAAGTCCTCCGCCCCCGGAAGTTTCCGCCATCCTTGGTTTAGGGGTGTGACATGGACTACGATCCGATGCACAGGGCAAGGCCCTGGTTAGTTCCGGACTTCGGTCCGATGCAGTTTCCGTACTTCTGTCCGATGCAGTGGGCAAGGCCCAGTAGTTGCTTTATATGTTATTGTATGGTATGTGGTATTTTGGGGGAGCTCACTAAGCTTCGTGCTTATAGTTTCAGTTTTGGTTTCAGGTACTCAGTTTCAAAAGACGAGCTCGGATAGATTGTAGTGCACACACCATCTGTTCAGCCTGGGATGTTTATACTTTGATATTTTGACAATTGTTACGATATTTTGAGATACACTGTTTATGATTTTTATATGATGTTCGATGACTAAGGTTTTATTATTAAATTAAAAAGAAATTTTTAGACTGTATTTTTGGGATGTTTCAAAAAGAGATAGTGAAAGTTCATAATGTTCCTTTAACGATTGTATCGGATCATGATAGTTGTTTCACATCACGGTTTTGAAGAAGTCTACAAGAGGAATCGGGTACGAAATTGTATCTAAGTATAGCCTACCATCTGCAAACTGATGGTCAGAGCGAACGAACGATTCAAACATTAAAGGATATGCTACGAGCATGTACCCTTGAATTCTAAGGTAACTGGGATGAACATTTTCCTCTAGTAGAATTTTCCTACAACAATAGTTTTCACTCGAGCATCAAGATGACACCTTATCAAGCTTGGTATGGATAAAAGTGTCGAACGCCGTCATGTTGGCTTGAAGCTGGGTAAAAGCAGTTTATGGGACCCGAGATGGTTCATCAGACTACTTAAAAGCTAAAAGTGATTAGGGAAAGAATGTTAGCAGCTTAGGATCGTCAAAAGATCTATGCTGACAAGAAAAGACAACCGATAACATTCGAAGTTGGAGATTCGGTTTTACTTAAAATCTCATCGTGGAAAGGACTTATAAGATTTGGTAAAAGGGGAAAATTGAGTCCAAGGTTTATTGGACCGTTTAAAGTTCTTCAGAGGATTCGGAACCAAGCTTACAAGCTAAAATTACCAGAAGAACTAGATGGTATTCATAACACTTTTCATGTGTGTTATTTGAGGAAGTTCACGGGAGATGTTCCCGACATAATTCCAATTTCTGAATTAAGGTTGGATGAAAGCAATAGGTTAATCGAAGAACCATACGCAATCGTTGATCGAAAGACGAAGAAGTTGCGACGCAAGATGGTTGATTTAGTGCTTATGCGATGGAAACATACGAATGGGCCAAATTTCACCTGGGAAACAGAGAGTGACATGATGAGTTGTTATTCATATTTTTTTGCGAATGTATGATTACAGGGACAGAATCATCCTAAGGGAGAGAGAACTATAACGTCCTTTTTTCTAGGCTAGGCACTAATGATGATGTAATAGTATAGGGCAACCTTTGTAACTTGTTTTGAAATAATAAAGATGTATTATTTGATTATTATGTGTTTTATGCTTAATTATTATGATTTAATGAATTAAGGATAAAAATAAGCATCAAAAATAAATGTTAGATGAACCTGATATCTATGAAGAAAGTTGTAGTGGTTGAAACAAGGATTCCGGAGATATAAAGAATACCGAAATCCGAGTTATAACGAAGAAGTTATAACTTGTTGAAGTTTCGCGACAGAACTGGCATAACGTGGTGTGACGTAAAAAGTGAATTTATGGTAAAGTGCTTTTTAGCCTTAGCGATCTAAATAAAAGTCGTAGTGTTCATTAAACCGAGAGCGTGCAAAAAAAGAATTCTCAAATCTGACTTCGTATGAGGAAGTTATGATTTTTCTAAGTTTCAGCTTAGCAGTAGACAGCTAAAAACTTGAATTTTAGATCGAGTGATTTTTAGCCAACACAACCTAAACAAAAATCGAAGGTATCTTCAATAGTAGTACAATGGTAAAAAAACAGACGAAAACGGATATCGGGTGAAGAAGTTATGAATTTTTAACGAATTTTCCTGTCCCGGTCTGTTAAAAATAATAATATTAAAAATAAATTCAAAATTAGACAACGGAGTCTAAACGAAAGTCGTAGAGTATAATCTCACCTACGCGTGCATATAAAGATTGTCAAAAATGGAGCTCGTATGCAAAAGTTATGAATTTTTGAAGTTTGGGGCATAAAATCCGAGAAATTTCGCATGCATGGCTCAGAATCAGCCATGTCGCCTCGCATGCAAGCCTTCCCCGTGTCCGTCTGCTGATTCGACCGAAGTGAGGTCCAATCTGAAGCTGGCGCGTGTCTCAGCCTCGCCTCCTGTCCAACGCGTGCCCTGCCACCTCGCCTTCGCTGCTACCGCCTGCCTCCCCCTCGCTGTTGTCGCGTGTCTTCTCCCTTCCCCCTTCAGCCGAAGCCTCGCTCTATATAAAGGGAGGTGCGAACCCTCCCCGTTTTGGTTGGATTTTTGCACACTTTTACACCCTAAACTTTATTTTAAGCCACTTTTAACCCCCGAAGCCTCGGGAACCTACCTAACACCCAAAGAACATCCCGAAGTGCCCGAAGACCCCCAAGAATTTTATCTTTTTGGTTTGAAGCTCAACCCTCGCAAGGCCCGGTTCTCATTAAAGCTCCCGGTTTCATCAGAAACGATCGTTTTAAGAAACGCAGTGTTGCCCGATTATCGTTAAATTATGTGAGTGTGTAGTTACTTTCATCTTACATATAGATATGAAGTGTTTTCTACAAAATACGTGTTATGTGTATATTTATAGTTTATTTATTTGAGATGGGTGTTGAATGAATGTTTTATACAGGTTTTAAATTGATTTAAATTGTATATGTATTTTTATCTACAAATATGTTTGGTATAACATGGGTAAATGAAATAGTTGGTGTGTGTGTTAAAATGATGAGAGGCATTGATATTGTTGTTGTTGTTATAGTCATCTAGCGGAGTATAGATGACGATCATGGATTTTTCTAGATAGTCCAGTGGAACGCGAGCAGGTAGGTGTTGGTGAACTATATGTTCATTGGTGTACTCCATCCCCCTCATGGTTGCCTTAAGGATATGTATGGTTGAGTAATCCCCTTAGCAGTAGTGTCCATCCCGATGATGATCCTTAGGTTAGGTCCCTTGTGATAGGTGTTTAAGGACGTAAAGTGAGGATAACGGGAACGGGTAATCAGGGTTACTGTTGGTTGATGAAATTAATAAATTTATTGTTGGTTAATGAAATTAATAAACTTATTATTATTTGTAGGTTGAAAACCTATATGTTCACCAGGCTCCCAAGTCTGACCCGCTCAGCTTTTTATATTACATGTAGTGGATCCTGAGCATAGTTGGAGGATGACGAAGGATTTTTGGATTATAGGTCAGTAGTTGTAAATAACTGTTGCAAGGCTTATAATATGTTGTTTATGCTTTTGGTCTATATCGGAACATGACATCCCGATGTTTTGTTATTTAATGAAAATACATTTCTTTAAGAAATGTTTTAATAAAAAAAATTTATCATATTTTGTTTTGGGGACAAATTCCGCAATATTTTTTGGAAGACTACTCTGATTTTATTTTAAAAGCATAAACTAAATCGATTTTTTCTGGCCGAGAAAAATGGAGATGTCACAGTTGGTGCAATGTTTACCGCATACCGCACTATACCGCGGTATATAGTATAGTGCATATCAACGTATGGTCTAAATAAAACGTACGCAACCAAATCAAGAATAACATATAAAAGAATGAACATAAGAATCCAAATCAAGAAAGAACATATATGAATAAGCCATTAAGTAGATCTCCTTAAAAAATAGCTAATATGTATAAACATAAACAAATGTTCATGAATGTTCGTAAATATAAATGAACGAACGAAACGATTGTTTGTGCTTGTTCATTTATCTAACGAATAAAAAGATATGTTTTGTTCATTTAGACCGTTCACAACACTTATTTCAAATTATTTTACAATGTCACCTATATCATATTTGCTTGTCAAGTCCACTTACTTGCTATCTTTGAAAGCTTTGTAAGAAAATAATGACTCACATTTGTTAATAAATAATTACTTTACATTTTCTAATGTTTTTTATATTAAGTGGCTCATCGTTTTCTTTATATAAAAGTTGATAAAGTTGAAAGAAGATACCATATCTAGCATTTTTTGCAAGGACTTAAAAACAGCACCTTATAGGTACCATTATTTTTAATATAAACTTAACAAAAATGAATATCTCGTCAAATGGGTTCACAAATCATACTTTTTTTGAGTAAATTACACGAATGGTCCCTATAATTTAGGATAATTTGCATGTTTGATTCTTAATTTATTTTTTAACTTGGAAGGTCCCTACTGTTTGTTTTTGTTATACGTTTGGTTCCTGTCTTATCTAAAAGAACTATTTTTCACTTGATTTTTTAAAATATTTAAATAAACACACCCCAACCCCAACCTCCCTCACCTTACCTTACCTATCCCATAATTTTTTTCTATTTAAATAATAGTATTTTTAGGTAAGACAGGGACTAATCGTGTAACAAAAACAAACAGTATGGACCAAGCGCGTAACAAAAACAAACATTAGGGATTTTCCGAGTTAAAAAAATAAATTAGGGACCAAACGTGTAAATTACCCCAAACCATAGGGAACATTCATGTAATTTACTCTACTTTTTTTTCTTGACAAACTTTGAGAATTTCTTGGGGAGTTTATGTGAAAAACCAATAAGCCAAGGGACTTTTTTGTAAATATTTAAGAAGCAACCCCATGTACTCTTTTCCCGATGCAACCCCTCCTCCTTCCTCATGGGCCTCTCGGAGCTTAAAACCAAATGGTCAACCCTCAGCAATCGTTGAAGATGCAATCGATTCAAACAGATTTATCAGGATCGAGCTCTCAACAGCAGTTTCCGGCGGATAAATTAGTTTATCATGATTTTTTCATGCCACCGCCGCAACATTATACAGCAGTGCGTCCCCTGATGCATTCAAGAAACCCACTTCCAGGTGAGTCGGATGAAACCGATCGCCGCCGTGGTGGTGGTGCTAGTCTTTCACAATTCGTGCACACAAAAAATTCTGTATATCGCGTCATCGATCCTTATGAAGCCGATGATGAATTTTCCATCCCACCACCACAACAATCAGCTGTACGACCTCAACCGGAGCAATCAAGTAATCCACTACTCATTGGCACCGGTGAGTGGGATGAAATGAAACCTATCGCCGCCGTGGTGCTTCTCTTTCACATTTTGTGCACGCGAGCACTTTGATTTTCTTGTACTCATCGACTCAATTGGGTTACTCAGTGGCATATTGCACAGGAGGTTTAATATTGTATTGATCAATCGTCAGATATATAGCCATGTTACATTGTGATTGATTGATCGGATTAGAATAAAGTTCATGTGTTTTTGATGTTTTGAAGGATATTGCAACAAGAGTTATTAATCATGCATGGGATTGATCATTTGGTGAACACACCTGTCTCGAAGGTGATGACATGGAATCCGATTTTTGTTTTGTCTGATACTCTTGATGTGGAAGCCCTACAGAAGATGGTGCAAGGTTTAGTTTGTAACAAATAATTTATATTGGGCTTAATTACTTTTTGATGAACCTTTTCTATAATCTTATGAATTAAATTATGCATGCAGGAGAAGTACACGATTGCCTGTTATAGAGAAGGGTGAGGTTATTGGTTTAGTTTGCATACTGATGCTGACAAAATTATGGGAAGGAAAGCCGCTAAGCTTATTGTTGAAGGATTTAATGAACAAACAAATAAAATCACATGCATGCATGCATCTCTCGGATTTGTGAGAATCTGGTTGTAAGTTTTTATTGTTATTATTTTTTTGATTAATGATAAATTTTCATTATATAATTATTTGAGAATTATATTTTCTTTGTATGCTAGTTCAAAAAAACAATAATTTAGACCTTAAAAACACGATTTTGGATGTATTTGACCATTGTGACATTTTATTAGAAAATCCATAGTGTATATGACATATTGACTTTCATACAACTTCAACTATAAAATTCAATAGCATATTTTTTTTTAAATAATTAGAAAAAACTTGTTTTTTCTCATTGAACATTCAACTACAAAAATCAATAAACATTTACTTCATTAAACTCTAAATACTTTGAATGTTAACTAAGGATTTCATCTTATTCAACTATTTCGTTAAACTATGCATTATGAATACCAGTTTTATGACATTTATGTGACACTGACACAATACTTTTTAAAAAAATCAACTAAAATACACGCTACCAAAACACGCCCTTAGGTTGACAATATCCGGGAAGTAAAACCACTTACTACAAAGACATGCCATCATTTTTATAAAAATCATCTTGTTATATTTGTGATCAAGTTGGGAGATTGAGAATCAGGGTAAAAGACTATCTGATAAAATTGTAACTAAAAAAATACAATTGAAATAAAATGTTAGGTAAAGCCTAATTTTTAAGAATTTAGAAGTTAAAAAAGTAAACAAAAATACAAATGGACACCATGTCATGTCAATGTCGCATAGATGTTTTGATCATAAAGACCATGTTGGATGACATGTATATCAAGGAATCTATAAGATCTGCATATGTGGATCACAAGGATGCAATAAATTCAAATTTGTGTATTCAAGATTTATTTTAACACCTTGAAATTTCATCACCAAGAAGGTATTTCACCCAAAAAAAAAAATGTTTGATAGAGAACCCGCTTCTTTTTATTTTACCTTTTTAAGGCGCAAGTAAGAACTAATAAGAAGAAGAAAGAAAGCAACCAAAATTAGGTCTTTTGTAAATTGTCTATTTCCTTTGTTTAAAAGTTAAAACCAGCCAAACCAAACCAAACACCTCCACAACACAACATAACACGCTGGTCAAAAAGACACGTGTCCCTTACAAGTTATAAGTTCAAGACTTTTCCCAAAACTCACCTATATCAGATCCGGGTCTAATTCACCGGGGATGGGAACCACAAAAAAAAAAAAAAAAAAAAAAAAAAAAAAAAAAAAAAATTTACCACCCTATCAAGTATCAACTCTGTAAAGAATTAATTCCCAAAAATACTTAATTGTGTGTAGTATTGGGTTAATCATTTGAGATAGAAAATTAGTAAGCATATGATGATGATGATGATGATTCAAGCAAGCTTCTTTGCACGGCCACTAGAAGGACCGGTTTCCTCTTTTTTTGTAGCGGATGATGACTCCGGTTTTTTGGCCCAGGCAGGTGCCCTATCCGGTTCGTATCGGTAATCATAAAACAGTTCTTCCCCACCACTTATTCTTTCTTTAGCGAATATTCCAACTCTATGATCTCCCGCCACCATTATCACCTAACCAAACCAAATAATCATAAATATTTGTAAAACACAAAAATCGCCTTATCATAAATAAATATATACCTTTGCGTAACAATTTGGAACAGGAGAATGATTAGCGAACTTCAATTTATCGCCCTTTCGATAAGCATCAAGAACGTACTGCATTTCATAAGTAAAATATACTATTATTATGTTTGCTTTATGGAAAAATATAACAAATCACTTTTATATATAAATAAATTAAGTTATAGTACCTGGTCATTGAGGTTAAAAAGGAAGGATGAATTTTCACGATCGTAAATCTTTCCACGTTTGTCAGCTTCACGATGTGAGATCAATTCTCCAGTGTACTCACCCAGATATTCATGTTTAGGTACACTATTCTGTACACCAGTAATTAGTTAAAAAATTATTATTATTATTATTAGTTGCTTCAACAAAACTAATATATAAACATATAGTCCTCCTCCTGCAGCTTACCTTTAAAAAGGCTCCCCAGCCTGAGACATCAGACCTTCCTAATAAAACCTGTAAATTAAATAAAATAAAGGATATATGTCAAAATAATCACAAACTAAGTATAATAATTAAGTTTGATAAGGAGAAAGATGATGTAATTAAATTAAATTACCCGCTGTTGTTGTTTGAGAAGAAGCTTCATATTTCTACATTCATAATTATCACCTCTTTGCCCCGGAATCCCTAAAGTCCCATCGCCACACCTACAATTACAAAATCAAATTAAGCAGAATCCAAAAAAAATTTATTTTTTAGGTTTAAACTTGATTTAGGGTTTTTATATTTGGTATTTGTATTGCCACATTGGATGCCACGTAAGCAAAATGAATAAAGTATCAACTCTTTTAATTCAGTAGAAAAAACTGACCCGATCCAGCAGTTTCTGCACACATCCGGATCACATTCTCTACCCGCAGCAAAGCAAGGGCATTGACGACTTCTACATTGACTTTTCGCACAATGGCATCCTCTAAAACGATTTTTGCATGTTTTCGGACATCTATACATAATATCATCGTATCATAAAAAAAAAAAAGATTTATATAAATAAAGTTACATATAAGGTATAACCTACCCGCAGTATTTTTCACAGCAAGTCCCGCTGACAAGGCAAGAGCATTCTTTCCCACACGAAGTTTGACAACCACATGGGTTATATTGGCGACAAGGGAGTTCTTTTTTATCAGAGATTCTTTTCCTCATTGAATGATATCCAGCAGATTTCCATGAATATTTTAAACGACGAACTCTTCCTCTTCTGCGTAAGAATCTTGATCTTCTTCTTAGCGTCGTACCCTGATTTTAAATAAATAAATAAAAGAAAATTAATATTTTTTTCATCAATTATTAATGTAATCATAATATATTTGATGATTTGATGTCTGACCATGTTTTCGTTAGAATCGATTCTGGATCCATCGCCTAGAGAAGATGTGCCATCGCCCCCTTGAGAAGATAGCTTGTTTTCTGAGGAATTCATGGCGTAGAATACCTCTGAACATGTCTTCATGTTGTTCATTAGATTCCTAGCTATTAAACAGCTGCAATAATAAATTAATAATGTAAATCAATGGACATTATCATTAATTATTAATTATATATAATGAAAAAAAAAGTGGAAAGTACTAGCGTGCTACTACTAACCTGTTTCTTCCGAAAATCTCCAACCCTTTTTCAAAAAGAGACTTTTCAATTGTTTTCCAGCTTTTGAATTCAATCTGTTCTACTTCTTGTCTACACATAACACTCTCATCCACAAACTCTTCTTTCTTCCATTTCTCATTGTGTTTACTGGTGATCTCCTTGGAAGGGCAATCAGAAGCTTCCGCCTGAAAAGACGATCTATCACCACCACCAGTAGCAGCAGGGGCAAATGAGTCTTTTCGCCTACCTCTTCTCCCACTCAAAGACTTCACCTTCAAAGACGAGGAACTGGCTTCCTCATTTTCTTTATGTGAGCCGAGGCTTCCACTGGGAACAGAAATGGAATCGGAATCGGAAGCAGTGGGTTTTTTCTGTCTTTTCTTTATTGCAACCATAACATGATCAGCAATGCGTTTGCTATTCCTTTGGCGGGTCCCACGTTTACTAGAATGCCCATCATGAACAGTGGGTCTAGTTTCTGATTCACTGCTTTCAGTCATGTTTTTAGTGTTTGATGAAGTGTTTTCGCTCCTGGAAGATTTTAACTTCTGTAATACAGACAAAGTTTTGGATTTTTTTCTTGATTTATGAACACCGTTGCCATCTGAAGATTTTGGAGTGGCTTTTTGTTCGCTGTTAGGTGATGTGACTGAAATGCCCTCCATCTTTTGGATCTAAAGATTGAAAGTTTATATAGTGTATAAGAGCATGTGTAGTACATGATAATGTTTATATGAAATTGATGATTACCTGGCGATAACAGTGGGGACCACAAGGCACCTTCTCTTCTTCCACACGGTTTGAAGTACAATGCTTTTCAACCTGAAAAGAAAGGTTAGGGTTATTATGGTCATTAATGATATCTAGAAACAGTTAAATGTTTGTGGAAGGAAATGGAATTTAAAGGTATTGTAATCAGTTAGGTGTTTGGTTGGTAAGATCGAGAAATGAGATGGAATTCAATACGATTCATTCTTTTGCTATTTTTAGATTGGTTTGTGAATTTATTCAAGAAATTCCCGAAAATGTAAAAAGGGAAGAATGTGTTTGTATTTTAATGTGTTTATGAGGACAATTTAGTCTTTTAATGAAAAAAAAAAGTATAGCACCCATCTCCAGGAATGATGAAATCTCTCAAACATGGATTTTGAAGGAATCTTTTGGGATTCAGTTTTGTTGGTTTGACAACTGAACACATCCCGGAATGGAATCCGAGATTCCAATTCCTTTGGATTCAGTTGGAGTCCATGAACCAAACATGTCCTAGAATGGAATTCAGATTGGTTTGTAAACTTATTCAAGAAACCGGAAATTAAAAAAAGATGTGTTTGTGAGGACAATTTAGTCATTCAATGAAAAAAAAAGGTATGGAATTCAAGTTTAGAGACAGGTTGATAGAAGGAGTAAGATAACATGAACTTACAGGAAATATAAGGTCCTGTGAGCATCCATGTAATTTACAGTCAAATATCTGAAAAATAAAAAAATAAAAAAAAAAAACAAAACAAAACAAAAGAAGATCTAATTAAAGCATGTAATGTATAGCAACCAAATACATGAGTGACACATTGATCACAAAATTCAAGAAGAAAACATGAAAAATAAAAATGCTTACAAGACATCTGCGACAAAATAGGTTGTCAAATGAGTCTAATGCTGCTTCAAGATCTTTATCAAACAATGAACTCATATCAAACTCCACATTCCCTGGTTTGGAGACTTCAACAGCATTCTCTCTATTAACAAGAACTTCATATCTTGCCTGTATCAAAAATTTCCTTGGTGTGTAAAAAAAAAAAAAAACAAACAAACAAAACATTTGCACCTAAATTTCATATAATTAAAAAGTTGTTACCTTGAGTTCAGAAGGTTTTCTGGACAACCGTTGTCCTAGTAAATCCAAAACAGCATCAGATGAGCCAAGTTGTTGAATGGTCATTCTGAAATTATTAAAAAAAATAAAATTAAAATTATGAACATGGGTTGGTATAAAAAATAAAAAAAGATGAGTTGATGGGGATCACAAGAGTAAATAATTTGAGATACAAGAACCTGATGATGTAATCTTCAGACTCAACAAACTCTTTCTTTTCCTCTTCTTCATCAATTGCTTCCTCTTCACTATCACTACAAATCAAAGCTTCACCACCATTTTGATCATAATAGATTCTCCTTCGACCTAACACAGACTGGTCTTCTGTCATTCTTTGATTTCTGTATCATTCATAGTCACATAAAAAGAAACAATTAACAATATTAGCAGCTTAAATTTCACAAAAATTGTGATAGAATTTAAGCAAACAAGATCACCTATCCAAGAAAATCCAAGTGGTATAAGGAGGTAATTTATCCACTTCAGGAAGCTTGATAGGTCGGACAGCATTTTTTACTGCAATGCTAGATCCTAAAAGAATGGCTGAAGCATGTCCATCTTCTTGAGAGCTGCTGCTGTCACTATCATCATTGTTTGCATTCACACCATTTTGCATATCAATGGCATCTTTTTGTCTCTTTGTTAATAAATCAACAGTTTGATCTGCAACACTAGTCTTTAGGTTTCTTCTTTCTACTGACAGCTTGTAATGGTTGTTGGTGACTTCAGCCAACTTAATCCTGTTCTCTTCCATTCTTTTCTGTACACATAACAACATATCAAAGGATCATGAATCATGATCAAGATTCTATGATAAACTAGGAAAGGAATATTGTCATATGATGACAACATTATGGAGTGTTATTACACTAACCATGATATAAACACAACGATCAGCATCAACTTTCTTCTTGAAAGATTCGATAACCAGTGAAATTTCTTCAGGAGCAATAGCTGCTCCTTGTAGTCCCACAATCTGAGCAATGTAGATACAAGTTCAGTGTCCCGAATTGTGATAAAGAATTCATATAGTAATTAGTAAAACTATGTAGGAGTGGACATGAAGGATGATTCGTCCAATTGAATAAATATTTCAATGGATTTATTTCTAAAAGTTCACTCATGGTGTTGGGAACATCATTGCAATGCATCATGGTTGCTCTTGTACATTGTCTCTGAAATTTTTGGAAAGCAACAACTAGATTTATAAGTGTAAGAGTTGGTTCAGGCATATTATTGAAGACGTAAGCGAGCATACCTTTTTGGGTAAGATTTGGTGAGATATTGTTGTGATATGAACAGAAAGTTTAGAAAAAGTGAAATCAATGGGTTTCTTTGTAATCCCCAAGTGGGGTTTTGGAATCACCATGTGTGTGTTGTGTACAACAAAGCTACCTCATTTACTTTGACATGAAACTTTCAAACAAATCGATATTTTTATCATTTACCTTAAAGGCTTTTTATAACTCATAATGCTATTAGGTTTGTACAATTCAAGTCCCTATACGCTTCGTCCGGATTTAGCTCGATATGGAACTATACTTAAATGCATTTAAGTATCTTCGGAAAAAATCATGCATAAATCTATACACACTATATCCTATTGAATCTCATTAGAAATACCGCTTGACTTCAGTAAAGTGTCTTTAATAAATATTCTCATGCAACCAGCCTCTTCTATTGCCCAAACAAGTTTATTCCATCAACTATGTTAATCATGAAACATTATAAGTTATAACATTCATCTTTGCTTATAACCACTAACCTAATGGAAATTCGGTTATATATTTTGTTGATGCTGGACAGATTATGTGAATGAAGCTTCTGAAATATTCCTAGAATTATGTTGTTGGCTCGTTTTTTGATAGGTCAATGGCTAACAGTTTACTACTGACTATTTGCTTTAGCATTTCTAGTTCTAAAGAACCGCTGGTATTTAGCAAAGCAAGAAGAAACTCTGGGCATGGTTTTAAGGCATAGATAGATAGAAATTTGTCTTCAGCAAAATTGAACAATTTTTTAGAAATACTAACAGAGATACAATAAAAATCTGAACACTACAAAGTGTGCGTGTAAGATATAGCGTAGCCTAACACTTCCTTGCAAAACCCAATTGTCAAACATAATTAAGCATTTCGAACGTTTTGCATCGCCAATGCAGCTGGTTCTAACAACATTGCGGCATTTACAACACAATGTCGCTACAAATTTAAGCAGCAAGTCTTAATATCGTGAATCGGCAAGAGCATTTCCGTAGATTGCACGGAAACAAACACACAAGTACAAACTAAGCAAACTACAGATTTTTCCTACTTTCGTCTGATTAAAAAATCGTTTCCAAAATAAAACAGATAAGCAAGTAACTACACGCATTAACTAATCTAATAGTACCGTAGATACATCTGGAGACTCCGATTGACCGGCGGCTGTATACGATGGAAGAGGGACCGCCGGCGACGACATTTCCGGCCGCCGAGAGTGTAAACTGTAGAGGAGCACACACCGGCAACGACGAGCAGTATGAGATCGGACTCATGCAAATGCGGAGTAGAATTGATGAGAGAAATTACAGGGTGTGAAACCCTAGGTTGTAAGATTTTGGGGAGGCGCGGAGTCAATACTTATATGTGAATTATTTAATCAGGCAACGGCCGAGTCTGAGTCAGTATGTTTGGTGGGTCGATGGGGTAGAAAATATGATTAAAAGAGAAAAAGGGGAAAAGTTTGAGCGGAATTATATACGTGGCTTTCATTTTGAAAATTGCAGTTACTATTCGCTGTGGACAAAAATATCTAATACATTTTCATTATTTTGTCAAAATGAGTTATTATGTATTTTTTTTTTTTTAAAATAATTTTGTACGATTATTCTTTTATATTAAATTTATTTAAAATTGAAAATTTTGCTAAGGATATTGGAAGAAGAAAAAAAATAAAGGTAGATGTAATAATTTGTATGAAAATTATAGGGTGAAACCGAAAAAAAAAAAAAAAAAAAAAAAAAAAAACATATTTTATTTAATGTAAGACATTAAAATTTCTATAATTTTAAGAGCTTTTTTCTAATATCCAAATTTGTTACATACAATTTTGTTACAACTTCATATCATATCAATTTATGTTTGACAATATTTCAACTTCGTTATAAAAATTAATTAAAATTTTACTTACAAAATGATTTCTAAATAACACCTCAACACAATTATTAATCAAGATAATAGCATATGATATTAAGCAATACGTGATTAAGATATCATTACAAAATAACGAACGTAGCAATGATCTTTAAAAAGAAACTTATAGTCGTCTAGCAAATAACTTCTTCAACAATACCACAATCGATGATAAATTTATTACTTTGAATGGTTAAACTTTATGTTTTTGTTTGAGGTAACCTTAAAAAGTATCTATTAACTAGAATATTATAATTGTGGATGATCTAATCATGTGTTTAAGACTTGTTATAAGGCCCTTGGGCATACAAGCCACGAGCATCTCGTGGCCAGGTCGCATTGTGGTTACGATCGTGCACACCGTCTCTGATGTCATAGTAGTGGTGATTTGTGGGATGTGACACAAGACACGACATATTCAATCATCTTTATTCTTCTCTCTTCTTCTCCTTTCTTTCCTCTTGCAACCTTCTTCCTCTCTTTTTCTTCGTTGGAAGTATATTAGCGACCACAATGTTGGTTTATGGTGATGTTGTTTGCTAACCTGAAAGCTCTTTACATTCCTTAGTTTTAGGAGTATACCCTTCCGCCTAGGTACACTTTTATTCATTTGATAGAAAACATCACTTTTTATAATGTTTGTTTATAGCATTCTTTTATTTGTGGATAAGATTTAAAGAGATTATTAAGGAATTATTTTGCTTTGAAATTTGAACATGTATTATTTTTTACTAATGTTTTTCAATAGTCAGGTATCAGTTAATCTAAAAATGTAAAATTTATGGTAGATGGGATTCTTTACATCGTTAATATTTTACGAGAAAAAAACATGCATAGAAACTCTTGCGTCTCTTTTTTGGAAAGCTATTATGCCATGAATTTACTTAATGTTAGATGAAGGTTTCATGCCTAACTATCTTTTATTTTATTGCTTAGCAAACTAGATTATTTTCAACATGTCTTGGTAACTGAATCATAATCACCATTAACGGTACTATACCACACTAATATTTTCAAAAAGTGATAGATGGAGACATAAATAAGTTATATCCTCGATACAAAACCATAAATTTTTTGTTTACAGATAATGACTTGAATTAGAAGGGTGATGATATTTGGTTTGTGAACAAAAAACTATCAAAAATATTTTTTGTACACTTACTAACAATTTAGGCTAGTGTCTATAACATTCAAAAAATTTAAATATTTTAAGATGTTATAATAAAAAAAAAAATTAACTTGATAAGTTATGATAGAAATCAAGTTTCATTAGGTCTCTGAGAATGGAGACAAGGAAGGTGTATGTGTGTAGATGGCTTTTAATAACCTAATTCCAAATAAATTATTACAAATTATATAATGTATGAAGTTCTTGAATGTTAAATACAAGTATAAAATGCATATAATGAGAATCTTGAAGTTAATGAATGTTAATAACATGTGTAGAATGACAAGTAATTGTGTTTATGGAATTGGGGCTATGGAATTTAGATTTAGAAGAATAATATATATGTTTTGAATATTTTAATATGTAGTTGATGTTTTGCTTAAAAATGGTAAACTAATTTCGTAAGCAAATTAGTAAATGTAGTGTGATGTTTTTAGGTATAAAATTGATTGTAAAGTGTTGAAGATTTGGAATATGTTTAAGATCTTGTATGCGTAGAAGATATTGAGAATAAGACAATAAAAATTAAGATTTGCAATGTGATTGTGTTCGTTCGACTTATATCAGAGTGTCGATATGTGTATATTCGTAAAATGGGACAAACATTATATTGAAGGTGTAAACTCGTTAAATAAAATGA
Organism: Lactuca saligna; assembly: GCF_052625555.1. Classification (NCBI taxonomy): domain Eukaryota; kingdom Viridiplantae; phylum Streptophyta; class Magnoliopsida; order Asterales; family Asteraceae; genus Lactuca; species Lactuca saligna. Next base: position 304,440,775 of record NC_136420.1, on the reverse strand, counting down.
TTAATCTTAATATCGTAACACTCATAAAAATCATGATAAACTTAAACTTTTTAAATGTAACTCAAAATGAGAACTGATCTTGAACGGTGTGATTTCGGTTGAGTTTATGAAATCACAACAAAATTTGGCAGATCACTTGACTAAAGGTTTGACAAAAGACTTAGTGCACAAGTTTGTAATCGGGATAAGATTAAAGTCCATTTAATTATGTAATGGTGAGACACCCAATTCCATCCTAATATAATGTTAGGAGTTGAATTCAATGTGGAAAGCTCGCACTTATAGATTGGAACACATGAAGTATTCATCACAGGTATGTGTTCGGTTCTGCAAGTTAGCCAGGTTGAATTTTAACTTCTTAATAACTCATTTGATAAATGTATGTACAAATACATGGAAAGGAGTTACCTACGTGATTGTGAAGTGTAGCCGCATTTCAATTGTCTCGATATTTTCATTATGTACTAGTTTGGTCTGTTTTGATAAGGTTATGTTTGTTTAAGGGTTACACTAAAATGGGGGAGGATTGTTGGTGATTTTTAGTGTCACCATGTCATTTTATGTAATTGGAACTAACATGTGAGCTAATGGGATTCATAATTTGCACTCTAATATATGTATGGGGTTGTGTAGAGTGCACACATGGTCGTCGACGGTCCGAGGTTTTAAGACAAATAGTTATTCGCTCGGTCGTCGGGGGTCCGGGGTTTCCATAGTGGCAGCGCCTCTAGCGGGGTCCAAGGGACAGAGCCCCTGGCTGGGGTCCCACTGCTAGGTTAGTGGGCAGGTTCGAGAGGCAGCGCCCCAAAAGGTCTCTGGATTTTACATATAAGAAAATAGTGGAAAAGTCAAATTATTGAAGGTGATTATGGTAAAACTAACGAAACTCGTTAGTTTTGGAAACCTTAAATCCTCATTAAAATTCGGATTTCCATGACTTACTTGCTAAAATGGGGGACTATTCTCTTTAAGAAGTAACAGACGAAAATCATTAGCTCTTTTCTTCTTCAGACGAACATAAAATCCTTCTAACAATTTGGCTTGCGATTTATATGCCTAGATTTGTAAGTGTCCTCTTGGATTATATGGTAGAAATATCAATTCGGAAAGTATTCAGACAATCCAAGGGGTATCCAGATGCCAAACATAAACCCTAATACTCCTACACTTACAACTAAAACAAAATAGTCACTATAACTCATACTATTTTAGTACAAATATAATAGAAAAATACAATGACAATAACATTGATATTGATGTTGTGGTTAATAGTTTTTATTCTCTAACTTTATAGAAAAACTAGTGAAATTTACAAAATCATAATCAACATTTCAAAAATCATAGTTAAAATGTACGTAATCATAATCAAATTGACAGACTTTTATTGTGAACATAAACAAATTACTAAAGTTACCGATTAGACATGAGGAAATCGTAGATGGCTCTTAGAGCATCTACAATGGTGATTTCAATAGGAGGGTTGAATGAGGTGATAAGTCTAGTTATCATTCAATAAATGAAACTATATCATAATGAGATGTCACATTGACATTCAATGAATTTGAAGTTTAATGACCATTGAATTCTTCAATGGGAAAAATAAAAGTTTTCTAATCTTAAATACATACTATAAATTAACTTTTGTAATTTTCTTAAATACATACTTAAATACATGCATTGTAGGAAAGAATCGATTGAGTTATATGAAATACAGAAAAATAATAATGCATTGCGGATAAAAAATTATAAAAACTCACATTTTTTATACTTACATAATATTAGGATGGATATGAGACGATTTCACAGTCCATAAAAAAAATTGCAAACGATATAACTAAATTTGTTGATGGCCTAGATTATTTGATGAAAACCCAAATTATTTCGGCTAAAATTGATTAAGTCATTAAACTTTTTTCGGCTTTATTTCGGCTAAAATTAACTAAGTCATTAATTTTTTTTTTTGGCTTTATTTGTAATTTCCAAATATTTAACTATTAAATTGCCGAGGGATACCCAAATCTAATCGAATTGTATTGATATGATCACCGGACATACCAGCCCATACGTATCACCGGGCGTCGCGTCACACCTCTTCTGCTCTACAAACCTTCAAGCCATTCAGGTTCACAACATCTGCTCCGGCGACGGTAAAACGTCGCTAATCAGCTCCACCAGAGACCGAGCATATAACTATTTGTCTTGATACCTTGCTTTCTGTAAGGCTAAAAATCCATGGCTTATTTTCTTTGATTTTCATCGTTAAACACACATTTAAGCTCACTTTGAAACCCTAATGATTGACTGATGTTTATAGAAATCTCTAACTTGACCATTATTATGCATATTGATAATGATAATTTTCATTTCATCATCATGTTAGGTAGAACTCAAGTTTAAAACATACGTGATTTGATTAAGTAGCATTTCTGTATCAAATTTGAGTTATTTGCGTAAGAGTTTACTTTTTTACTTCATTGTTCACTTTGTTTATACCAGTGATGTTCATAATTTAATCGGAGGTACTAGAGCCTTGTGGATTTTCGGATATTAATCCAATTTTCATACAATTTTCCTCTTTCTCTAGTGGCTTTGGATTTTGGAACTCCGATTGCATTATATTTTTCATTCAACTTACAGAATATTTGCAATCTTGCGACAAATTTGGATAAACAATTAAATTCATTAGCTAGCAAGTTATTATTATGCTAAACTCTTTGTTTTATATAGGTAAATAAGAAGGAACAAATGGCTTACTCCTCATCTACTCAATTGGTAAATATATATTCCTATGTTCTTTTTATCTCACTCCTTCTGCAGAATTTTAACTTTATCAATTATATTACACTATCTGATTGTTATAGTTTGTTAGTAGTAATTGTCATTGAGATAGTAATGCTTTAATGGAAGCTAACTTTTAGCTTCCTAAAAGTGATCTTTATAATCTAATTATCTATTTTTTGATATTGTTTTTTCAATTGTTGTTTGTTCATAAGGTATTGCACTGGTTTCCATATAAAGACTTAGTGGGAAAATGTTCTAAAAACTGTAAGTAACCTTTTGAAATATTTGATCTGAAACAAATGAAAGTAAGATGCTGTTATAAACAAATCAATGAAAGTACATTGCTATTTCTTGCTTTTTTTTTTTTTTAATGCTTGATGTTTTTTTTATGCAGATGGTATTCAACAAAGCCTTATGTTTGATAAAAGAAAAAGAGCCCATTTGTCTCCCCGGATTTTATATCAGGATGAAATGTTTTCTTGCAAAACAAGTCATCATCATAAGTTGCATAATTTTTATAAAGTTTTGAGATCTGTGATAGTTAGATCAGAAATTGCTGGAAATGGATCCACTTCAGCTGCATATCATTTGTCAGGTATGTTCCCGTTTTACTTTTTGGGTTACAAGAAATAGCAATGTAGTTTCATTTATTTGTTTATTATATCATCATAATAACTGATTCTTCCTATTGCAACAATGTACTTTGACAAATATACCCAATTCTAGCTGTATTATCATGAAAGACCTTATATTTTGTGTTTTTTCCAGATTAAATCTCAATTTTATTTTCTTACTTGAAAAAGACCTTGCATTTTTTCATTTTTTTTTTCGATCTGACCCTTTTAGCCTTTTTTTTCCTGAAAAACTTGTAAACATAAGGTTTTTTTCGGAAAAAAAAAGTTGAGGGTTTTTTAGGAAACAGTTTGAAGGTTGAGGGTTTTTATTCGTAAAAAAAAGGATAATCTCAAATTATATTTTGAGTTTTTTCTGGATTAAACCTCAAATTTATTTTTTTCCTGAAAAAAATCTTGTATTATATATATATATATATATATATATATATATATATATATATATATATATTCCAATCTAGCCCTTTATTCATTTTTATTCCAAAATATTATAAAATTTGAGGGTTTTTTTTTCGAGAAAAACTAAAAAGTTGAGGGTTTATCTGAAAACATTTAGAAGGATGAGGTTTTTTTTTGGAAAAAAATACAAAGTTGAGGGCTTTTTTGGGAAATATGAACAAATACGAGGTCTTTTTCAGGCAAAAATAAATTTGAGGTTTAATCCGGAAAAAACACAAAATCTAATGGTTATTTATTTATTTATTTATTTATTTTTTTAGATTAACCCTAAAAAAGACAAAGTTGAGGGTTTTATTGAAAAAAAATACAGAACTTGAGGTTTAATCCGTAAAAAACACAAAATATAAGGTCTTTAATGATATTAAGCCTTATCTAAATAAATACAAAGCAATTTTCACTGCTATGATAAGAAAAAAAAAATTCAAAATAGAATACAATAACTTTAGTAAAATTTCCAAACTACATTGCTTTAATAAGAATAAAAAAAACCGAAAATACAATGATACAAAAGTACATTGCTATTTCTTTCATTTAACAATTTATTTTTTTGAAAATTCCTTTATATGCAGAGTTCCAATTGATCTCAAAAGTTAGAGGGGTTTGCTTTTATAGCGTGACATCAATTATTGCTTTATTTTTATTTGTGTTAATGGTGATATCACATCCATTTGTGGTGTTAAGAGATGGATACCAAAGAAACTTTCATCATTTGATTGCCAAAATTTGGGCACGTATGAGTGTTTATCCATTTTTTAAAGTAAAGATTCAGGGATTTGAAAATCTACCCCCGAAGAATTCTCCAGCTGTATATGTCTCAAATCACCAGAGTTTTTTGGACATTTATGCCCTTCTGACTTTAGGCAGAAACCTCAAGTTCATTAGCAAGACTGCAATCTTCCTTTTTCCTGTTGTTGGGTGGGCCATGTTTTTAATGGGTCTTATTCCCCTTAAGCGTATGGACAGCAGGAGCCAATTGGTATTATTATTATTATTATTATTTGACAAAATTACACGATTGGTCCCTGTGGTTTACTAGATTTAACATATTGAGGACAACTATGGTGGTCTGTGGAAACCTCTACGCACTTGGTTTTCATTTTGTTACCAAAGTGATCTGAAATTACTCTTTTACCCCTAATCTAATTTTTTTTTAATTAATGCAGAAAAGTTCCATTATTTTGAGAAATTTTTTTATAGTCTTTTTTCTGAACTGAAAAGTCCAGATTATTTAATATTTTGCCAAAATTAACGAAAAAATCATTATTTTTATTTTAACAGGAAATGATAGACTATTGTGTAAAATTAAATAATTGGGACTATCTTGTTCAAAAATAAATTAGGACTTCATCAAAAGATTTCTTGAAATAATGAGATTTTTCTGTATAAAACCCTTTTATTATTATTATTATTATTGGTTTTAAATTAATGTTTTATTTATTAGAAAATAAGCCCATCCGCCATCTACCACCACGAGGGGGGTTGGGTTTATTTATTTGTTTTTCAATTAAATTAAAAAAAGATTTAAATTAAATTAAAAGGGTACAAAAGTCATTTTACACGGGTAAAGGACCAATCATGCAAGAAGACAAAACTATAGGGACCAAGCGTGTAGACGTTTCCATAGTTGTCTTCAGCATGGTAAATGTGGTAAACCACAGGGACCAATCGTGTAATTTTGTCTTATTATTATTACTTTTGAAATATGTTTAATTGATTTTTTTTTTTTTTTTTTTTTTTTTTTTTTTTTTTTTTGGTGAGCATAGCAAACTTTAAAAAGATGCATGGAGCTTGTTAAAAATGGTGGATCCGTTTTCTTTTTTCCCGAGGGTACTCGGAGTAAGGATGGACGTTTGGGCACATTCAAGGTGTATAATTAATTAATTATAGCATTTTTTTTTTTTTTTGTATATATGTGTACAAAAGTAAATAAACAAAAATGATTTAATATTGTAATCCTTAAAACTGATGAAAAATTTTAAACCTTTTTTGTTTATATGTAGAAAGGTGCATTCAGTATTGCAGCAAAAACCGGAGTACCAGTGGTTCCAATCACTCTTGTTGGAACTGGGAAAATAATGCCAGCTGGCATGGAGACTATATTAAACCCTGGATCAGTGAAAATTATCATCCATCCATCTATACAAGGAGATAACCCCGATAGTCTATGCAATGAGGTCAAAAATGTAATTACAAACGAGCTTACTAACCAAGGTTAAAACTCTACTTAGAAGTTAGAAGAAATTGTCTTCACATCCTTTGGGTAGAAATTTTTTTATGTAAGGGAGAAACGAAATGCACACAAAGTATTTTTATTATAACGAAAGTACTTGAATCGAATTAAAACTAATGACCCTTACACCTATTTTATACTAGAAGAATTATAAATCTAGTATAGACTCAAATAATGCAAAAGTAAAATTTCATATTATTCCTAAAACTAAAATTTCAACCGATTAATCCAACAATGTGTAACGTAAGAATTTATAGACAATTACGTTTTGGTATAAGTGACAAAAGTAGGAGTAAAAAGTGTAAAAATGACATACAATAAAGTTATGTTACTACTCTAGTTTATCAAGGATGAAAATATAAGCTAAAGGAGGTGATACTTCTACTTTTAAGAAAAGGTGTTTTGATTGTGATATTCTCTCTTCAATTAAAATGATGATGAATATAAAAACCAAATCATTTTTTTTTTTTTAAATATTTGTGTGTTTTTATATAGTTTAGTAGTTTGGTTTTGTAATTTATGGATTCCTGAAATATCACGGGTCATTCTATGGGCACTAACTTTATCATTTATTATAATTTATAGCCCGTTAAATACATGTAAATCTTGTATTTCATTTTATATTTTTCTCAATTGTTATTATTATAATTTTTATTACTAATCAATAAATAAGATGTTCATTTTGACCCCAACCTCAACCCTCCACCTCTAGAATTGCACAAGAAACCGGTTTCGATGTGGTTTGAGGAAAAAGCCAAATGCTTGAGAAAAAAAATCGGATTCTAAGTAGCTGGATTTGGTTCTAATATGAATAATTACACCCCAAATCGGATCTAAGACCAGATAAAGAAGTGGTTTTAAAACTAGATAAAAAACCGATTCTAACTTAATTCTATTGGTTACAAATTTTTTGACTAAAAATTGTTGTTAAAGCCGATATGCATTTTGGAAAAACCGGTTTGAAGAATAAAGTCAAAAAATTGATCCCTTTTAGTAAAGAAATGCTACTTTTGTCATTCCAGCTTTATTTGCCATTTAGATAGCATTCAACATTCAAATGTATTTGTCTATGGGAATATGATTTATTAAGGCAATTAACTTTTCAGTTTGTTCAAATTTGGATAACTATTTTTTTATACATATCTAGATAACAAACTTGTTGGAAGTGTTCACATATGATCATTATAAAATGTTATAATAGGTTACATCCGGCTACAACAGATGATAATGGTCATATGCGAACACTTTCAACAAGTTCGTTACCTAGATGTGTAAAAAAAAAGTTAGCCAAATATGAACAAAACGAAAAGTAAGAGTAAATTACACAAATGATCCCTATGGTTGGTGTCCCGGCGAACCAACACATAACCCACTTTCTCTTCATATTTAGTGGATTGTGGTGTTGATTCGCCGGAGTTGAAGAACCGAAAAAAATAGATGGTGAAAACGTCGATGTCACTAAAGTTGGAAAAGAAATAGAAGTTAAGGAGGATGAAAGATAGGATAGTGATGAGATGTGAGTTTATTATTTTTTTAAATATATAAAAAATAACTTATATAAGAAAAACAATTAGAAAAATAAATTAATAAGGACACAACAGTCTTTTTAGGTAACACAGAGACTAAACGCGCAACAAAAATAAACAATATGAACTATCCGAGTTAAAAAATAAATTATGGACAAAACACACAAATTCTCCCAAACCATAGGGACCATTCGTATAATTTACTCTTATTTTTCGTTTGGTTAATATTTAAATAACTATTTTTTTTTTTTTAATCAATTTAGGTAATTAAAAAAAAAAAAAAACTCCTTTCTAAGCAGTGAAGCTGGAATATTAAAGCACTCATGATTCATGGGCCTTGAAATTGGGCTTAAGCCCAACTCGATATTATTAATCGGGTCATTACATGTCTATGCGTCTTTTATCCACAGCCGCGACGACAGAAAAACGAACACTTGGTTGTGAATTTTGGTTCAACTATTAAATCCGGAGGAGAATAATGAAAGCCGGCGGTGGATTGGTGTTCGGAGCTCCACGCGCCGCTGCTCTGCCTACGCTATTCCTCAGTCGCCGCCGCAGTGCCACATTTCGATGCTACTCTTCTTCTTCTTCTTCTTCTGGTATGGTGATTCCTGCTCTTACTCTAAGCTCAAACCATCTATGAATCATTTTCCTGATAATGTGCACATCGGAGCTATAGTTATCGTTTCTATCAGCGTTTCCGAAACTTTTACGATCGATAACGGAGTTTGTTAGTTTAATTTATCATACTTGTCATTGTTGGCGATTTGTGAGTTGGAAGTTTGGAATTTGCATTTTGTTTCGCCATACTCGTTACTGTTTGCGACTTGAGAGTTGAAAGTTGTAGTAATTTTATGCAGAGTGTTTTAGGTATCTAAAGAATGCATTGAACTCATGAATAAATTTCATTATTGTATCTAGTGTCAGTTTTGCCAATATAAATTTCCTCAATAGAAGTAGTGATACAGATACTTGATATGATAGTTAACAAGAGGAATGATTCTTCCATTCATGTGGTTTATGTAATCATTTGATATATATTGATCAGACTCAGATTCTGATCATTAATTGTCTTCTTCATCCAAGTATATAATTGATATGTATGTAGTTATCAAATCTATGGTTCATAATGTTTTCTTGTGAATTAAATGGCAAATTGAGAAGACTTCTTTGATCATAATTTCTATCCCAATTTAAATGTGCAGATCATGTTTCTTTTATAAAGGACATTGCTGTAGCTCAACCTCCTGAACACCTGCATCACCTTCTAAAGATGCTTCAGGTGAGAGGTAAAAGTAAAACCTTTGGAATCATGAATCATCATATCTAAATTCAATCACTTATCAGAAACCCTAAAATCCTGCCATTTTCATTGCTTTATGACAGGTGAATCTATAATCTCCCCTGCTATGAAACATGGGATGATTCCCCTAGCAATCCCTCTATCAAAAAACAGCCTAGGTTTGTATTTTGTTTTTGTATCAAATCTAAACACTTAAAAAAGTGAAATCTAATAAAACTAATATATATATATATATATATATATATATATATATATATATATATATATATATATATATATATATATATATATTTTGTTTTTCCAATTTCTAGGTTCTGTAACAGCATTATTGAGATGGCCAACTGCTCCACCTGGGTAAGGAATTTTACAATTTTACAATTTTGCCCCTCGTTGTGGGGATTGTTTTTTTTTCATGTAATTGAGCTTCTCACATACAGAATGGAGATGCCAGTGGTGGAGGTCCGTAGTTATGGAGTCTGGCTTTTGGCCAAGAATGTGAGTTTACAATAATGCCCTTTTATTATAAGTTAAAGATAGATTATTTGACATGATTAATTTCAGGTAGACCAATATATTCACAGACTATTAGTTGAAGAGGATGCTAATGGAGGCATCAATGAACTGTTTCATGCTTCAGGTGAAGTTGGTGAAAAACTCTACACAAAGGGCGATTTTGGTAAATCACGCAATCCAAATTTGGATGTGTACCTTCTTCAGAAGGTACTATTACTGTGAGACAATAGTTTTTGGTATGATGGAATCAGGAAAGGAATGGAATGGCTCATTCCATTCCACCCAATTAAAACAGATCCTTATTCTATCGACAGGTTGGCCTTTTTCCAGACATCCTGGAACGTAAAGTGATGGATCATTTCAAGAAAGGAGATCATGTAAGATACCCTTTTTGCCCCTATCTGTAAATATATATCCAAATTGACTATTTTGCCATTGGTAAAAGGTTTCAGCAATGGTGACTGGAGAATTCTACACCAAAAAGGAGCATTTTCCTGGATTTGGACGCCCTTTTGTTTTTAATGCTGAGATTTTGCTCAAGTATGAGAAAATTTTATAATAATTTCTTATTTTGTGTTATATGAAAAATTTCTTGTGTTAATTTTGGAATATTTAGGGTTGGACGTAAAATAGAAGCCAAAGATGCTGCAAGAGGTGCATTGAAGTCGCCATGGTGGACTTTAGGTTGTCCCTATCAGGTTTGGTTGAAAGAATTTTTTTTTTTTTTTTTTGTAAATATAATAATATATATAATTGAAATTTTTGTTATTTTGTTAATTTAAATATATAGGAAGTTGCTGACATGGCGGAATGGGATGATGAACAAATTGAATTCATAAAAGAAAAGGTCTCAGAGGAAGGGAAACAAGAAGATTTAATGAAAGGCAAAGATGCTGCCCAGGTAACAAAACCCTGTTATAAAAAAATGAAATGTCTAAAATACCCTTTTTAGTAAATTGAATTTTGAGAAAATTGTAAGTGTAGATTTCGTTAGATGAAGCTGCTTTTCTTCTGGATTTGGCATCGATTGAGGGCACGTGGGACCTACAAATGGAACGGATTGCTGAATGTTATAAGGAGGGTGGGCTTCCAGAAATTGCGACATTTATCAAATATAGAAATTAATAATCAAATTCGACTTTCTATATTTAGAATGTAGAGTCATGTTGTAACTTTTTTTTTTGAGGAATATACATAATGATAGTCATGGTTGAGAGATCTTTATATTTATTTGGAGTAATGATGCACATTTTATTTCTCAATATAAGAATATCATTAGATACATTGCTTGTTTGCTTCCACCTTTATCAAAGTAACAATTATATATTTTAAAATGTAGAAACCATTAATTTATGTAAAAGTTTTAGATCTTCATTCAAAAGCAAATCCCATTTCTTTAGGTTACAGTTATGCGTCACATTACAACAAAAATCCATCTCTCTTCTTTCTATATCTTTTAGGGATTCCAACCAAAAGCCAAATCACATTATTCCCAAATCCCAACCCACACAACTAAAGTATATCCTCCTAATTACATTCAATTTGACATAATCTACTGTTATTATAATTTTTTTTTTTACATACGTATGTCATATAATAATATGCAAACCATATGCCAAAAATGTCAACTAGGAGGACAAAAGCGTCATTTCACTTGTTACTTTTCTTCCTTCTCCAAAGCAATTTCCTCAACACTCCACTTTTCTTCTTCTTACTTGGAACAATTGACAAAAAATTCACCAAAGCATCTTCATCTTCTTGACGTTTTATTCCATTAATCCCATTTACACCTACAAATGACGATTTTGTTTTCGTGGATTCGATAGCTTTTGCCGCATCCTCCGCCATCATTTTATCGAGAAGAGAAATCCGGTGGTGGTTCGTGGTGGCGGTTACGGGGGGCGGCGGTGATGGTGGTGGTGGCGGAGCTTCGTAAATCGGGTTGCATATAATTTTATCGGGAACGGATGCATTTGTTGGTGAAGCTAATGCTTTTAATTGTTTCCCGAGGTTTAAAATTGTTTCTTGGCATTCGGCTAATTTTTCTGAAGCCGCTATTATTTCACGCTCCTGCACACAATTTTTTAGTGTTATAAACTTATAATTGTCGCCGACACGAAATTTGAGGTTTCCTCAAAAGAAATGATGATCTGATCACAGATCAGATCATCTGGAGATTTGATAAATAGGACTCACGAAATCACCGTGAGTCCTAACTTGTTATAAAATGAATGATAACTTACACTTTGAAGTCTCTTTTCATCTTCGTTCAACTCAATTGTTTGTATATCCCGTTCTATCACACTGAAATTAGTCATTTAAAAATGTTGTTATGTAAAATCGGAAAACAAAAGTAAATTATATTTGATAAACAATGAAAAAAAATTACCTTTCAGCCATGAATTGTTGATCAAGATTTTCGGATTCAAGTTCTTGATTACAGCTAGTGTTATTACTTTCTTGCCCTTCAATAGACATAGATTTTTCAAAAATCTCATTATACTCACCAATCGCTTCAATCAACTGTTCATCAAGATCTTCTTTCACTTTCATATCCAATTCCTTTGACACCTTCAAAGATTCCAATTCCAATTCCAAATTTTCAATCAGTTTTTCCGATTCCTTAACCTTCATAACCAACAACTCACTCTTCCCAACTTCCAATTCTAATTTCTGTTCCAAATTATCCAAATCATCTTTCAATTTCTTAACCTCTTCAAACTCACCACGATTCTCATCCCCCCAATCAAATCGTTTATCCATTTCATGCCTCATACTCGACACATCTTGAAGCGAAAAACAATGGTTCACAATCCATTCCAAAGTCAAAGTCAACTCTTTGACAAATTTCTCAAAGTCAACGTTCCTGTTCAACAAACCATTACAAGTTTTAACAAACGATTCAGCAACACCACTAAGCTCACATGTCTTCCATTGAAGAACACGAACTGTGTATCCTTCTGTTGTTGATGTTTCTGAAGCTTTATCACATAATCTCATCCCTTCAATCATCTCAATAAGTTTTTCAATTGACTTTTTATCGAATTGGGTTTCTTGATTTTCAACTGAAACTATTGCTAGCTTTTCCATTTCAATGAAATCATCCATTAATCCAATATCTGAAGCTCCTACTGTTTTGCAAGATGGGGCCCACGATTCAGCCATGCTTGCCTTTTCATCAATGTCAGAAGATGTTGATAAATTTAAATTTGTTTTTTGGGTGATAAATTCTTTAAGAAGTTTGTTTTCTTCCTCTAAAGAACATAATTGTTCAGTTAAAAAGTTGATTTGTTTAATTGAAGTGATTGAATCATGGTCAAAGTTTGACTTTTTTCCAAGCAATTCTACTTCGGTCTTCATTTTTGCAAGAGAAGCGGGACCCGGGAGACGTTTTCTAACAAGAACACGGAGTCTTTGTGCTTCGGTTTCCAGCTGTGCAATCTTTTTCACATTTGCTAAGTGTTGTTTGTGTGCCACGTCAGCAGTTCTTCGATTGAAATCTCTCTCTTCGTTTCTGATTTCAAGTTCTTTCTCCATGACTCTGACTTCATAGCTTAAAGAAGCGTTGTCTCTCTGAGTCGACTCGAGTCGACTCATGAGTGAACTCAGATCAGAATCCAATTGATTCTTTGATGAATGTAGTTCGTCTATGAGTTTTTCTTTTGATAAAAGAGATTTAGTCAAATGGGTATTTTCGGAAATTAGTTTCGAAAGCTTTTTATTCGATTCTGATAACTTTTCCTCTAGAATGATTCTTGATTTTTCGTATTCTCGTGATGTTTTCATCACAGCATCATGAATCCTTTTTTCTTGTTCTTCACGAACGAATCGAAGCTGATGCATACACTCTTTTAAAGCTGCATCAACACCATATAATCTTTCCTCACTTTCTGCTGTTTGTTGTGTAGCTTTTTCTAGCTCTTGTTTTAATGATAAAACTTCTGCTTCTGCTTTCTCCCATCCTGTATAAAAGTCAAACTTTGGTCAATATAAACAAGAACACTATAAAAAAACATAAATTCATCTTAAAAACATATTATAAAAGACCTTGAATGGCTTCACGTGCGATGTTAGTTTGTTTCTTTGCAATGTCATCTTTGGTTTTAATCTCAGCAAGTGCATTTGAAAGCTTTTCATTTGAAATATTCAAGTTTCTTTCGAGTTCATCTTCATAAGCTAAAATTCCCTGTAACTAAAAACAAGAGAGCTGTTAGAAACATGTATGGATTTATTTAGTCAAAGATCTGTAACAAAAAAGTCAAACCCTTGTACCTCATCTTCATTCCCTCTGTTGATCTTATCAGGTGTAAACATGGTCTTCTCAATCGACTTTTTCTTCCATAGCCACGACTTGTGTTCCATTGCTTGAAAATACCTTTTTAATGTTTGGTAACTTAAGTCACATAGGACCTGTGACAATAACAGAAAAAAGGTGAACTTATAGAGATTAAAGAATTGCACATTATTATTTAATCTTGATTAATCACTAAACTTAGACTAACTGTTGATAATTTGAGGAAAACAACGATGAATAGATGATTCATCTCGTTTACAAATTCCAATTAGGTTTAGGGATTGAAAGAGGAAAAAGGATCGTTTCATGGTAATTGTTCTGACTTACTGTGTTAAAATCTCATATAAGACAAATTACAATTAATATGATTCACCGACAAAGTATTTTTCATTTCTTCTAAATAGTAAAAATCGCGATTCAGGTAAAAAGGGGAAAAATTAGTCTACAGGATTTAGTGAATACGAGTTGCTAACATATCAATTTTCAACGAAATCAGTCAAAAATAATGTCCAAAAAGGAAAAATAACACTATACTACAAAGAATAACAGAAACAAAACACATATATTAAATCAAACTAACAATGTAAAATCATCATAAAGATGGAGGAGGAAGGGATCAAACAAAGGCATTAATGATCACAGCTACTACGACAAAGCTTTTTCGCTGTGACATTCATGAATCATGAATCATCATTTTTTTCCGTAAAAAAATGAAACTAAAACTCAAATCTGAACTTCAGAAAAAGTATGAAGAAACGAATCAAAAGAGGAGCATGCACATCAGTGGATCTCATTGCAAACAAACTAAAAATGTGAGTTGCGATCTTACCGACGGTCAACAGCAGGACACCGACGGTCAACAGAACACCGACGGGAGCATTAACTGAAGAAAATAAAAGCTGAGCACACGAGAATAATGGAAAAGAAGAAGCCACAACTGGAGCTAGTTTCTAGAGAGAGAGAGAGAAGAGAGAGAGAGAGAGAGTAAATGTAGCGTTGCAAGCTGTACTGTACGATATATAACACTCTCACACACACAGAGGTATATATATATACTTATATATGTATCTATAGAGAAAGTATTTATATATTATTATTTTATTTATAGTGAGAGAGATTGCGAATCGAGTGCATCTGACAAGTACGTGACGAAGTCTGGTCGGGTCGGGTCGGGTTGTCCACTTCTGATGCAGATCGGTTTTACGCGTATGCTGCTTACCTCATTTATGGTTAGAATCTACTAGCAAACTAACCAAACAAACCAAGCATATTAATAAAAATATATATATTCTAAATATACAAAAGATCAAAAAAAGTTATCAAAAATCTGAGATCTTATTTAAAATTATTTTATGTTTTGTAAGATCGTGATTGTAAGATTCTATTAAAATGAACTTATATTCAAATTTACCCGCAAGATAGTGTTATCAACTTTAACTTCTTAAGCATCATCTATAATTTTTGTTGCTACAAACCATAAACATTAAGAATAAGTTATCTTAATTAGAAATAAGATCATTTTGATCATGTACAAGTAAGACATAAGATTACAAAAAGATTATACCTAACTTGAGATGAAATTGATAAAATGTGATGCTCTAGAAGACTTCTTGCAACTTGTGACGTTTGGTTTCAAGTTGAATAGATAAAGTTTTCATACTCAGCTATATAATAAAACTACAGAGGTGAGATCGAGTGAATAGATAAAGTTTTCATACTCAACTATATAATAAAACTACAGAGGTGAGATCGGGATCGTAGTGTAACAAGGATCGTTTTTCACTTGTAGAATCTTAAAATCATAAGATCGTAAAATCAAAATCGAGATTTTAACAACTCTGAAAATGCCTATCAACTTCGTAATACTGTACTCAGAATAGTAAATGTCATTCTAGAATAGATGGTGGTTGGTGGAATATTCAGAATTTAACATTGTACATTCTAGAATGAAAACAAAATCAAAGGAATAAGGTAATGAGAGTTCTATTGTATATCTTATACTTTTGTGTTATTAAACAGATTCATATGTCTTTTTTATGTCATGGATTAATCTAAGGTATACATAGTGATGCCATAACAAATTGTTTGTAATAATATGTAACTTCTTAAAATTTAAGGAATATATTCTTTTGAAACTTGCTTATATTAATTACACCATAAAAAACAAATTGTTTACAACATACTCAAAAGCAATGCATCCAAAAGGTAAAACCAGTCGTGTTTATTTATGACCAATTATTAGTTCGTCACAAACCACCACACTCCTGATCAATAGGTTGTACAATCTCGATCGTGGGATTCTACACAAAAGAATAAATAAAAGTTAATAATATCATATTCCCTTGTAGCATGTTATAGAAAATGATAAAACAATATGCATACCACAATAACATCAGACACACACACATTCGATCGACCCTAAACGCTTAATCCTCAATTATACAATTGTTCGAAGGATCACACCTCATCAGGGGGTATCAAGTGTTTAAAAATACAAAAACATCTCCCCGATCCAAATTTATAAATTAAGATGTCAAAAACGTAACAAACATAGTTATGTTTTATTTGCAAAATAATCCAATATTTTCACCTTAAAGGCATAGATAAAGCCATATACGATATACGAAGGTCTCTGACCAGTTCTTGGGTGAGTCTGTTACAGATACTCCTCAATTTTATCAAAGACATGTGTAACGCCTGTGTTTCTGGGCTTGCCATTTTTAGCAATGTGATAGTCTAGGTTAACCTTTGTAACCCGTTTTGAAATAATAGAAGTGTATTATTTGAGTATTATGTGTTTTGTACTTAATTGCTTAATTATGTGGTTTGATTAATTAAGAATAAAAATAAGCGTCAAAGTTTAAGTGTAAAATAAACTCGATATCTTTAGATAATGTTGTAGTAGTTGAAACAAGGTTTCCGAAGATATAAAGAATGCCGAAATCCGAGTTATAACGAGGAAGTTATGACTTGTCGAAGTTTCGCGACAGAACCGGCAACGCTGATTAACGTAAAAAGTGAAATTTACGTTAGAGAGATATTTAGCCTTAGTGATCTAAACAAGAATCGAAGATCTCGTTGTTAGTATCAGAGCGATAAAAAGTTAGGCGAGAACGGACGTCAAACGAAGAAGTTATGAATTTATAACGAAATTTTCTGTCCCGGCCTATTAAAAATAAATAATAAAAATAAAGTCAAAATTAGCCGACGGAGTCTAAACGAAAATTGTAGAGCGTAGTCTCACCTTCGCGTGGATATAAAGAACGTCGAAAACGGAGTTCGTATGAAGGAGATATGAATTTTAGAAGTTTATTTAATAATTAATAATTAAATTTAATTATTAAATTCGGCCTTATCCGAAGACGAGTCACCGGAGTACGCCCCGCGTACTCGAGTACGCCCCGCGTACAGCAAGAAGTGTCGACACTTTGGATGACGCATGCAGTGACGACTTCGGAGCCCTGTACGCCCCGCGTACGAGGAGGTTCCAGCCTCCTATAAATAGGATGCGAGGGTTCCGGGTTTATTTGCTAATTTCCTCTCGTTTTTGTGTCGAAGCTCTGCGTTTTTACCCCCGAAGCCACCCCAAAGCCCCGGTAATATTCCCGAGTCCCGAAGCAAGTTCCGAGATCCCGAGAAGTGCGGTTTCCGAGCCGAAGCTCTGCCCGCGAGAAGTTCGATTTTTGTAGAGATCTTCCAGATCTGCTGAGGATTACTACTTCTACAAGCCGTAGTGTTGTCCGATCATCTTCTAATCAAGTGAGTGTATACTACCTTTCATAAACGCAAAAATAATACAAGTATGGTTTGAGTGTATTAAGTATATTGTTGTTTATACGAGTGAGTGTGTAGTTAATTTCTTCTAACGCATAATTATGAAGTATTTTATACGAAATACGTGTTATGTGTATAATTTTGTTGTTATGTGCGTGAATGTATATTCAATCTTTTCAATCTCATAGATCTGAATTGTTTTATATGAAATACGTGTTATGTGGGTATGCCTCATCTGTTATGTGAAATATGTATTGGATGAAAATGCTATACAGGTTTTAAACTATGTATAAAAATATATATTTTTATCTACTAATATGTTAGGTAGAACATGGGTAGATAGTTGGTGTGTAATAAACAGATGAGAGGCCTCGATGTTGTTGTTGTTGTTGACCTAGTTATTCAGCGGAGTATGGATAACGACCACAAACTCCTTCTAGACAGTCTCGTGGAACGCTAGCAGGCTCATAACCTGTAGGTGTTGTGAACGATGTGTTCACCGGTGTACTCTATCCCCCTCATGGTTGCCTTTAAGATATCTATTGTTGAGGAAACCCCTTAGCAGTAATGTCCGTCCCGATGAAAATCCTAAATTAGGTCCCTTGAGATAGATGTTGTTTTAGGGACGTAAAGTGAGGATAACGGGAATGGTTAATCGGGATAGTGATTGGTTGATGAAATTAAATATAATTTATTTATTGTGGGTTGAAAACCCTATATGCTCACCAGGCTCCCAAGCTTGACCCACTCAGTTTTAATTGTATTACAGGAAGTGGCGCAAGGGCGTAAGATGGATGAACCATCAAGTTGTTTTGTTTACAAGTCTGCATATGTATATATTTGTTGAATGACTTGTAATGTTATCGTTTATGCTTTATGGTCTGTATCGGAACATGACACCCCGAGTTTTAATTATATAATGAAAATGCATCTCTTGATGAAATGTTTTGATAAATATTATTTTATCATGTTTTGTTTTGGGAACAAATTCCGCAACACTTTTAAATCAAAAGGAATTACTCTGAAATTATTTTAAAAAGCATAAATAAAATCGGTCTTTTCTGGCCGTGATTTTGGGGCGGGGCGGCATATCCCATACCCGAACCCGATATTTATATTTTGCCCCGAAACCCGACGGGTTTCTTATCGGGGCGCCCCGTCGGGGCTAAAAATATCCCCGAACCCGACCCGAAACCCGATATAGACCCGAAAACCCGACCCGAAAATGGTGGCAGAATTTTTTTTGGAAAACTACAATGAAATAATTAAGAAATTAAAACCTTACAATGACTTAAAATACAAATAAGTTCTTAACATAAGTGAACCAAACAGAAATTACTAAAGTCTGATATTGTAACTAAATTCATCACAATAGTGGGAAGAGAAGCGATAGTGGGAAATTGGGCATACGTGATGGGATTTAGGGTTAGAGTCTTCCGGTGGTTGAAATGGGTTAGAGGGATGAAATATCACTATATATATATATATATATATATATATATATATATATATATATATATATATATATATATATATCGGGTCGGGGCATTCATACCCCAATCCCTGCCCCGAACCCGAACTAAAAACCCGATAATGACCCGAAACCCGACCCGATACCCGATAAGAGTGACCCGACCCGACCCAAAATCTTCGGGGTTCGGGTTTTTTTTGCCATCACTAATGCTGGCGAGGCATGATGACGTGTCAGTTTTGATGACGTGACATTCTGACATGATATGGTGATGTGTCAAAATTGATTTTTTGTCCACAAAAAACACTAAGTTTTCACTTTTTTTTTTTTCGAGTTTGACACTAAGTTTAATTTTTTCTTCTAATTTTGACACTGTTTTTTTATTCCAAATCGAACATCATTTTTTTTCAATTTTGTTCAATGTTGACAATTTTCTATTTAAAATTGTACAAATATTTTTTAATACATTTAAACTGTATAAATATGTTTTTTACAATTAAAAACCATAATTTTATATAAATACAATGTTTTTTTTTTTAAAATTCAAACCATAATTTTATGTATAAATATATGTATTGGTCATATAAAAACCATATTTTATATTAAACATGCAACTTTAAAATGAGTTTAGGAGTTTGGAGGTGTGTAGTCAATCAAAACCCAGATGTTAAGTTTGTAACCCATGAAATTTTTACATCTTATTAGAACCTTATGGTTAGTTTGATTCTCATGATATCACTAATACATATTTATACATTATGCTTTGAATGTTAAAAAAAACACCTCATATTTAAATAAAAATATAGTTTTTAAATGAAAAAATATAGTTATACGATTTCTAATGAAAAATTGTCAACATTGAACAAAATTGAAAAAAAAAATGATGCTCGATTTGGAACAAAAAAACATAGTGTAAAAAATGAAAGAAAAAAAAAATTAAACATAGCATCAAAATACAAAATAAAATAAAAACTTAGTGTTTTTTGTGGAAAAAAAATTCAATTTTAACACGTCAGTATATCATATCGACATGTTACGCTATCAAAACTGTCACGTCATCATGTCACATAAGCATGTAACCGGGTTGATCGGTTAAATTGTCAGAATTGTAACAAATTGAAAAACACAATGTCAAATTTGAGGAAAAAAAAACACAATATACAATTAGAATTTTAGTGTAAATTGAATATCGTTTGTGTTATTTACCCGATAGTCAAATAAAATGCACGCAATTAGAATTTTAGTGTAAATTGAATATCGTTTGTGTTATTTACCCGATAGTCAAATAAAATGCACGCATACTGACAATAATAACTTTGGACCTCCACCATTTTCTCTCCATTTTTCCGTCATGAACACCACTAAACAACACCATCATCGCGCCTTTCCATCCGATCTTTGAATTGAAATTAATTCATTTGGGAAAATTGTCTCCTTTTCATCTGATCTTTGATCTCTAAATATTGTTGTCATATGCATTATTGAGTTGTCTATTGCAAATTCCGGCAACTTTATTGTCATCGTCCTTAATTATTTTTGGTTGTGGTGATAAAATTGGGCTTCCACAATCCATCGTTATCAGAATATCTTATACTTACTAACGGAGTGAACTTTGCATACACGAAGGACGGGATCTTGCACGAAACTAGTGGCTATTAGTAAGTTTGAATTCACTACTTAAATCGGACATGCACATCAAAAATTAATGATTCTCTCAAATTCTTGTTAAAAATTTTATATATTCAAATTTACGTATTCAATGAATACGGAGTGAACTTTCAACTTTGGTTCATGAGTGGTCTTGATTTTTTTTTTCCTTATTGCATGGAATGGGAGTTCAACAGTTTGACGATTTTTAAGTATGGGCCTCAAATTTGAAGAAATCAATATGCTTGATTTTTCTTATCATATTCAAAATAATGCGTCACTTTAATGATTAATTTTTATATTTTTATTAAATCAATGGTATGACCCATCGAAAACATGTTTACTCCCTTAGAACAAATGCCCATATAAGAAGGTATATATTTAAACTTTTAAAGATAAAATATTTTAATTTATCAACATATATAAATTATTTATTATGAGAATTAGAACTTGTTTATATGGTTATTTTCTTAACTTTTGTAGCTATTTTTAAATATATTTAAATGATAGTTGTTCTTTCAAAATGTTTGAAGATAGGGTTGGTTGACGAGAAATGGGTTTTGGAGCTTAGAGCAAGATATAATTGAAGAATCCTGAACAAATGACTAGAATTCAATATTATGGAAGATATTCTCACAAATTGTCATTCTCATAGAATATATTCTCATTCATTCTTAAAGAATTCCCGATAATTCTTGAATAATTACAATATAAGAATAGAAAATGTATTATTTTTCTTTTAGAATTTTGCGGTTTAAGTTACATATTTATAAAAAATACTCTATGTTCATCATTTTCATATAGTTGAACCGACTTCATATATATATATATATATATATATATATATATATATATATATATATATATATATATATATACACACACACACACGATTCTACAAGAATTTATTCAATTTACTTATTTATGTTTGTATTCTAAAAGAATATGGAAATTCAATGTAGTATGTGTTCAATTGCAATGTATATTTTTAAAAAAAGATTAACTTTTCAAGAATGATACAAGTATTAAAACTAGAGGCATGAAAAAATCAGCAAAAAGCAAAGACATGGACACAAGAAAACAATCAAAAAGCAAAGATAAATTCTTCAAGAATGTATTATGTTTTATAATTTAATGTTAATTCATTGGAAACAATAATTTTTTTTAAAAAAATGCAGTACAAAAGTTTGTGTATATTCTTTAAAGTATTATATATATTATTGTATTATGTTATAAAAAGGGTTCTTATTTTCATATTATATATTATTGATTGTATTGTAATATATTTTTCTTAAAGAATGATATGTTATTGTTTTATATATGAGATGTATTATTTAAGAATGTTACTTCTCAAAAAAATTATATTATTTAAGACCAAACGATTAAAAAAATTATTAAATAAAATTATATTCTTTAAGAATAAAAGAATCAAATATATGTTCATGTGTTAAATGAAGGCGTGTTATAAAAAATGATTTAAATTAAATATGTTAAATAAAATGTGAAATTTGATTTGATTTTTATTAATTAATTTCACTTTGTTGCCTAGAATTTAGATAATTATCATTTCTTTCTCTTATTATTAAATCACAAATGCCCTAATAATTAATAATTGTAATTATATAATATATGTTAGTCCATGTTAATAACATGTACCTCAAGATCACATCATTTTATTCTTTTTAATATAATGGTAAGAATTTCGTCACATATTCATATAATACTTGTGATTCATATTTAATCTTAACCTTTTATATATATATATATATATATATATATATATATATATATATATATATATATATATATAAAATGTTCTATTCTTTTAAGAATATTACCATAAATTCTAAAAATATAAGAACCTATAAATTGTTATTCTTATAATATATTCATTCATTTTAGAATCATTCTTGTTAAACTTCTTTTGCATATATCTCATTCCACTGAGTGGGTAAAGGTGCATGATATCAAAAATTAAATCATTGTCACTTACATATTCTTTTTATTTCTTATTAATTCTTACTCGTTATCATTCTCAACCGTTTAACATTATTAAAAAATCATCTACATATATTATGTGAGAATGCACATATTCTCAAAGAATATAGTGTGATTTGTGAAATTCTTATTTGTGTTACTTTTTACATAATTATTAAAAATATGTGTCAACATTACAGTAAGGACAATTATTATGAGAATTATGATTCTTCAAGAACGTTTTATGTGAATGCCAATTTAATTATTCTCATCATCAAACAAGATACTTTAACTAAAATAACCGATTCTTAACCATTCTTATTATAACACCAGTTCCAAGAAAATATTTGTTTTATATTTATGGCAATTAAAGACTTCAAATGTGGGAGTGTGGGGTGGCCACGACGTAGTGAGGGGAGCACCATGACGTGGTGCTAGTTGAGAATGGAACGCACATCTTCTAGACGCCACGACGTGGCAAGGTCCATGCCAAGAAGTGGTAGCGGCCAGCATGCAAACCCTAATTTTTTGGCTTTTAAGCCCTATTTAAGGGATATGATAGCTAGAGTTTTCTCACCCTTAACCTCCACCACCTATTTTTTTTTTAATACTCACAGCAAAAACTCCATTATTGACCTATTATAGCTTTTTGGTGGTATTAAAGAAGAAGAAAGTGTTCTTGGTGCTTAGATCCACCAAGCAAATCTCCTCATCACCTTCTTGCATACATTTTGGACTTTTGTAAGTCCTCAAGTTTCTACCTTTGTGTGATATCCTTCTAGATCTAAGATTTTATGCATTTCTGTTCATATTTAAGGTGGTTTGACTGGATGGATTCCATAAAGTTGGTTGCTTTATAGATCCTTGAGGTCCCTTTGTGGTTTCATGTTTAAGATTAGAAGTTTTGTAGAGTTTTGGTCCCATGCATGAGGTTTTGACCTTATTTTCTACATCTTTAACTAACTAGAGTTCAATACATACACTGGATATGCATGTACATAAAACAAGGATTTTTATGAGATCATTAGGTGTAAAGAAGCCTTCTGGAAGCGATGAGTGAGTGGCATAATGGATTAAGGTCTCAATCCATTAAGTTGTCCGAGAACACTTCCCACGACGTGGTGACATGCTCACCACGTCATGGTGAAGGGGGATTTCTCACGAATTTTTTGTCGTGAGACTACCACGATATGGTTGATGTTTGTCCATGACACAGTGGCAAGCTGAGTTGGTTTGTGATTGTTGACTTTGACCGTTGATCATTGACTTTTTACCAAGTTAACTTCTGGTTAACTTGGGGGCTTTAGAATGTAGATTGAGGATATACCTCTAATTGTTGTATGAGTGGCTCGTAGGACCCATCTTTGCTTCATGAGAGTTGTGTTGTTATCTGATAGCCTGCGAGGTAAGTTTTCTTACTATAGTTTGTACTACAGTATATATTTATGTTTGTAGGATGTTCTTATGTTGTAGTGATCTATTATTCTTGTAGATATGTTATGATTACATGATGAGTATAATAGAGATACACCAAGTTACCATCACTGTTATTATTTTTTTTTGATGAGTATAGTAGGAGTTTTGATATGACTCTTGGAGAGTTGGATTGATCGTTGCATGTGTCCATCGCCAGCGAGCATGGGGTTTCTACATCAAGCGTTTATTGGGATTGTATTATGGAGATTTTAGTGGTGCCTTACGCGATTGATATGATCCGTATTCTTATGGGGGATGTATGCATGATGTTAGGGATAGATTGGTTGGGCAGGTTTAGTGTGACGATTGACTATGAAGGACAACGAGTGGTGGTTTGAACCCCAAGTAGGGGAAAACTTCTTATTTATGGAAAGGGTACCAGGGTGGATCAATTTTTTTTTCTGCAGCAGGGCATAATTGTATATACATCATGGGTGTATGGGTTATCTCGCATATATGGTTGATACTCAGGTTGGAGAGGAGGTTTCAGTTTCAAATGGTCTTGAAGTTAGGAAGTTCATAGATGTGTTTCCGGAGGAATTCACCGGTGTGCCTCCTGAGAGGCAGGTTGAGTTCAGGATCAATTTGGTCCATGGTGTGGCCCCGATTGCTAAGGCACCGTACCGATTGGCACCACCAGAGATGTAGGAGTTGTCCTCTCAACTTCATGATAGTTGGGTAAATAATTTATTAGAATGAGCAATTTTTTTTAAGGAGTATTGATCTTGTTTTTTAAGAAAACGGATTGTTCACACTGGATTTCCATTGATTATCGGGAGTTGAACAAGTTAACGATGAAGAACCGTTATCCACTTCCGCAGATTAACAACCTTTTCGATCAGTTGTACGGTGCATCTTGGTTCTCCAAGATTGATTCGAGATCCAGATATCATCAGATGAGGGTTAGAGAGGAAGATGTGGAGAAGACCACATTTCAAATTCATTATGATCATCATGAGTTTGTCGTGATGTCGTTTGGGCTCACCAATGCGCCAATGCCATTTATGGACTTGATAAATTGAGTGTGCATGCTGATGCTTAGTTGATTAGTCATTGTTTTAATTGATGATATCTTGTTCTACTCCAAGACCAAGGAGCATCTTGAGGAACACATTCAAGAGCTTCTAGGATTTTTGAGACGGGAGCGGCTGTATGTCGAGTTCTCGAAGTGTGAGTTTTGGTTACGGGAGGTTTAGTTCTTAGGAAACCTCGTTAACTAGAATAGGATTCTTGTCGACCCAGCCAAAATTTAGGCCCAGGTGCAGTGGGAGGTTCCGAAGTCTCCATCAGAGATCAAGAGTTTTCTGGGATTAGTTGGGTATTGTCACAGATTCATTTAGGATTTCTCTAAGGTTGTTGTACCGCTCACTCATTTGACAAGGAAGTGTAACAACCCGATATTTTCAAGTCAATATAATGATCTAAAGTCAAGTATTATAACCTATTGTTTTTGAAATGATAAGAATAGCATCAAAAATGAAATGTTCAAAAATCTCAATTGGAATGTACTAAGTGATAGATATCGTAACAAGGCTTTCAAAAACATAAAGCACACTAAAATCCGAGTTATAACGAAGAAGTTATGACCAATCGAAGATCCGCAACAAAACCTGTAAAACACTGTTAAGCATAAAACGCGAAATTTCAATAAAATACTTTTTAGCCTTAGGTATCAAAATGAAAGTCGTAGATATCATTAAACCGTAAACGTATATAAAAAGAATGTCCAAATCTGACTTCGTATAAGGAAGTTGTGATTTTTCTAAGTTTCAGATATAACAGTAAACAACTAAAAACTCGAAATAGAGATCGAGCGACTTTTAGCCGGCACAACCTAAACGAGAATCGAAGATCTCGTCAATGGTAGTACAATGGTAAAAAGACAGACGAAAACGGACGTCAGATAAAGAAGCTATGAATTTTTAACGGACTTTTCCACTCTCGACCTGTTAAAAATATAATATTAAAAAGAAAAGTCAAAATTAGCCGATGGAGTCTAAACGAAAGTTGTAGAGCATAATATCACCTACGCGTGGATATAAAGAACGTAAAAATTGGAACTCGTATACGAGAGATATGAATTTCCAAAGTTCGGGACACGAATTCCCACCCTGTTAGAGGACTCACGACTTTAGCCTGAAGCTCACACGTGAGCCAGTAATGGATAGGTTCTAGGCTGTCAAAAGTCGAGTCAGTGGATGGATAGGATTGAACTCACGAAATGAGCCACTCCATGTTCACGATTTGAGCTCCAAAATTCCTCCCTATAAATAAAAATCGAAGGTATCGGGTTTAGGCTGCTCAACTCTACTTCCCTCTCTACTTTTACTCTGTGTTAAGCATCCCGAGACTACCCCAACGCCCCGGTTACGTGTCCAAGCCCTTATGGAACCCCGAAGTCCCAAAGTTCCCAAGAAACTTGTGATGGGTTTTGGTCATAAGAACATCCTATGTGCTCATACAAACCCTAATGCTTGGATCTAGGTTTCTCTATTGTACATGCAAGTTATCCAAGACTATAAACCCTAATTCTAACATATGGAAATCGATATTAACATATAATTAGGTTTAAGATATTACCTTGATTGTTATGTAGCAATAACAATCCCAATTCCTCCTTGTATTGACTTTAGAAAGCTTAGAGTCACAAATGTCACTCCTCTAATGGTTCACAAACACCATGAGCAAGAGGATGAAGATGATAGAGGAAGGAGGTTGCCCTAAAACGTGTGAAGCCCTAGAAGGATGCTTAGCCACGTTTTTGGGTCATAAGGGATGTATATATAGTTAGGCTATTAGGGTTATCTAACAAGGAAACCCTAATTTGGATGCTTAAGCCCTAAGCAACCCATGGACCCCCTTTCCTTAAGGCCTTGGACGATTTCTCATGGGTTTCCCCATAGAATTCGTCCACCCCTTAATATAAGGCATTCCATAGCCCAAATTACAATTATCTTATAATTACAGTTCCAGTCCCTTAAGTTTAATTAATCTCTTTTAGTCACAAAACTAATTACCAATTAATTATTGACTAATATTAATTAAACAATATGATTTCTCCTTTAATATATTATTCTCATAATATATTAATATATCATATTTAATCCTTTCTCTCCATAATTCATCCTATCAAGTTGCTTTGGTGAAGGCAACCCAAAAGGACCATGCACCATCGGGTCAAGTACATACCAAAATAGTTATGGACTTAGACACTAATCCAACAACTTGTGTCTCTCCGGTCGAAGTGCTGCCCGTGTGAAGCTCGTTTCTTCACCAGAAACCCGCGGTTACGTCACAGAGATCATTCCTAGAAACGAAACGCTGCCTGATTCACCATTTACCAAGTGAGTTCATACCCCTAACTTATCTTTTAAATGATTTCAAATGCTTTTAGGGGGGGGGATACAAGTACAAAACCATATAGTTGTATAATCCATAACATGTGATTTATAATTATCGAAACAAAAGATTTCTTATACTTCAAACTGTGTTATCAAACAAACTATTTCAAATCAATTCAATACCTTTGGGTAGCAAAGGTGTACAAATATACAAGAGTCAGTTCATACAAGAGCCAGTTCATACATGAGTCAGTTCAGAACATACTATAATGAGAAACAGGGAGGAACATACTATACTCTAAAACAAAAGGAACATACGATAACAAGAACAAGATAACAATAATGTGAAACCACTACTTCACGGCTTAGCAATATACTTGTTAGGTCGTGTTTTGTAACCAGAGTCTCCTGGAGGGAGAACATGAGTTTGTGTATAGATCTATACAGGATTGACACTCCATACCTTGCTGCTAGCTACAGTGGGACTTACAAGTCTACGGGTGACAAGTGTCACATCATTTTCGGCGCCAGTAGGTCGTCGTGTTAAACATGTGTCATATCAGTATGGTTAACACCACATCACATTTTAACATTAATTATCAAATTGGTTTTAAGGTATTTAGTACATTCAGTTAGAAAGGGGGCTATAATGCTAACTTTATGATTCATCGGTAGATACATCAGGGATATATATTAATCGGGTCCGGCAGACAGTAGGATGTGTGTTTTCCGCTTCATTTCCTGTTCCTTGTTTGGCTGTGGGCTTAGAGAAGATGCACCCAATGTACTATCTATTTGATCTTATATATATATATATATATATATATATATATATATATATATATATATATATTCCATATACACCTGGTAATCATAAGGAGTACCGGGTATGGGTCAGGTCATAACATACAAATTCAGTACATCGTTTTCTAGTACAAAACGTACTTTGCAGATAGAGCATATAATAGACTAAACTAGAATCTTATCAGTAACAAGGGTTTAATCCATTTTATTAAATAAGTATAACTTAAAGGGTCTTTAGTGGTTAATTCTACAACACCTTAGTTTATACATCAGAGTTATATATAATTAACATCCAATAGGCAGTTGGATGTGTGCTTTCCGCCTTACTTCATGTTCCTTGTTTGGTTGTGGGCTTAGGGAAGATTCACACAATTAACTATCCGTTCGATGTTAGATTATAGATAGCTAGTGTAAACTAAGTGATTATAGAAGGAACTATTGTGGTTACTATTTTACTAAAGGAAATATAGGATTTTGTTAAAGAATGTTTTCATCCAATATAAAGAACTATTACAGTTAATTCTATAAGTACCAAATGAATACACCAGGGTTATATACAGTGAAGATCTAACAAACAATAGGATGTGTGACTTCTGCCTCATTCCATGTTCCTTGTTTGGTTGTGGGCTTAGGGAGAATTCACACAGTCGATTGTTTGTTTACTCTAAATTGTATATAACTTGTATCCATTTAGCACTCATAGAAAGAATTGTAGAGTCATTTTTACTTTCAATCATCACATCAGAAGATATAGGATTTTCTGAAGGAACATGCGAACTTTTCTAAAAAGAACTTTTAGTTTACTTTACATCACTTAAAAACTTATGAACTCACCAACTTAAATGTTGATCTACTCTTTCAAAATAACTTGTATTCTAAGGAGAATAGTAGACAGGTACGCACTCTGGGATTCAGAAGATGGAGCATGGTAGCTTCATGTCTTGTTTTGTTATTTTACTTTTGGAGTCTATCTTTTGTAAACCACAAACTTTGTAAACACTTTCATATTAATACAATGGTTGTTTGTTACTTTGATTACTATGATGCATGTGTTGTGATACTAAACATGACGTCCTCCGCCCCCGAACGTTTCCGTCGTTCCGGTTTGGGGGTGTGACAGGAAGGGCGTGGATTTTTGATGGGGACCTGAGCAACAAGTTGCTTTTGAGATACTGAGACAAAATTTATATGAGGCCCTAGTGTTGACTCCCCATGGGGGTGTTGAGGATTTTGTCGTGTATTGTGATGAGTCCATCACGGGTTTATGTCACAACGAGTATTTTAAGGCTAGGAAATTATGTCCATGTGTAATTAACCTTTGATGTATCTTGTAACCCTAAGTATGAGGTTATACATGTTATTCATTAAAAAATGACAATTCGAATCAAAACTCACTTATGCAAGCTCTAAACCTAATTTAATACACTACACTCACTCAACTTTGGGCTTGTAACCTTAACTTCCCGGTTCAAACCTATTATTGGACCAGGATTTCTTCACTGGGCCTAATGGGCCAATGAACCCTCAACTTGGATATTTTGGGCCAAAAATCCACATTTGGGCCTGTAACGCCCGTAGATTAGGGCTAGTCAATTTAAGGAAAATAAGCGTCAAAAATGACTTTTTGATGGAAGATTATTTTGAAGGAATAATCTTAACTAAGTTGTAGTATATGTTACAAGGATTCCGTACATATAAAGAATGCTGAAATCCGAGTTATAACAAAGAAGTTATGGTCTGTCGAAGTTTCACGACAGAACCGGCACGACACCGAATGACGAAAAATACGAATTTAAGATAGAACGATATCTAGCCTTAGTAATCTAAACAAAAGTTGAAGAGTTCGTTAAACTGAGAGCGTGCATAAAACGAACGCCCAAATCTGACTTCGTATGAGGAAGTTATGATTTTCTGAAGTTTCGACTTAGCAGTATATACCAGTCGTATGCGATTATCCGGAAGTCTTTCCCGAAGATCTTCCCGGATTACCACGTGATAGACAAGTGGAGTTTCAAATAGACTTGTTACCAGGGACGAAACCAATAGCAAAAGCACCGTACTGACTAGCACCGAAGGAGATGAAGGAGCTCATGACACAACTTCAGAAATTGTTGGACAATGGTTTCATTCGACCTAGTTCATCACCTTGGGGTGCTCCAGTGTTATTCATGAAAAAGAAGGATAGAAGCATGAGAATGTGTATAGACTACCGTAAGCTGAACAAGGCAACGATGAAGAACAAGTATCCATTGCCAATGATTGATGATCTATTCGATCAACTTTGAGCTATTTCTCATAGATCGATCTTAGGTCAGGATATCATCAGATGAAGGTGAGAGAGCAGGATATTGAGAAGACTGCAATCAGAACTAGATATGGACACTACGAGTTATTGGTTATGTCATTTGGACTAACCAATGCTCCAACAACGTTCATGGATTTGATGAACAGGGTTTGTAAACCATTCCTCGATAAATCTATGATAATGTTCATAGATGACATTCCGATCTACTCGAAAAGCCAGGAGGAGCATGGCATACATTTACGAGAAGTGTTAGAAGTCATGAAGAAGGAGAAGCTGTATGCAAAGATCTTTAAGTGTGATTTTTGGATCCAAGAAGTCCAATTCTTGGGTCATGTGGTTAACCAAGAAGGTATAATGGTTGACCCCCCAAAGATCGAAGCTGTGATGAAGTGGGAATGACCAAAAAGTCCCACGAAGATTCAAAGCTTTTTAGGATTAAATAGATACTACCGAAGGTTTATCTAAGGCTTTCCTTCGATAGTTTCTCCATTAACATCTTTGACCCACAAAGGAGCTACTTATACATGGAGCTAGAAACATGAGGAAACATTTGAGAAGCTAAAGAAGAAATTATGTGAAGCGTCGATTCTTTCTCTACCTGATGGAGATGAAGATTTCGCCGTGTATAGAGATGCGTTGGGAGTCGGGTTAGGATATGTTCTAACTCAAAGAGAAAAAGTGATAGCATACGCATCTCGGCAACTGAAAGAGCATGAAAAGAACTACCCCACTCATGATTTAGAGTTGGCAGCGATAGTATTTGCCCTAAAGATATGGAGGAATTACCTCTATGGCATGAAGTGCAAACTTTTCATTGATCATAAGAGTCTCTAGTATCTCTTTAATCAAAAGGAATTGAATATGAGGCAACAAAATTGGCTAGAGTTATTCAAGGACTATGACTGTAAGATACTTTACCACCCCGGTAAAGCAAATGTTGTTGCTGATGCTCTTAGTCGAAAAGTAAACCTTGAAAAGAAAAGGCCAAGAGTGTTGAGAATTGAAGTTGTCTCGACGATTATGGAAAGTATAATGAAAGCTCAAGAAGAAGCTATAGAGACAAATGACCTAAAGGAAGAAAGTTTGGTAAAAACGTTAGTGTTTGGTGCAAACAGTCAAGGACTGAAGGTGTTCCAAGATCGGATTTGGGTACCTAAGACGGGAGGAATAAGAGAACTTGTGATGGAAGAAGCGCACAAGACCATGTACTCGATCCATCCCGGTAGCACTAAAATGTATAGGGACCTAAAACCCTACTACTGGTGGCCGACGATGAAGCTCGATGTTGCGAATTATGTGGTCGAATTTGTGACATGTGCGAGAGTTAAGGCACAACATTAGAAACCGTATGGGAGTTTAGAACCTTTACCTGTACCCATGGGTAAATGGGAAGACATCACCATGGATTTTGTGACTAAACTGCCTAGGATGATGAATGATCACGACATGATTTGGGTGGTCGTGGATCGTTTCACTAAGAGTGCACACTTCATAGCAGACAATGAGAGGTGGTCTATGGATAAGCTCACAAATACTTATGTGAAGGAGGTAGTAAGACTTCACGGTGTTCCACTTACGATTGTATCGGATCGTGATAGTCGTTTCACGTCAAGGTTCTGGAGAAGTCTACAAGAGGAATTGGGAACGAAGTTGTGTTTGAGTACAACTTACCATCCACAGACTGATGGCCAGAGCGAAAGAACGATTCAAATACTGGAAGATATGCTGAGAGCATGTACCCTAGATTTCCAAGGTAATCGGGATGAGCACTTACCTCTGGTAGTGTGACATCCCCATTTTCACGGCCAGAAAAAACCGATTTGTTTATGCTTTGTTTTATAAAATCAGAGTAATCCTTTGATTAAAAGAGTTGGGAATTTGTTCCCAAAATAAAATATATCAAAGCATTTCTTAAAGAAATGCATTTTTCATTAAATAACAAAATCTCGGGATGTCATGTTCCAATACAAACCAAAAACATAAACAGTATAAAATAGACCTTACAACAGTTATTTATAACTACCGATCTATAATCCAAAATCTCTCGTCAAGTCCACCAACTTATACTCTTGTGCCATTACTTGTAATGCAAAGAAAACTTAGTGGGTTAGGCTTGGGAGCCTGGTAAGCATATAGGGTTTTCAACCCACAATAATATATTTATTATATTCAATCATCAAACAATCAACCCAATTACCCATCCCCATTATCTTCTTTATTTCTTAAGGTTTTACCCTAAGAATCGACTATCCTTCCTTCATTCATTCCTAAGGATTTACCTAAGGAATTGGCATGTGTCCATTACTGCCAAAGTTTATCTATCAAGTACTAAATCCATAGCTATCAGGCGCTACTCCATAGTCACCAAGGTTTATGTAACATGCGCTAACTCCATAGTCACCAAGGTTTATGTAACAGGCGCTAACTCCATAGTCACCAAGGTTTATGTAACAGGCGCTAACTCCATAGTCACCAAGGTTTATGTAACAGGCGCTAACTCCATAGTCACCAAGGTTTATATAACAGGCGCTAACTCCATAATCACCGGGGTTTATCTCGTTTATTGACAGTATTGGTTCCGAGACATCCTCTAGCAATACATATCAATGGGTTTTTAGAGTACACTGATGAACATCAAGTCCACAACACCTACAAGTTGCGAGCCTGTTAGTGTTCCACAGGACTGTCTAGAATAGTCCGTGGTTGTCATCCATACTCTGCTGAATGATGGGGGCCATCATTTGGATAAAGGTTTCACTTATTTTTCACCTATCACCCTCATCTCAAGATCTATATCATCTTTCGTCTCATCCTCAAACTATTCTTTCCTCACACACCAACTATTTCATCTACCCATGTTCTACCCAACATGTTTGTAGATATAAATTACATATATAGTTTAAATCATTTAAAAATCTGTATAAAACATTCATTCAACAACCATATCAAGTAAACAAACAACGTATAAACACATAGCACGTATTTCATAGCAAATACTTCCTATCTATATGGTAGAAGAAAGTAACTACACACTCACACCAAACATTTACTTAATACATTCAAACAATAATTGCATTAAAATCGTGTTTATGAAAGGGACTTTACGCTCACTTGATTAGGTGATGCTTGGACAGCACTACGGCTTGTAAAAGTAGTATTCTTCGGTAGGCCTAGAAGATCTTCACACACCGAGCTTCTCGTAGGTAGAGCTTTGGCTCGGAAACTCTTTTCTTCTAGGGATTTTCGGGCTTCGGGACTTGCTTTGGGTCTCGGGATGATACCAGGGCTTAAGGGGGGGGGGGGGGTTAAAATAGGGCTTATAGAGGGTATCGGGATTGGGAGAGAAGAGATTGAGCAACCAAACTCGGTTGTCCCTTGAATTCTATTTGTAGGGCCATTTTTCTGGATTCACGTCGTGAATCTCAAATATTCACGTCGTGAGTTCAATAGTCATCAGGTGCGTCATCGCAACTTGCATCTGTCAGGCTTCAGAAGTCATAAATACTGAGTTCACGTCGTGAACTCTGATAGTTTTGGGGTTTCACGCCCCGAACTTCAGAAATTTATAACTTTTGTATACGAACTCTGTTTTCGACGTTCTTTTTTTCCACGCGTAGGTAAAAACAAGATGTAACTTTCATTTAGACTTCATCGGCTAATTTTGACTTTAATTTTTATTATATTATTTTTAGTAGGCCGGGACAGGAAAACTCCATTATAAACTCACAACTTCTTCGTCTGACGTCCGTTTTTGTCTGTCTTTTTACCGTTGGACTACTATTGATGATATATTCGATTCTCGTTTAGATCGTTTTGGCTAGAAATCTCTCGATATCATATTCGAACTTCGGGCTGCATACTGCTAATGCTGAAACTTCAAAAAATCATAACTTTCTCATACGAAGTCAGATTTAGACGTTCTTTTTATGCACGCTCTCGATTTAACATATTTTACAACTTTCATTTAGATCGCTAAGGCTAAATATCGCTCTTGTGTAAATTCACTATTTACGTCACGCTGTGTCGTGTCGGTTCTGTCGTGAAACTTTGATAGGTCATAACTTCTTCGTTATAACTCGGATTTTGGCATTCTTTATATGCACGGAAACCTTGTGACATATACTACAACTTAGTTAAGATTACTCCTTCAAAATAATCTTCCATAAAAAAGTCATTTTTGATGCTCATTGTCTCTAAATTGAGTAGCCCTGATCTACGGGCGTTACAGGTAGAATTTCCTTACAAAAATAGTTTCAACTCGAGTATCAAGATGGCGCCTTATCAAGATTTGTACGGACAGATGTGTCGTACGCCATCTTGTTGGATCGAGGCTGGAGAAAAGCAGTCTATGGGCCCCGAGATAGTCCATGAGACTACTGAGAAATTGAAGGTGATCAGGGAGAGGATGTTAGCAGCTCACGATCGTCAGAAGAGCTATGTTGATAAGAAGAGACAACCGATGACATTCAAAGTTGGGGATTCATCTTTGTTTAAAGTCTCACCGTGGAAGGGACTTATCAGATTTGGGTAACGAGGAAAGTTGAGTCCAAGGTTTATTGGACCGTTCAAAGTTCTTCAGAGAACTGGGAACCAAGCTTACAAGCTTGAATTACCTAAAGAACTAGATGTTATTCATAACACTTTCCATGTGTGTTATTTGAGGAATTTCATAGGAGAAGTTCCCGACATAATTCCAATCTCAGAGTTAAGAATAGATGAGAATATGAGGCTAATCGAAGAGCTCGAGGCAATCGTTGACTGTAAGAATAAGAAGTTACGACGCAAGATGGTCAACTTAGTGCTATTCCGATGGAAACATTCGAATGGGCCGAATCTCACTTGGGAAACAGAGAGTGACATGATGAGTTGCTACCTACATCTGTTTGCTGATGCATGATTCCGGGACGGAATCATCCTAAGGGGGAGAGAATTGCAACGCTCGTGTTTCAGGGCTAAGCATTAGTAGATGATGTAATAGTCTAGGTCAACTATTATATCTCTTTTTGAAGTAATAAAGATGAAATATTTGAGTATTATGTGAATTATGTGCATTTATATGCTTATTACTTATTTATAAATATATAACAAATAAATGATAAAAATAAGCGTCAAAATTAAAGTGTTAGATAAACCTGATATCTTTAGATAAAGTTGTAGTGGTCAAAACATGGATTCCGAGGATATAAAGAACGCCGAAATCCAAGTTATAACGAAGAAGTTATGACCCGTTGAAGTTTTACGGCAAAAGCGGCACGACACTGGGAGACGTAAATAGTGAATTTTTGATGAAGAAATTTTTATCCTTAGTGATCTAAACAAAAGTTGTAGTATACGTTAAACCAAGAACATACAAAAAAAGAACGCCCAAATCTGACTTCGTATGAGCAAACTATGAATTTTCTAAGATTTGGCATAACAGTGCACGACCCGAAACTCAAATTTTAGTTTGAGTGGTTTTTGGACTACGCGACCAAAATGAGAGTTGAATATATCATTAATAGGAACTCAACGATAAAAATACAGATGAAAACGGAGTCCGTATGTAGAAGTTATGAATTTTATGTGGATATTTAACAATATAATCTCTTCCTACTGTTAAATTTAAGATAGGTCGAGAATTAGCCGATGGAGTCTAAATAAAAGTTGTAGATCTTGTTTTTACCTATGCGTGGACATAAATAAAATAAAAAACGGAGCTCGTATGCGAAAGTTACGCGGTTTAGAAGTCGGCAGGATGTTGTGTGAGTTTGGGTGACGTGACGCGATCACAGCCGTTGCTTTCTCTCCGAGGAAAGCCATTAGATGATGACACATGGCACTGAATCAGCGATTCAGTGGACTGACTCAACAAGTCCATCAAGAATTCAGCCTATAAATAAGAGTGCCAGATTCCCTCATTTCCTCACCCCTCAACCCTCTTCTTTCTCTCTCTCTAAGTTCCCTACCCCCCCCCCCCCTAAAGTCTAGGTAAACCCCCTAGCACCCGAAGGAATCCCTGAGGCTCTCGAATCCCTAAGAAAAGAGCCTTTTGGCTCGGGAACGCTGTTCCAGCAAAGCCCAGTTTTGCGAAAAAAAACCCGCTGTAAGTGAGCTACGCCTACCCTGTCGTTAGTATATCTTATGTTTTAATATAGTAATGTTATTAGGACCTTATAATAAATATTTGGGATATTATTATGAGTTATATAAGTGTTTTTATAATATATTTTAACCACTCGCGGTACGGGGAATCTGGTTTAAAGGACCGTATAAGGTTGTTGGATTTCTGAAGTGCTATATGCCAAAATGGTCATGCCCTCCGATGTTTTATGTCTGGCCCCTATATGTATATAGTGGTTGAGAAATATTATTTTGTGCTTATATAATAGTAATAATATCTAGACTATTAATTAGTCTCGGTAAATATTTGACTAAACTCTATTGGTAATGATAGTTGGTTTTGTCAAAAAAAAAATTATGTTAAGAGTAACGAAGTGATGTCCAAGTGCCGAGTCACCACCTTTTCAGGTGAGTGCATAGTTACCTTCATCTTACACATAGATATGAAGTATTTAATATAAACTACGTGCTATGTGTGCATATTGTCTGGATACTTGCTGTCTATGCTAATGAAAGATTTTTATACATGTTTTAAATGATTTAAACTGTATATGTATTTTATATCTACAAAAACGTTTGGGTAAAACATGGATAGGTGTAATAGATGATGTGTGATAAAATAATGAGAGGCCTCGATGTCTTTGTTGTTGATTCTATCATCTAGTGGAGTATGGATGACGACCATGGACTCTTTTAGACAGTCCAGTGGAACGCCAGCATGTTCGCAACCTATAGGTGTTTGTGAACGATGTGTTCACCGGTGTACTCCATCCCCCTCATGGTTCTCTTAAGGAAATTTATTGTTGAGGAACTCCCTTAGCATTAGTGTCCATCCCGATGTTGATCCTTAGTCTAGGTTCCTTATGATAGGTGTTTTAGGGACGTAAAGTGAGGATTACGAAACGGGTAATCGAATTATTTTTGGTTGATGAAATTAATAAACTTATTTATTGTGGGTTAAAAACCATATGTGCTCACCAGGATCCCAAGCTTGACCCACTCAGTTTCTTGTATTACAAGTAGTGGCGCACGAGCATAGATATGATGTTTGGGATGAGAGATTATGGATATAGGCCTGTAGACATGAATAAATGTAGTAAGGCTTATATTGTACTGTTTATGCTTTTGATTTGTATCGAACATGACTTCTCGAGGTTTTTAATGAAATAGATTTCTATGGAAATGCTTTGATGAATCTTTATCATATTTTTATTATGGAAACAAAGTTCGCAACACTTTTATTTAAAATGTTACTCCGATTTTTAAACAAAGCATAAACAAAATCGATCTTTTATGTCCGTGAAAATGGGGATGTCACATCAATTCCCGGTAATCAATGCACATCCGGTGTGAACCATCCTTTTTATTGACAAAAAGGATCAACGCTCCCTACAGTGAGCTACTCGGTCGGATAAAGCCCTTCCCTAACAGCTCCTGGAGCTGTGAGGATAACTCCTGCATCTCAGGCGGTGCAAGGCGATAAGGTGCCTTGGCGATAGGCACCAGTCCCGGAACCAAATCAATCCGAAACTCCACCTGCCTCTCGGGAGGCACACCCAGTAACTCCTCGGGAAAAACATCCGGAAACTCACTTACTATCGGAACCTCAATGATAAAACTCAGTCTCTCGATAATAATCCTCGTATCCATCACATACGCTACAAAACCCTTGAAACCCTGCTGTAGACTCTGCCTCGCCCTGGCAGCCGAGCATAATGCTGACCCATACCGTGTACCCTCGCCATACGCTGTAAGCACTTCCCACTAGGGTCTCGAATGGTCACCAGCTAATGCTCGCAGTCGATCACAACTCCAAATCAACTCAGCCAGCTTATGCCTACAATGACATACACATCACCCATCGCGATAGGTACCGGATCTATCGGAAACTCAACACCAAAAATCTCGAGCACACATCCTCGGATCACATCAGTAACAAACACCACACACTCATCGACTATATAAACTCTCAGAGGTCGACTCAATGCCTCTCATTGGATACTGATGTGGCGGCTAAATGCTAAAGATACGAAGGATCAACTCGCAGCCGAGTCGAATAACACCACGGCAGGTACAGAACTCACAAGAAAAGTACCCAAAAATATCACAATATAAGCACAAATAACTCAAAATAGAATAAGTAAAGGAATACATACCGACCACGACATCAGGTGATGTGCGGACCTCCTCTACTGTCAGTTGAAAGGCCCTCTCGTGAACCCTCGACCTTCTTCATCCGGCTCTCGGTAGCTTGAATAGTAGTAGGGATAGATCCATACGCTGATCCCTGTAGCAGCTGAGGGCACCCGACCTTCCGATGGCCGTTTTGGTTGCAGTGTAAGCAGATTGCAAACCCCTTGGGTAAATCCCTCGCGATATGCCCCTCCTTGCCACACTTATAGCAAACACCCGCTCGACACACCCCCTCATGACTCTTGTCGCACTTCCCGCAAGTGAAACCCTTTTGGCCTCTAGATCTGGAATCAACGGGCTTAGCCCGCTTGGCTGCTGGCTGAGATTTTGTCGGTCGCCGATCCCTCCCCTAAGACTCCATCTCCACCCTGAATTGAGTCTCTAGCTCGATCTCCCTCTTTAGGTCATTTTCCTGAAGCGTAGAAAATGACCGATAAGTCAAGTTCACCACAAACTCACGAATATCCCTCCTCATAATGATCAAATACTGACTTATATGTGCCTTCTCGGTAGACACGTGCTCAGGGAAGAACAACACCCTCTCATGGAACATCCTTGTAATCACTGTCACTGACTCTGTTCTCCGCTTGAGGGACAGAAACTCCTAGGCCAACTGTTCCCTCTCCACCGGGGGAATATACTCATCTTGAAACATCGCAGTAAATCTCTCCCATGTCACTGCAGTGTGCTCTGCAGGAGTATAACTAGATGTCACAAACTTCCACCAGTCCTTCGCCCCCAAGCGAAGCTGGTTCAGTGTGAACCGTACCATCAAATGCTCTATACAGGAACAAGTGTAGAAACACTCCTCGATATCAGAGATCCATATCGTTGTAAAAATCGGATCTTGAGTCCCATCAAACTCTGGTGGTTTCGTGTTGCTAAGCTCCCGGTACAACAACGAGTCACTCCCCTGTGGCCTAGCTGCAACGACAACTGTGGTGGCTGCAGCAACAACCGTCTCAATAACAACTGCATATCGCTCATCAAACGTCTCAATCAAGGTAGTATTAATAGACCCAAACATCGCTGGAATAGCCTCTCGGATGGTTGTGGGCACCTCGTCATGAATTATCTTGCGAATCTCATCATCGCTAACTCCACTGCTCTCGTGGTTGTGGCGCATACCCACCATGATGTCTCTGAAACACATCACAAAATAATCA
Source organism: Lactuca saligna (assembly GCF_052625555.1). Classification (NCBI taxonomy): domain Eukaryota; kingdom Viridiplantae; phylum Streptophyta; class Magnoliopsida; order Asterales; family Asteraceae; genus Lactuca; species Lactuca saligna. The sequence goes on along the minus strand of NC_136420.1, from coordinate 304,400,784 downwards.
GAGACTCGCTCGAGCATACTCACACTCGATCACTCGCCCCTACTTGCTCCTTAGCATCCTAAGGATTCTTACTTTGACTGCTTATAGATCTGATGTTTTCAGTAGTACGGTCCCAATACTACCTTCCACATCGCATCTGTATTCACCCCAAGTCCTCCTCCTAGGATCCTGATTCACAAGTACTCTATATCTCACAAAGCGTAGACTAGTCTCGCAGTAGACCTCACACAAGCTCATCTAGGTGATCTTTACTAAATACTCATACTCAACTCATACTCAAGGCACCTCACATATAGAAATAACTCCTAGGCTAAGGCATCACAAATCAGGTCACCCTAGTCCTAACATATCAAATACTTAGCCTACTCTTTAGCATGCATAATATCTAATAGAATATCTCATGTAAACCTCATACCACAAAAGTAAGGGTATTTTGGGAAATCACCGTTCGAGATCTATCTGATTGTACACACTGCTCCAACTTGTTTTCTCTTGAACTCTTTCTTATAATTTTTTTCTCTTTTTGAAATTTTTTTCTCAAATCCTTAGTTTGAGTCCGAACACGCTAGAAGTTGCATCCGAATACCACAAACCATGGCTCTGATACCAACATGTAACGACGTAAATTTTCCAAACCATTTATTTTTTCAATTAGAAAATAAAACACAATTATCACAGTAAAAAAATCCTAAAACGTCACAATGTCAAAACATCAAAACCCATAATCAAAAACTGTATATGTAAAAATCCAGGATCCTCTCAATCATAACTCAAACTTTGATGTGTGTGTATAATCATGTCGATGCCTTCCCGTGATCCTGAGAGGTACCTGAAACACATAACCCATAACACGGTAAGCACGAAGCTTAGTGAGTTCCCCAAAATACCACATACAACACATTAGCTAATCGAGGCTATAACTTTGTAAGACCCTATAGTCTATGTGTCTCAGTGGGGCCCTCCAGTCCCACGGCTCGTTGGACCCTCTGGTCCGGTCTTAGTGAGGACCCTGCAGTCTCACAGCTCGTTGGACCCTCCGGTCCAGTCTTAATAACACATAAAAATGCATAACTCAAGTAATCACATAAGACCCTCTGGTCACACATAAATATCACTCTAGGTAAAGTATAGTGAGAAGACTCACCTCGTAAGCTAGCAAGTAAAAGTCTCATACTCGGAAACCTCGATCTAGCCTCCTCCTAACACATAGGATAATTTTCTCTAATTAATACTCTACTCATACTCAAAATACTCCACAAGTTGTTCTCTCTTCCACTCCATCACTGGGAGTGGGTAAAAGACCATTTTACCCTTCCCTGGTCTCCATTACTCACTTTGCCCAAACCCTAAAATCAACAGAAGTGAAAGTCAAGTCAATAATCCAAGTTTGTTTGGCCTGACTCACCGAGTGCACTCATGTGACTCGTCGAGTCCACTCGTTCCTTAGAAGTTTCACGAAGGTCCTACTCGTTGAGTTAACCTCTAACTCGACGAGTCATCGTAGAGTTCAGCTCATCGGGACAAACACTAACTAACTCATCGACTCTGCTTATGGACTCGGTGAGTCTCTTCGATCTGATTTCTCATTCACACAATTTAAGGCAGATCTACCACTCCAAACCCTGGATTTAGGTTCCCAAGGCTCGATTATCACGTAAACTTTCGATCTGTACATACATGCATGGAACTGTGGGCTTGAAATGCCAAAAACATGCTTTATTTGTAGTTTCTCATTCAAGGATCTATTATGGCTGAATAAAGTAGGGAACTTTAGACTCTAGGGACCTCACAAAGTCCAGATCTGATGTCCAAATCTCTAAATATGGTCAATACCTTCAAGGTCTCAAAATAAGATAGAAAAAAGCCCTAAACTCTAATAACAAGAGACCTACTCAAAATAATGGGAAAGGTACGAAATTTATACCTTGAATAGAAGCTTCTTGATGAATAGCAATAGATCTATCAATCTCTTCTCATTCCTTGCTTGAGATCATCCTCTTTTCTTCCAACAATGCACCAAAAGTTCTCAAAATTAGCTCAACACTCTCTCTAAAGCACAAGGTGGTGATTAGGGTTTCTCTCGAGGAAAGTAAGCAGATGGGGAGCCGCAATGGAGGCAATAAATGTCCTTATATAGGCCCCAAACCCGAGGATTTAAGGTTTCATCTCACAGCGCCTACTCGACGAGTCGACTCTCAGACTCGTCGAGTAGGTCGTTAATGCCACGTGGCCAAACCCGGCTCTACTCGATGAGTTATAGCACCAACTCGTCGAGTTGCCCAATGATCCTCAAAAATAAATAAGTAAATAATATACCTGGGAAACTGGATGTTACAGAATGATGCCTCTAATTGCTCATACCCAAACCTTAGAAACTAGAAGATAAGAGGAGAGGCAAAAATTTGGATTTCTCAACTATATGTGTGTGGATGAAAATGCTAGGGTTACAACCCTTTATATAGCTGTTTGAAAACCCTAGAAACCCTAAATTTGAACATATATTAATAATATTTCATTTTCAGTAATTATATAGTTGCCTTATTATCCAATGGAGGCTTTCAGAAATCCTAACTGGTCACTCTAAAACTGTCCATCATAGGAAGTTTCTAGAACCTCTCCTTTGTTCAACTATTGAACAATTGTAGCTCAACCCTTGTACTCTCAATTAATTCTAATTAACCCAAAATGTATTTCCAAATTAATTATGATTAATTCTAAATTAATTATCACTATTTGTAATTAATTTACTAATCGAATAATAATGTTTTAAACTATTTCCTATCTCTACGAATGTCATTCTAATTAGTTTCTAGTTATGAGGGCAACACAAAAAGGACTTGCTTCTAACTATAATGAATATACTAATTTAGTTATGAGCTTAGACACCTTAATCCAACATATTCAACTGGTGAGGTTACAAGGCTTAAAGTTGTCAAGGAGACTATCAAATGAGAACTTACTCACGAGTTCCTTTTAATTTTGTGTTTTGTTTTTCTATAATAAATATTATGGAATTTAGCAATTTATTACATTTAGTTACAACTGGAACAATTAATTGTATTTGACATGATATTTCGTGCAATGAATTATCTTTCTTGTGTACGAAATTTTACTTTGTATTATGAGACTTTAAATGTGTTATTTAATATGAAATTAGTAAATCTATCAAAAAAAAATATTTTTAAAACATTTAAAATTATGACATTCAAAAATGTGTATCATCTTTATTTATGACATGGGTTTTCATGATACGCAATGTGTGTCGTAAACGCATGTCGTAAACTTATAACACACAAATGCTTGTCATCTTCCTTTCTGACAGGGCTTCAATGAAACATATTTATATGTCATATGTACCCTTTTATGACACACATTACATGTCATAAAAATAAATTTTCTAGTAGTTATGAGAACAGAATGATGAGGTATTAGAGTTGATAACAAAGTAGAGAAGAGATGGAGTAGAGAAATAACAAAGCAGAGAAGAGATAGAGTAGAGTATAGAGAAGAGCAAATACATTTTATATGAGATAAATTATGTGAAAGATAGAAAGAGATGATATATAACACCCCGAATCCAGAAGACCTAGAAAGGAAAGGAAAACCTCAAAATCATGAAGCAACTCGTCGAGTAGGTGGGGTGACTCGACGAGTAGGAGCACATTCCGTGTCGCGAGGTAAGTGACCTACTCGACGAGTTGGTCGGCGTTTTGGAAACCCTAAATTCGGGACTTGGCACCCTATTTAAGTATCTTATTCTCCTCCTCTTAGTTCCATTCCCAGCCCCCATTTTCCAAAATTTAACCCACTAAACCCTAGCTCATTTGGTGAGTGTGTGAACCATTCTTGAGTGTTTTGGTGTTCTTGGAGGCTAGAACAAGAAGAGGAATCTTGAAGGCTCAAGGAAAGGCTTGTGGATCCAGAAGTAGCTTCTCAATCTTATCATTTTCTGGTAATCAAGTCTCTAACTTGATCATTAGTTCTTTAGATTTATTCTTTTCCCCTTTTATGAAGATTTTGGTCCAAGAATGGTTGGTCTTGGGATTTGGATGTCCCCAAGAAAGATCCTTTCAGATCTGGAAGTATTTAGGGTGGTTAAGGCATAAAGGTGCAAGCTTTATGTCATTAGAACTCCCCATGCAAGGTTTAAGAGGCTGTTATGGCCTTTTGAGCAAAAGGGTCATGCATGGATGTAAAGGTAGAGGCTTTGTGTGTTATTTCGAGCCTAAAAGGTTAGATTTGGGTCCTGGATGCTTTGTGTCCGACTGAAATCGCTAAATAGATTTGGACTTAGGAGGACTCGACGAGTTGCTCTTTGGACTCGGCGAGTCAGGTCGTTTTCTTGCTAAAACCCTTCTGATAGCGAGTGTGTGTTGAGTTGTTAGAGGACTCAGCCAGTTGGGTTCATTATGGACATGAAGATCATTGTACTCGATGAGTTCAAGGATGAACTCGGCGAGTCAAAGGCAATATCCATAATTTATGAAGATGGACTCGAGGAGTTCAAAGGTGGACTCGGCGAGTCAGTTGAACAAGGGTGCCGATGTGTTTGAAGGTGAACTCGACGAGCTCAAGGAAGACTCGACAAGTAGGATCGAAATCCAGAGTTTCGTGTGGATTGTGGGACTCAACGAGTTGGTGGGTCAACTCGGCGATTTGAGTCAACTTAGAGTGTTGACTTTGACCTGGTTTGACTTTTGAGAGTATTGTGGTCTAAGTGTTATTTTGGGTATTGATAGTTCGTGAAGCCGAAAGAATCAACAGTTTAGGAGTTGTCGGTTAGCAGTCAGAAGTGTTCAGCTAGTCTTCAGCCAGTGCGAGGTGAGTCTCCTCACTGGGTGTATGGGTCTAAAGCACCAATACCGGCCCATTATGTTTATGTATCGTAGGAATACCCGAGGGTTAGCCCTAGGTACTTATTGTATATGTTCCAGGTTATGACCTGATGTCGAGCGAGGCCCGAGGGATGTTAGAATGCTAGAGGTCTTTGTGATTAGGGTTATGGATGGGGTTCCATGACCCCTCAGTAGCAGACTAGGGGCGGGGTCCAAGTTAGGCGAGGCCTTAGATAAGGAGTACCGTAAGATCATGATTATTTATGTACTAGTATGTTACTTGATATTATGTATGTGTATAGTGGGCGAGGCCCAAACACAGGCGAGGCCTAAGAGAGACAAATTTGTATACTGAGCGGGGCTCGATGCCAAGCGGGGACTGTAGTAGGTTGGGGAACTCACTAAGGTTCGTTCTTACGGTTTTTAGTTTTGGTTTCAGGTACTTCTGGTAGCGGAGGGAAGAGCTCGAGATGATCGCATGGCACACACCAATAAGTTTTAGCCTGGGATGTTTTACTCTGATAAAAAGAACATGTTTTGAGATGATACTCTTATTTGATATATAAACCTTTGTTTATGGATGAAATGACTTGATACTTATGCTTTTATTAATGTTTTAAAAATAACTTTTTGGTCATGATTTTTAGGGATGTTACAAGTTGGTATCAGAGCCTTGGTTTGATGGATTCGGGCACACTCTTGGGTGCGACTGAACTCAAACTGAGGACATGGTATGAAAATGTTCAAAAGAAAATCATTTTTATAAAAACGTATTTCGAGAAAAGGAGAAGAGTTTTGAAAAGAAAAAAAAGGGCGTGGTGCATGCAATCAGCCGAGCTCAAGTAAGTTCTCCCAAATTACCCATACGAGTTATGTTATGATTATGTGGTCAGCATGCTAGATTTAGGGCTGATGATCTAGGAAGGATGCCTTATATGCCTATTATATGTGTTTATTGAGCTGCATATTAGTGTCGGTTAGACAATGGTAGGATAGCCTGATTAGGTTATGCCTGATTATATGAGCTTATAACGCATGCTAGTGCAGATTCTTAATATATGAATATGATTGATTGCTTGTGTTATTGTTTGATTTCCTTTTTGGTCTTAATGCTACTTGCTTTGTGATTTATGGGACTCTGAGTGATGGGAGATAGCCATTAGGTGAATACGCAAAGTCACATGTGATCAGGGTTGAATAATCTCAGAGTGCTAGATTTGGCCCTCCTGCGTAGCTCTTGTCTAAGTCCAACCGTTGTAGGGACGAGTCCTTTACTCGAAGGATTATTTGAGCCTCGTCACATGTGATGGTATTCAGGTAGTGGATAATTGGCATTATGAAGATACCTTAAGTAGCTGAGGACTGTATTTGGGTTAGAGATTTCCCTTGGGCAATCCTAGGATGAGAATAGTGCTGGGAGCAGTAGTGATAGTAAGGGACTTGGTGGGTTTGAGGCAATTCTTGAGGAAAGTACGGATAGATGTGGAAGGTAGTATGGGCCCGTACTACTGAAAGTAGAGGATCCGTGCTTGATTCAAGAATGGTTGAGTTAAACCAGGGAACTTGTAGTGTGTGTGTGACCCTTCGGTAGTGATGTGTATTTTGATGGTTGTTATGGTATGTTTCAGCATGGTGATGTTGCGTGAGAGACCAGTGGGCGGATCAGGCATCGAAGTGGGATCAGGCTCGGGTTTAGGAACCGAGCAGCTCGAGGAGCGGATGAGGGAGTTTGTATCAGTTAAGATTACGCGCAATATTCTAGACCAAACTAATGTGATCTTTGGCACGATCAAGGAGGGTATATTGTAGATTTTGGATTAGAGGCTAGGAGCCTTCCGCATTGAGATAGTGGCCATGATGGGAGTGTATACATTGACATTTCGAGAGATCAGCTTGTGGAGCTGCAGATTATCATGGGGCTAGGCACCCCATTCCTAACCAAAAATGGTAGGGTGATGTCGCCAACGCCTTTCGTTCTAGCCGGTGTCTCGAGGGGGACAAGGTCAGACTCGCCTCCTGCCTTCTGAAGGATATAGTGCGTGATTGGTGGGAGGAGGTTAACCACACTATTGGGGATGATGCCGTGTTGGACGCGATGACATGGAGTGATTTCTCGGCCAGGTTCAAGGCCGAGTTTTTACCAGTGCTCGAGGTGCAACAATTAACACGAGAGTTCCAGGACTTGTGGCAGACTACAGAGACAGTGACGGAGATCACCGCTAAGTTCCGAGAAAGAGCCCTTCTGGTTCCGCAGTATGTGGTGGACGAGGAGATGAAGAAGGGTCGGTATCATGAGATGTTGAGGAGCGATATCAGTCAGTTTGTGAGTCGGTCCACCTGGAAGACGCTGGAAGATATGATTGCTCAAGCCAGAGAGAGAGAGAGATCTAGAGACAGAAAAGAAAAGGAAGCTAGCAGAAGTTCAGGTATCTATGGGTTCGGGAAAGAGGCCCAAGTCATCAGATTTTAGGTCGAGAGGTCATCAGGACTGGAGCCGCTGTGGCAAGTGCGACATGACGCACGAGGGTGCGTGTAGGAGCGACAGTGGTGGTGATTTAGGCTGCTTCAAGTGCGGCCGGATCGGTCATTTTAGCAGAGATTGTACTGCTACCACCACCCAGGGATCAGACCTGATATGTTTCCATTGTAGTCAGAGGGGCCACAAGAAGGCCCAATATTCGAGTTTGATTTCAGCAAGACAAGTGATAACACCTGCACATGCAACCTTGAGGATCACCGATGGCCGTCAGGGTCGGGCAGAGGCGCCTGCGGCGAGGAGCAGGGCATATCAGTTGGTTTTAGAGGAGGCGTGAGCAGCATTTCTTGATATTACAAAAAATTGATTTGTAAAATCTTTGAGTTGAGGATATAGCACAAAATTTTGTTCAAGAAAATGTTTTCCTTTTTCCTTCAGAACGTTTGTGTTTTCATTTGTATACTCAAACACATGTGCTTCAACAACTTGTGGAATTTCCTTTTTATCAGAAAGATCATCATCAAACTCAATTTAATTGTTTGTGATATCTCGATATCAAGTTTTTCTTGAGTAACTTTAGTTTTAGTTTTCAAAGATAGATCAACATTAAGCTTCGGCATTGAATCAATAGTTGTATCACTTTTAGCTAATGACTGCCAAATTTGAACAATCAACATATTCTTCTTCCTCTGTCTTATTGATATTGTCAGAATCATCTTCAATATCAATAAAATTTTCTTGAGAACATTATGTCGAAGATTCAAATTTGTTAAATATTTTCATTTGTTCGTTTTTACCCAAAGTATCATTAACAATATCAACCAATTCATCAACATCAAAATATTCATCAATATTCACTATACCATATGCATAAGATTAATTTGGGGTCTGATCAAAATGAGAAACCCTACTCTTACATTTAATGTAACTTCATCAATTAACTCTTTCTTAAATTGAATTAATGGTAATAGTTTGAGATATTGCTCTTTACAAATTTCATATAAGTGATAAAGTAGTGCAAGTTTACCAAAAAGCCTCCTAGCTATATTACAATACATGTTTCTTTTTTTAGTTAATGAAATGTTATCTAACCTAACAAAATCACAATCTAGAGTGACATTATTCTATTTAAAATTCAAATATTATATCCTCGAGTTTTTCTCCTCAACTCTATTCTTAGCCTCATAGAGCTCTACTTTCGTTTTCTCCAAATCATTACTCATAGAAATCAACAAATCATTTAGATAAGAATAAACATCATCAAAGTAAGATAAAAACAGAATCATACGAACTAGAAGGTATATTAAATGAGTTAACAAGATTACATACATTCTTAGTCATTGAAGACTTTGAAGTGCTATCTATTAGGCACTTTCGTTCAACTTTATCTTCTCCGTCATTACTCACTTCTTCGCCATTAAACAATCATCACCTTTCAGAAATTTCTTAACTTTCTCAAACTTCACATCTTTCCATTCACCTACATCATCTCCATCATACTCTACAAACATGACTCCATGCAAAGGATTTCACATTTCTTAATCATCTGATCCAGACGACTAGATTTGATAAGTTCCTTCATACTTAGTAACAACCTTCACAACAAGAGAATAACTCTTTGATTTTGCTCTCAGCTCTTAGATTTTCATAGCATAACATGCTTCATCTTTCACTTTTTCTTTCTTTTCTTCCTTTTTCTTCAATATGCAATCTGTTGCTAAATGGTTTTTTGCATTACAATAGTTGTAGTCATAGCTAGAATCCCCGACTAACTTTTTCTCCGCCTTCTTCTCATCAGAACTACCTTGTTTCTTGTTTTTAATAATAAGTTTCAATTTCGAAGATTCCTTTTGGACAGTATTACTTTTTATGTTCTCCTTAAGAGGCTTCTTGTAAAAAAAATCACATTATTGTTGGAGTAATATGCAGCTACCTCATCATTAAAATTCACTATCAATCCTTCTCTCTTCAACATCTTCTTCCTCATAACACACATCTTTGACATTTGTTTTAGACAAAAGTACCAAAGGTCCACTAAAATTTATTTTGTCCTTCTCTTCAGATAGTTCCTTAACTTCATTTTCAAGAGCCTTCAGGATGTTGTAAAGATTTGACAGAGAATAAGAATAAAAGTTCTCTCGTGTCTTGATCATCAAACAAACGTTCTTCCATTTTTTCCTTAAACCTTGAAAAAATGTGATGTTAAATTCGATAATTTTACAGACAACATTGTACCTTGAAACTTGTATATCAATTGAAGAGTGGACCATTTATGATTGAACGCCAAAGATAATTTTACAAACAAACGTTCTCGTCCTGAGCAATTGTACCAACAACTTTAACCATTAAAGCTAAGAATGGACCATCTATGATTGAACGCCAAAGATCTTCATCTATTCCATTAAGGTAATCTTCCATTTGGTCTGTCCATTGATCATAATACTCTGGAAGCAACATTGGGGTTTTTGTTGAAGAATCGAAAAGATTAGCAAAGTTCATCATTGTGTTAACATTCAAGTTAGCCGTGTAATTTATCATAAAATATGAAAAGCTTGAATACAAATGAACCCAAATTCATCTGGTTGATTATCGCTTGTAAAATCGATAAATCTCAAAGATCGTTCGAAGAAAAAAAAATGTTTTCAATGCAGAAAAAGTTGAGTTAAAAATGAATCAACAAATGGAAAGCGAGAAAGAAATTACTCAAACAATTTGAAGATTCCTGCTTTGATATCAATTGAAGAGTCAAGATTTCAATCAAGTATTGATTTTAAACAGAAAGATGAATACGAGAAGTAAATAAATCTATTTGAGCTCTCATTAGCCTGGAAGGCAAGCACAATTACAAGAGTGAAAGTGTATATGTAATCTATGTTGCAACACTATTTATAGTGATATCAACATACAAAAATATACTAGGAGACTTTGACATGAAGTATACAAACAATACACTCCTAGAAATACATAGATATATTGAAATTGCATAAACTTCCATAAAAAAAACTACAATACCATTGATATTATAATACAAGTCTTCACATATGAATAATTTTGCAACTTATGAACTTTATATAAAATCTATGAAATAGTGAATTAGAGGTCGGAAATTCTTTTTTGAAACAGAATTTCGGACAACATGGTCATTTAGGAAAATATGTTATAAGTTTGCTAGATTGCGGTAGGAAAATGTGTTATAAGTTTACATATATGACCATTTTGTGATTATCCATTTTTTAAAGTATGTAATAAGTTACATTCTAAAAGAATGTCTTTTTTATTGGTTTGCTTTTACACAAACATTCGAATTTATACCTTTTAAATATATTTATGACTTTAAATATATGTCTTTTACACCTTCAAATACTTTTTATATGCATAAATACATATAAAAAGTGTAATGTGTATATATAAATATGTTTAAATTTGTATAAAAATATTTTCTATGTTTAAATATGTTTTTTATATGTATAATAATGTTTTTGTATATTTTTATATGTATTATAAGTGTTTTTTTTACATATTTAAATTTATTTATAAGTATTTTGTATTTAAAAAGTATTTATATATTTTAAAATATATTTTTATATGTATATATGAGGTTTTATATGTTTAAATAGATATAAAAACATTTTTATAAATATTGTACACATAAAATTTCTAGAAATATTTTTTAAACACATTTAATTATATATAAATGCATTTTTTTTTATATTTTTAAATGCGTATACAAATGTTTTAATATTTTTTAGACACACACACACACACACACACACATATATATATATATATATATATATATATATATATATATATATATATATATATATATATATATATATATATATATATATATATATATATATATATATATATATATATATATAAGGTAATACCAAAAAGATATGTTGGTACACTGGTAGGGGCGTTTGTTTCTACAACACTGATAGTGGGTTCGAGCATTTGGGATTACATACTTCCCCTTAAAACTTTGACTTTTAATCGAAAGAACACTTCAACATAGTCGAATAATCGTATATATGTTTTTTAAATTCATATAAATAACGTTTTATACATATTGTAAACATAAAGATATGATATATATATATATATATATATATATATATATATATATATATATATATATATATATATATATATATATATATATATATATATATATATATATATATATATACACAAACACAAGTTATTTATATGTTTAAATATGTATAAAATCGTATTTATATATTTTGGGCTAATGTTATAAAAACACCTAAATTTTCAAAAAATATTCATTTTTATCCTTAAGTTTTCAAGTAATATGTAGGTGATCTGTTGATAACCAGGTAACCTGTTAAAAAGCCAAAAATAAATAAAAAAATTACGCAAACTTCCAGCTTTAGTGAACCCAAAATACAACGAAAGGTAAAACTGAATATTTTTTAAAAACTTAAGAATTTTTATGACATTAAACACTTTTATAAATGAATCTTGAATTAGTTTCTAAAATAAAGAATTTACAAAACTATTATTTTTCAACATATAAAAGAGAAAGCAAGACTTTGTGTAAGTGGTCGGGGCCACCTTGGTTTGGACCACTTTTTGTATAAAAGAAATGTAAAAGATATTATAACTATTATATAAAAGAAACAAATTTATCAGAAAAATAAAGTCACAAGTATACTAATATAATTAAAAAAAAAAGGTGCAAGTGGGTTTTCTAATTAAACCTATTGGGGCCCAATTAGATGGTGTTTATAGTCTAGAAAATTAAAGACTTTGTGTTCAAGTTTCTTCTTAATTGAAAAGGGTAGCTCACCTTGGTTTGGACCACTTTTTGTATGGAGTAGTTGAAGAAAAGACTCAAAGCTTGAAATTCTTTTAACATTAATTAAATAACATAAAGGAACTCAATTCCCTGTGAAGGGTCGTAATCGTATTAAATTATGACAAACTAAAGTTTTCTTATTTGATGATTTATGCTACAAAATCTGACAACATGCCAAACATTTTTGGCGATGTAACCACTAGTGACGTATCAGATAGTCGAGGTCGGGGCCATTGTTTTCACTTCTATATTTATAACTACCTATTGTGTGAATAATGCCAAAGGAGCATACACATGAACCATTATCGACGAATTTGAGATTTATATGAGTTTTAACTTTATAAAATTGATGAGTTCACTAGAATTTAAATTTTTAGATCTTTTGGCTACATGGAAAGAAAAGAAATCACAATTTTCAATTCTCCCTGTCATGATTCGTGATATACTAACCGTTTATACTTCACGGTAGTTTGGAAACAATTTTATCTTTTAGTGGTGGAGTTTTATTAAAATTTAGATCGAATTTTATGAACGTGTCGTTGGAGATTTGCATTCGCTTGAATGATTATTTGGATTTGATGGAACGTATACAACGCTTCTCAACACTCGAATGCTAGACTTCAAGACAACGTCAAGCCGAGAATATTAGAACAAGAACTGGAACTAGGCTTAACCATGCCTCCAAAACCAAATTAAAAAATGATGACAAAGATGAGGATAATGGTATTGAAGAGACTCCTTATCCTATCTCGATTTTGAAGACTAAAAAATGAAGATTAAACTGAAATAGAATACCACAAATATAAAGATTATTTGCCAAAATATTTTAGCGGCACTTATTTATCGTTACTAGTTTAGCTTTAGCATCCATAACTCTTCATTTCGACGTTTGTTGTGTGGTTTTAATTTTCTAACGAATCTATTTTCCATAAGTTAAAAAAAAAATCAAAGCATTTAGCCGGATTTTAGATCAGATTGTACCTGGATCGGATCGAGATAAAACCCAATCGAATCCTATCAAAACCAAGTTTCAAATCGGATCGGATTTTCAGTTACATAATATGAACTAGCGCATCTCTAGAGCTACCTACTTTGGGTGGTTCATCATTCAATTATTGGTATGTTGTACTTGTTAAGGTACCTCTTTTTGTAGTTAAAAGGAAGTTGGTAGGTCCATGTGAAAAGAGGCTTGCGACTTTGTTGATTTGCAATCTTCATTCTTAAACTAAAAGAAACATAGAAGTGCATCATGCTTTATTTGCTTGTACAGGATGATAACATATTTATAGCTAGTAAAACGTAGATCGACACATTGCTCTTTTATGTTGGACTTTACTCAACAAAGTAAATCTAAGTATTATTTGCATTCTTGACGTTGAAGAGCAAATATGTTTTTTCCTTTGATTTTTGGTAACAACGTTTATTTTTCGATTACACTTCAAAGAAATAAAATATAATGTATATGAATATACGGCTGTACCAAACATAAAATATAATGTTTATTGTTCGGATTACACAAAAATTTCATCAAGTTTTTTTATATTAACTCGATAATTGAATGAAAATAACTTGTACTAGCATTTGATAATTGAGCCATATGATTATTGAGAGAGAAAAGTTACAAGTGTTCTAGATGAAAAGTATGAAAGCTAAGAAAAAGGAAGAGTAGAATAAATACTAGTTAAGATACCAAACCCTAATGGGCTAAATGCTAAAGTGTCCATAAACAAGTGGACTAACTACATATAGGCTAACATTCCCCCTCAAACTCACATTGATACAACAATAATCATTGAGACTTTGTCACACAAAAAACGAAACTGAGATACTGATAGAGCCTTTGTAATAATATCCGCAAGTTGCAAGGTTGATGAAACAAATGGAAGGGATATGGTTCTGAGTTATAAGTGACGACATGTGAAGTAACAATCAATTTCAATGCGCTTCGTTCGCTTATGGAAAATAGAATTCTTCGCAATATGTATAGCACTATTGTTGTCACAATGTAGGGGAGTAGGTGAAGAAATGTGAACCCCCATATCTGCAAGAAGCCACCACAACCAGATAATCTCACATGTAGTCACAACCATAACACGATACTCAACCTCCATGGAAGATCTAGAGACAACATCTTGTTTCTTGCTCTTTCATGAAATGAGCGACTCTCCAAGAAACACAAAAAATCTTGTGGTGGATATACGATTATGACGTCCCAATCACCATTACTATAAGCACGTAACTCAAGAGAAGACGTCGAGGGAAACAAGATGGTTTGAAACTAAGTCCCGCGAAGATATTTCAGAATATGAAGAGCAACTCCCCAATGAACAGAAGTCTGGTAAAGATTTGGATCAGACAAAGGAGCACCATCAGTAGGAGAGCACCGTGTATTAGTTTCAAGAGGAGTATATACAGTCCGATTATCAGAGAGGCCCTCCTATGTAAACAATTCAGATATATATTTAATATGAGAAGAAGATACCCTTTTTTAGACTGAGCTACCTCAATACCCAAGAAATAACGTAGCAAGCCCAAATCCTTCATATCAAAACAATGAGCTACATCATGCTTCAAAGACTTAATACCAGCATTGTCATCACCAGTAATAATCATGTCATCCACATATTAAGGACAAAAGAATCTGTCATCCACTCGAGCATCTAACAAACAAAGATGAATCATGATTACTCTAAAAAAATCCACGAGAGGTAATCACTATGGAGAATTTCTCAAACCAAGCACGAGGAGCTTGCTTGAGACCCTACAAAGCTTTACGAAGCCAAAAAACCTCACCTGGCTGGTGCTGAATTCCGAGGGGGAGACATATAAACCTCTTCATGGAGGTCACCATTCAAAAAAAGCATTCTTGACTTCCATTTGAAAGATTTTCCACCGTCGAACAAATGCAAACACAATCATAGTATGGATTGTAGTCATCTTTGCCACTGGGGCAAAAGTCTCTGTTAAGACCGATGTCGTACACGATTTAACAAATAAAAATATAAAATAAACTGCTTTATTGCATTAACAGGTAGTACGGGTAAGCAGGGTCGGATCCTCAGGGCCACGTCCTAACATTTACGACTCTTTGCATAAGGTATGAATTAGTTCTTGATGAATGCAATAAACATAAAAAAGGGGGTTTATTTCTGAAAATTAAACTAATAGAAATCGAAAATGACAAAAGAATAACTAAATTTAACGTGGTGAAAATTCAAATATAAGAAAGCAATTCCAGTTTCGCTGCGACTCCTCTAATCATATATATATAATTAACCTTCAACATAATATTTGACTATGCACTTGTTTAAACTGGTACTAAGGTTCATTAACAAGCTCTAATGACCTTTATTACAAAAATAATTTAATCAAAATAAATTCTCTGAATTAAATCTAACTTTTTACTAAATTAACCAAACAAGCTCTTGACTAATAAGTAAAAGGTACATTAGACACAGTGTAATTCCCAGTAAAGTTCACTACCTCTCATAAGCTCGGAGGCGTTAAAACTTGTTTGATCATTTCATATTAGAGTTAACCCTAAACTCAGAATTAATCTAATATATATCACTTTTTACTAATTAATCTAGATAATTACAGATCTAAACAATTAGATGACTAGAATGATTCACAAATAATTTAAGTGGCCAACAAAAATTGAAATCAAAATCAAACACTCAATTTTACACTTAATTGATCAAACTAAACAGTAATCAAAGTCAAACATACTGCCTAATGATTAATCATACGAAAAGGTTACGTCTTGCGAAACTGAAATCTTAGTTTTTAGCCTGACATGGCTAAAAACGGATTACAAACAGTGAAAATAAAATTTAAACGATAAATCTTACTAAACTATGAATTGGAATCGAATCGTCTCCTTTAGATCTGCATTCTTCACTTGAAAACCTTTGAAAATCGCCTCCGAATCGCCAGGAATCACTAATTCGGGTTACTGGAAGAGTATGGGGTTGTATATATACGTCTAACTGTCAAAACGCCGTACCTACGATCGCAAAGGGACAGCCTGCGATCGCAGGTTTCACCCTAAACGAGTCACGAGACTTTTTAATGAAGTACGTTGCTATTTCGATGCAAATTGGCCAACCTGCGATCGCATGTAATACTTTTTTCTAAACTGATGATTTTTTTGGCTTGAGAAAACCTTGAAGACAACCTGCGACCCAACTTGTGATCGCAAAGGCATACCTGCTATCGCATGTTACTTCTTTTTGCTCTTTTGATCGTCGTTCCTCCTTCCAAGCAGTTCTTGATCATTTCCCGGCATCCCTCCTTGGTTTAGACTCCAATTAAGATCCAAAGCATCCACAAACGCATCCCGAACTTGCACAATCATCCATGTGCTCCAAATGGTCCTGAAAAGTCGTAACAAACGTGAGCAGTACGGGCATTCTTCAAAATAATCATGAAACACGAAATACATAAGAATAATCGGGAGTTAGTTAGCTTTTTATAATCAAATACATAGGAAATTGTGTTAAAAGATGCATATAAAATGCATCTAACAAACCTCCCCAAGCTTAGACCCTACTTGCACTCAAGTAAGGAAACGATAACTTTGGAAACGAAATTGGGGCTAAAGGCAATAACGGGAAAACCTAGACACACGTCAACTAAAAACAAAAACCTAAATAATAATAACTACCAAAGTTAAACATAAAACATGCATGCAAAGATAAAGAAGATGAACAATGAACTAAACTAGTATGCAAATGAGAAACGAACAACTAAAATGAAACATGTTTTTTTTACCTTCTTTTTCTTACTTTTTATATTTTCTTACGACTGGACTTTACATCGATAATAAGCTCCAATCACTAACACCAAAACAACCATCCTATTATCTTTCATGTATCACAGACCCCCAAAGTAAGGAAGACCACAAAACGGTGTAACCTAATAATCCAACTCTAGTTTTATTTAAAATTTATACCTTAATTATCTTTATGAGCGAAAATAACATAGTCCGGATCTCATGTCCTTAAGACTAGATGGCCAAGAATCAGAATCAACGCATCCTTAAGAACCCGCATGACCAAATCAGCTTTCGCCAAAGCAGCAAGGGCCAACCCCCGTAGGAGCCTGAGCTCTATGCTTTCACTTTTTCGAGAACCACAAGTATCATATCACATAGTTTTTTATTCGGCAGATGTAACTTTGGAACGACTTCTAACTTGATTGAACTTTGATTTACACTTCGTTTTGAGCTTGATTTCTTCAATCTCTCTCTCTCTCTCTATCTCTCTCTCTCTCTCTCTTTGGAATTTCTTGAAGTTTCTTCAATTGAGCGCTTGCATTTCTTTGATTTGGGTACTAGATATAACGATGTACCATTTCCTCATTTTGACTGTGTGGATCTAATACTTAAGCTCTCTGTTACCGCGAAGGTAACACGTGTCAACAAATAGGGTCATGTTCTGTGGGTTCAGAGTTGCCGATAAAGATTCTTTTTAAACACTAATAAGCAAATCATCCTAGAGCTGTTATTACCAACCAAAAAACGTTTCAACATGCCATTTTTTTATTATCTAAGGTTGGGGTTTCAAATCAATGTGTCTTGGGTTCCCTGGTTATGACAGTTGATTCTACACTTCCAATAACAATCAAGTCGCTTCGGATTTTTTCATTTTCAATTTTCAATATCTCACTTTATGGAACTATCGTATGTAAAGAGTGTCATCATCTCGTATTTTTTTTAATGCAGAATGCAACAAAACTGAAATATTTTAAAAAAAATACTAGGAAGAAATAAAATGGCAAATAAAAGAAACATAAATGAAAAATCTTTTTGGATTTTTTAAGTTTTCTAATTTTTTTGGATTTTTAAAATTTTTATTTTTTTTTAGATAATAAAAATGAAAAAAACTTTTTACAAAAAGATAGGAAATCCCCTCCCCAAGCTTAACATTAAGCATTGTCCTCAATGCTTAGGGAGGACTAGAGGACGACTACTCTGACGGGGGTGCATAGCGACAGAAGAAATCATCGCAGAAGTCGGTGAAATCGCCGCGCAGACCTAAGAGCTCATCACGATAGCTGGTAACCTGAGTGCTAAATAGCTGATAGTCGAGGCGAAGACCAGTCATAGTCTGCTGAAGGGAAGCAATATCATGACGGATGTCAAGATAATGCTGGAAAGTGAAGGGGGAGTTGGGGTCAGGGTAAGATGGCTGGGTGGGTGGGGGCTGATCCTGAAAGTCACTCTGCATAGGATCAGGCTGGATAAAGGAAATAGGTGTGGCGTCCGTGTAATCTGGGTGTTGAGTGGACGAAGACGATCGATCCGACTGTGGCTGTCAGACCTGTTGTGCCCTACGTGGGTGAGGAGGTAGTAGGATGTTCGACTGAAGAACCCACACAGTGTCGCTAATGGGGTCAACGAGGGCGATGTCATCAGGGCCAGTGACCTTGAAATAAGTGGAGCGACCCTGCATCCAAACATACCCACCTAGGGCAGTACGAAGCATGTGCATAGCCCGAAGGTTCTGCAGGGTCAGGCGAAAAGATTCACCTGTAAAGAAGGTGTACCCCGGAGGAGATTGCAACGTGAGGGAGCAGGCAATGACAAAAATCAAACCACCACAGCGAATTGCACAACCGGTGCGAAGAGTTATAACTCTATGGAACCGTCTAATGATAATATCACGGTATGACCCGGTGATCATGCACCACAAAAGAAAAAGCTCGGCTTTGCCGACTTTTGTAGTCTCAAGCTGTGCATAAATGATATTGCATATAAATTTCAATGCAATTTTGAAAGCATGATGCATGATGCTAGTCTGTACGGATGAGGCTGAATCATAAGAGGGAAAACAAGTGATGGAGTACCAAAACTCGCGTACGTCAAAAGCGGGGGTGGGTTGGAATAAACTGGTGATTGGGGTATGGAAAATAGTACATAAATGGTCCACGTGAACAGTATGAAGGGTGCTAAAAATGTGAAAAGCTAGGTTTCCCTCATGATTTATTTCACTAAGCGTGGTCAAAAACTCTCGGGTCAGTAGGGGATAAGTGGTAAAATCCGCAGATAATAGGCAATCCTAGCTAATATTGGCAAAAAGAGCATGAACACCATCATAAATATGGAATTCCCGCATTAGTGTGCGGCTAGAGGCCTAGGCTTATGGCATAATCTCGTGGTCGAGAGGCCGCTGGTAACAGTCAAGTGCGACCTGTGAACCTAAATCTACCGTGATATTGTCCGCTTGGATAGTGTATGACGGCTCTGGAGTGTCACCCTGTCTGCATGAACGAGATGGTCTAGGGGGCATTTTGCAAGGTAAATTGGGAAAAGGTAGGCACAATTTCCAGGTATAATAATAATAATAATAATAATAATAATAATAAAGAAAAAATAAGTATTTCTAATTACCCCCAAAAGATCGCACAAATATATAACAAAAACATAAATTCAGTTTCAGAACGAAAATACCTGATTGTGCGCTGAGTGCCTGAGCAGCAATATATTTTTCGTGCCGATTTTTTTTTGAAATTCCGTTCGGATGAATCTCTTCTGAATTGCATCGTGGACAAACGTTTCTACTTTTCGTGGCCTGCGGATCACTAACGGAGCGTATATCTGAAAAAGAAACTCACAAAAATTCAAATTTCAAAATGAACAAAATGAGATTTTTGGAGAATTTCACCCATGAAAACATGATTTCATTACCGTAAAGATGTTGTAGGAGTAAAATAGAAGAGATTGATACCTTATTTGCTTGATTTGGACGAAAAATAAGCTATTTGGGTGTTTATTGGTGGAAAAACTCAAAATGTAGTGGAATTCAGAGAGAATTTTTTGGAGTGTGGTGGTTACAAATGAGACCTACGATCGGTATTTATAGGAAAAACACAACCTGCGATAGTAGGTTTTTCAATTTTGACCGTTAGGCACGTTTTTCGAGGCAGGTAACGGTAATATCTTGACACATGCAATCGCAGGTAGGGAACCTACGATCGCAGGTTTTGAAAAATGACTTTAATCGATTTTTTAACATTCAAATGTGATCCAGGAACAAAAACGAGATACATGCGATCGCAGGTTTGCTAAATTATATTCCAATCGATTTTAAAATTGTTTAAAAGTGTTCCAAACTCTAAAAGCTGATACCTACGATCGCAAGGGGACAACCTGCGATCACAGGTTTTCTATTTTCGTGAAAACAGTTCCAAAAAAATCTCAATGACTACCTGCAACCCCAAAATGTATAATCTGCGATCGCAACGACTGTGCATGTAGTCGTAGGTTCCACCAAAACTGTATTTTTCAAATTTCATCAAATTCTCTCTGTTCCTTCTTATTTTAAAAGCACGATTTAATTAAAAGGAGACGAACTAAATAGCTAAAAACACACAAAAATTAAAAAGAAGTTGCAAAAACGAAAACCAAAACAAACGCTCGGGTTGCCTCCCGACAAGCTGCCCATTTTTATTATCGCTGGCTCGACATTGTTACTTGGTTTCCTTAATTGCGGTAAGTCGGGACCTCGACTACCTCCACTTCTTCATTTGTAACTTGAAACCCTTCGTAAAATGGTTTGAGACGGTGACCATTTACCTTAAAAATATTTCCTGTTTGTTCACTCTTAATTTTAATGGTACCATGATCAAACACGTTAGTAACAACAAAAGGTCCCATCCAACGAGACCTCAATTTACCAGAAATAAGTTTGAAACGCGAGTGATATAAGAGTACCTTTTGACTGGTAGTGAATACCTTTCACGAGATAATCTTGTCGTGAAACGCTTTCGTCTTCTCCTTATAGATTGCTTCGTTCTTGTAAGCATCATTCCTGATTTCTTCTAACTCTTGGATATCCAATTTTCGTTTCCTCCCAGCTTCATCCATTCTCATATTCAAGTTTATGATAGCCCAATATGCTCGATGCTCCAATTCAACCGGTAATCGACAAGGTTTTCCAAAAACAAATCTATATGGTGACATACCAATAGAAGTTTTGTATGTTGTCCGATAAGCCCATAACGCATCATCCAATCGAATACTCCAATCTTTCTTGACTGGATTGATGGTTTTCTCTATATTTCCTTTGATCTGTCTATTTGAAGCTTCAGCCTGCCCATTGGTTTGCGGGTGACATGCTGTGGATACCCGATGTGTGACACCATATTTCTTGAGGAATGCTTAGAGGGTGCGGTTGCAGAAATGCATGCCCCGATCACTAATAATAGCCTTTGGTGTCCCAAACCTAGTAAATATATTTATCTTGACAAAATCAACCACAACCTTGGCATCGTCTTTTCGTGTAGCTTTTGCCTCGACCCATTTGGACACGTAATCCATAGCACGTAAGATGTATACAAACCCGAAAGAAGGCGGAAATGGACCCATGAAATCTATACCCCAAACGTCAAAATTTTCACATACCAAGATCGGAGTAAGTGGAATTTGATTACGAGATGTCAAAGACCCAGTCATTTGGCACCTTTCACAAGTTTTGTAAAATAGAAAAAAGTCACGAAAAATATGAGGCCAATAAAGACCGTTGTCGAAGACCTTGCATGCGGTTCATTGTGGACCATAAAGCCCTCCACAAGCTTCTGAATGGCATAAATTCAGGATTGACTTGACTTCATCTTGAGGTACACATCTCCTAATCAACTGATCAACACAATGTTTCCATAGATACGGCTCGTCAGGAAATGTTTCGCGGATCGGTATCGGGTCTTTAGGTGGAGTGAGTCGGCTCAAATGATCAACTACCAAATTTTCTCTCCCACTTTTGTCCCTAATCTCTATATCAAATTCCCGTGGCAGCAAAATCCATCTAATCAACCTTGGCTTTGAGTATTTTTTGGCAAGAAGGTACCTAATGGCTTCGTGATCAGAAAAAATTATAACTTTCGTGCCCAGCAAATATAGTCTAAAATTTTCCATTCCACAAACGATTGACAACAACTCTTTTTCTGTAGTGAAGTAATTTGTTTGGGCATTATCCAAGGTTTTTGATGCATAATATATAACGTGGGGAACCCGATCTTTTATCTGTCTTAGAACAGCTCCAACAACAGTGTTACTGGCGTCACACATTATCTCGAATGGTAAACTCCAATCTGGGGGTTGAATGATGGGGGCAGAAGTAAGATGATTTTTCAGCGCATCAAAAGCCTTCTTGCAATCTTCATTGAAGTCAAATTCAGCATCTTTTTGCAACAACTAGCACATGGGAACTGATATCTTTGAAAAATCTTTTATAAACCTCCTGTAAAACACTGCATGACCAAGAAAGGAACGAACTTCCCGGACATTCTTCGGGTAGGGTAAGCTCTTTATAAAATCTATTTTTGCTTTATCAACTTCTAAACCTCTTTTTGAAACAATATGTCCAAGAATCAGACTTTGGTCAACCATAAAGTGACATTTTTCAAAATTTAAGACCAAGTCTGTTTATATATATCTTTGTAAAAAATTTGTAAGGTTTTTCAAACAAATATCAAAGGAGTCTCCATAGACGGTAAAATCATCCATGAAGACTTCTATGATATTTTTGACATGCTTAGAAAAGATACTAACCATACACCTTTGAAAGGTAGCAGGTGCGTTGCAGAGTCCAAAGCGCATACACCTATACGCGAATGTCCCAAAAGGGTAGGTGAAAGTTGTTTTCTCCTGATCTTCTGGAGTAACTAGAATCTGGTGGAAACCTAAAAATCCATCCAAGCAGCAGTAGTGAGATTTTCCAGCAAGCTTCTCTATCATCTAATTTATGAATGGGAGAGGAAAATGATCTTTCCGGGTGGCAGCATTTAATTTTCTGTAGTCAATACACACGCGCCATCTCTTTTGAACCCGAGTTGGAACCAGCTCTCCTTATTTGTTCTCTACCATTGTCACCCCAGCCTTCTTGGGAACAACTTGAACTGGGCTGACCCACTTGTTGTCAGAAATTAGGTATATCATTCCAGCATCCAGTAACTTCATAACTTCTTTTTTCACCACCTCCATCATTGGTGGGTTTAATCTGCGTTGGGCTTCTCGCGATGGCTTATAATCCTCTTCCATAAAAATTTTGTACATGCAAAGAGATGGGCTGAGTCCTTTGATGTCTGCAATAGTCCACCCAATTGCAGTTTTATACTCCTTCAGAATTCTGATCAACTCGAACTCTTCTTTTTCTGACAGCTTGTTGGATATGATAACTGGTAGTGTTTCTTTTTCTCCAAGATATGCATATTTTAGGTGTTCTGGAAGTGGCTTTGATAGGCTATAATTTAGTGGTTTGGGTTAGGCATTATCATGTATAGGTCTTGGTAGGATGTTAGAATTTTTTTAGTGGTTGTAGTATGATTGTGGGTGTGTGCGGCCGCACACGTGTACGGTCGTACACATGTGTGCGACTGTACACTTGTGTGCTGCTGTGTGTGGTATAAATAGTCTGTGTCTGTGTCAGTTTAGAGGTGACGCATGTGTGTGTTTTCCAAGGTGTATTTGACATTTATATGATATAAATGTGTGCATGCTTGGTTTAATTCATCTTCTACTCCTTCTACACTCTAACTGATTGCAATATCACTTGATCACTGATTTGGATCTAACAGATTAGGGAATAAATTATAGCCTATAAATCTCCCCCTTGGTTTGCGGCTAGCGTAGACTTGGTTATCACTCTTTAGGATTCTCGAACAACATCATATCAGAATTTCCCATGGCTCTCATCCATAACTTCCCATTAATGATTGTGGCGACCATTCCTGTGAACTCCTTAGTAGCAACATCCATGACCTATTTTCTGCATATGATTTGGTGACGAGCCAAAGTATGAATGTCTCTTTCTCTAAATCTGAGCGATCGACTGGTGTCTTGGCAGCCTCAACGGTAGAAGCGGAATACGTTGCTGCCTCTGCTTGTTGCTCTCAAGTTATATGGATCCAACATCAGTTGTTGGATTACAGTTTGAATTATTTAGAAACCCCTATCTTTTGTGATAATGAGGCTGCCATTCAGATCACTAAAAATCCAGTCCATCACTTGAAAACCAAGCACATTGACATCAAAATGCATTTCATCAGAGATTGTTAAGAGCGTTCGTTCATTCGGGTAGAACAAGTTCCCACTGCAAATAATGTGGCAGATTTGTTCACAAAGCCGTTTAACAAAGCTCGATTCGATGTGCTTGTGGGATTTTTGAAAATGATTCGTTTTGAGGATTCCACATCTTTTATCTCCACTGCCATGAGCACACACAAACACGTATGAAAATGGTGCGATAATGATTAGCGTCGTAGTAGTAATGGGAGAGTGAGGAGTAGTTTGTTGAAAGAAGTCATCAGTAAGGGGAACAGATTCAGGCATTGAAAAAGTTACCTATGGATTCGTAGGTATTAGCTCCGAAACGTGGGGTTGCGAAGTCACAGCAGTGTCATATTGTTCGTGCTGTTCGATGCGAATCTTAGAGATAGTGTTGGATTGTGAATCCTCCTCATTAATTGGGGTGGGAGTTCGCGGCTTGCGATCCGCTCGCTTGGCCATCTTCTTGGGGGTTTGGGCAGTTTCAGATGGACCAACCTTCACAGTTCTTTTCTTTCCACCCTTCTTTGGTTTGTCGGCCTCCTCAAGAAACTTGCGAACAACATCTATTATTGGTCGAAGACCGAAGGCTGATAGACTGCGACAGTTTGGTATGAATTCACTCACTGTAGGAACATTGTGAAGCATCGCCTCAGGGATGGAGCCGATGAATGTGAATCTTGAAGTATCAGCCAAGATGATGTTGGTGGTGTGGAAAATTTGAATAGCGGTCATGCTGGAAGCTTCTATGACTGGGATGATGAGCCGATCCATAGCTCTTTGAAAACATTACTCCAGTGCTTGGTTTATATATATATATATATATATGTGTGTGTGTGTGTGTGTGTGTAACGCCCCAAAAATACGAGCCAAAAATTTCATTTTCAAATACACATACTTAGCAAAACATTAGAATAAAACATTCATTGATCATATCATTTCATAAAGGATGTGCGTGTCTGGAAACCAGTTAATAAAATCATAATAAAAACACAGTACAATTCCCCATGAAGATTTCATAATGCGGAATACAGAGCGTGTGTGTGATGTGCTGCTACCGCGCGAGCTCCTTCTCCTTCAAAGAAGAGGTACCTGAAACCAAAACCGAAAACTGTAAGCACGAAGCTTAGTGAGTTCCCCAATCATACCACATACCATACAATCACGTATCATACATATTGCCAGGCATTTCTGGGGTGCCCGACCTATCCAGTACGACCATTCTGGGGTGCCGACCTACCCGTGTCAAGCCATTCTAGGGTGCTGACTACCCATGTCAAGCCATTATGGGGTGCTGACTACCCTTCAGTCCTAACGACCGAACCCTGGGGACTATTTCACCCCTTATTGCTACTATCACATATATCATAACATATTATCAGAAACATATGGGGTGCCTGAACTACCCTGCAGTCCTAACAACCGAACTCGGGGACTGGTCCCCTCCTACTACCTCTATAGCATATAACATAACAAGACAACATGCAAACATATCATCACATACTGTCAGACGTATCTGGGGTGTCTGACTACCCTTCGGTCCTAACAACCGAACTCTACTACTATCACATACAACATATCATGCTAGCATATAACATATCAGGTAGTAGAAAACCTAGATGATATCACAAAGACCATCATCTATCATACGTCTCCTACTGGTGGGCCGACATTGTGGCCTTAGACCCACCGCTGCTGGAAGTTAACTCACCTAGAAAGTAGCTGCTGAAATCTGCTTGCTGAGCGTCTAACTGTTGGATCGCAAATCCTCCGGCTATAAACCATAAACATAGGTTAGACACCCATAAATACCATTAGGTCAAAAGACTGACCCTCCCTTGGCCCAAGGTCAACCCCTTGGTCAAAGTCAATGTCTGTTTGACTGGACTCGCCGAGTCATGGCATGGACTCACAGAGTCCTTTTCCTAGTAACCCAATCCTAACCAACTAGTCCTTCTTCCCACTCACTGAATCACTCTTCATTCATGATTTGGGACGATTGAACTGACTCGTGACCCGATTTTCCGAGTTTGAAGAACAACTCGCCGAGTTCCAGGCAATCTTCATAGGACTCGCCGAGTTGTTCACCCAACTCGCCGAGTCTAAGGCCATCTTCATGGAACTCACTGAGTTCCTCCTTGGGACTCGCCGAGTCCCTATGACCCATTTCCCATATAGGCCAAATCTGAGACATGCAACGCTTCAAAACCATAGATCCATGTACCTTGAGCATGTTTATCACATAAAGTTGCAAACTTTACGTGCATGCATGGCCCTATAAGTTAAAAAGGCCAAAACCAAGCTCTTCAAGAGGTCATAGACTCAATGGGGACCTTAATCACTTCAACCACAGGAACTTTATGCTACTAATTCATCCAATAAGTCCAGATCAGAAGTCCTTTCGGATCATTAAGCACCACACATAGAGCTTGGTGTTTTAGGGCTTGAAAACCACCAATTTGGGACAAAAATGGAAACTAATGATCTAAAGATCAAGGTAGAGACTTTTCTACCTGAATGGAAGCTTCTCCTTGTGTAGAGTTCGGATCTACTCCCTTCCTTGCACTCTTCAACCACCTCTTTCTCCTTCTAAGCTCCAATCTCCTTCACAAGGCCAAAAACTCTCTTTAGATCAATAACGGGGCTAGGGTCTCACTCTAATGCTCTCTGGAAGTGTTAGGGACAAAGGAGGCCAAGATAGAGTGTTTAAATAGGGTGCAAACACCCGGATTAGGGTTTTTGCCCAACCAGGGCCTACTCGCCGAGTCCAGAGTCCAATTCCCGCACCTTGACCCACTCCTACTCGGCGAGTTGGCCCATCAACTCGCCGAGTCCAAGGCAATATATAAAGAAATAAATAGCAAGGAGTACGTACCGGGGACCAGGTGCTACAATATATATATATATATATATATATATATATATATATATATATATATATATATATATATATCCTATAACCCATTTTTTAAGACTATTGAGGAATCAAGATTCGTGAATCGCTTTTAATATTCCTCGTCGCGAGATCTTTTCTTATTTTCTAGATGATTGTTTTCGAAGTTGAAGCCTTGTCATCCATTCCATACTTTGAGGGGGAGAATGTAGGGTTTGAAGTACTCCATGGATTATGGCAATGGGCCCCCTTGATGAAATGTAGGTTAAAAGACCAAGACTTGTCTTATTCCCTATATATAGTAATGTATTATTCATAATTAGGGTTAAGAGTGAGGCAAAATGTAGCCGCCAACATTATGAGGTTTCTTATGTAGAGTTAGATTCTTAGTCTATTCTGAAAGTGTAATTTATTCCTCATGTTCATGAATAAATTGATTGATCATTCAACATATCTTCATAATTGTGTCTGTTCTTATTTTTCACATCTTATTCATCAAATCATTATTACGGTTTTAATCCCAACAAGTAAAAACGAGCACATGAAATCTTGTTGTGTCGTGTAGTCGAAAGGGTACTCTGGACCAGTTGAGCCTAAAGCACTGAACCATAGTCGAGGTTCACACCAGATTAAACACCGTACATGATGGTCATGAACAGTTTGCTTGCACAATTTGAGTCGGTTACCCTCTCAGAGAAGCTTTTGAAGAGAATGGTAAAAAGACCATTCCATATTGGTGGCATATTTGGCTTCTTGAACTTATAGACAAAGGTCAAAACATCCTTGTATCCCATTTGGTAAAACATCTCCAAGATTTCAGTGCGAGGTGAGTTTTCTTCACTGTATTTTTGGGTCGAAGGCACCAAGGCCGACCCATTGGTTAGATAACCTGATATTGTTGATATGTTGAGTATAGAGTATATATGCATGCTAGTCTTGATATGCTAGTCTGGTAGATCAATAGGATTACCTGTGATCCTGTCTGAATGATTAAATGTATATGGTTGTTAGTTGTCGGCATATTGTGTTGGGTTGAGTTTGTATTGCTTCGTACTATAGCCAACAAACCCTGGAGCATTCCAGATGTGAGCTAATGACCGGGTAGGGTATTCCAGACTCATACTGAGGGCTCAAGTGTATTCAGGATATGAGTTGAGGATCTGGATGGTATGCTGGACTCTTACCGAGGGCTTGAAGGTATTGAAGCAACCTATATATGAGCTGAGGGTCGGGTAGAGCATGCTAGACTCATACTGAGGGCTCATTAACATTTCAGATATGAGTTAAGGACCCGATTAGTATACCAGACTTGTATTGAGGGCTGAACATTGGTATTCCAGTCTGATGACTGATTGGATTGGGATTAAGCCAGAAATAAGTTGTGGGTCCCAGGGCAAGACAGACTTATGCTGTAAGCTCAAGAGTAGGCCAAACATGAGCTGTAGGCCTGTTAGGCAAGCTAGACTCATATTGTAGGCTCAAGGGTAATCTAGTTTTTTAGCTGTGGACCCAGTACATGTTATTGTTTATGTGCTATTTGTTTGGGTGTTGGTACTTTGGGGCAACCCACTAAGCTTTGTGCTTACAGTTTTGTTTATGGTTTTAGATTCTTTAGATGATTCGTGGTTAGGCGAAGGCATGACCATACACATCATTGGTTTTACAACAATTTGGATCTTGAGAGACTATGATTTTAAATCATGTTTTGTAAACACTTTTGTTAATAAATGAGTTGTTTTAAAAAGTTTAAAATTTGTTGAAATTTTGGGATGTTACAACGGGTTGGCTGGTTTGGAACATAAACCAATATATGGACCTTCAACCCATTTATTTATACAAGTTCACACGTTAGCGGGTTCGTGGGTCATATTTGGGTCCGTGGGTTCAATTCCATACATAAATCTTAAACATCCGTGGGTTCAATTCCATACATGAATAAATTATTGATGCAAACATATCTAAATTTTAGTCACTTAAATCTTAAACATCCAAATGAAAATTAAAAACATTCATAGAGACATGTTCAGGTTAAATAAGATTATTTAGGTCAAACACTAAACGACAATCGTGTTGCATATGTCAAATGGAGAATGTCATCCTATCATAGGCGAGTTGGAGAATGACAAACGTATAAACTGCACAATACTTAAGTCTTAATACATTTAAAAATATATAATTTTTTTTATTAAAATTGTAAACGGGTTGACGTTCAAACGCATTTATTTTGCATCGTGTCACGGCTTGTATCGAAAATTATCAGGCCAAACTTAGATGACACAACCTGTTTCAATTGGGCCGGGTGAAATATTTTGATGGAGACCGTTGCAGTTATGGACTACTTGAACTGTGTTATGGCCCAAAAAGTCGCACCGATCTCTGAACTCTGATCACGAGAGCAGCCCTGAGACGAGAGTGGGAGCACAAACACCGTCTTCCTCCCCAGCAGCCTAATCGATTCTTCAATCGGAAACGTTCTGATTCACTAACTCGGAAACATTTGCATCAGGAGGAACAACCTCGTGAAATAATGGTCAAAACAAAGATAAAGAAATCTAAACCAAATAAGCACCCCAATGTAAGTTTCTCAGTTGCCTATGCTTATATTTGGATAAAGTTTCCGTGAAGTTCTCTGTTTTTGCACGATCTGATTTACTCTAGGGCTTTTGATTTTGTTCAAATACTACTTTGTTTGGTACGATTGCAGCAATTTTGTTTGACAATTTGTATCATCTGAAGTTCCAAATTGAAATTTGACTTTTGTACTCGAAATCAACCGTTATACCTTCTGTTTTGTTGTTAAATCCACTTGTTAACCTCTTCGTGGACTTGATAAGCATCTAGATGAGTAATTACTGGTAACATAATGATAGTTTTCGATTGTCAGGTGTTTGATAACTTTCATGTAGGATCAAAACATAAATGTAGTTTAGGAACTGAGGTGTACAACTGATAACATTGGATGCTCTTGCTCTTAGCGAAACTTTTTCTTATGAACTACTGATTAAATCATCTTTTGCACTGTTGGATTGACACTTGACAGACTAAAAAGAACGGCAAGCAATCTGACATTTCAGAATTTCGAGCTCAGCTTGATGCATTAGGTTTAAAAATTATAGAAGTAACTGCAGATGGGAATTGCTTCTTCAGGTTTGTGCTCAATTACAAAAAACTCATTCAGTCAATACATTTATGATTTTTTTATTAGAAACATATATATGCAACTGCTATCAATTGAAACACCATAATTCTCATTAAGTTCTTATCACAGAGCTTTGGCAGATCAGTTGGAGGGAGATGAAGACAAGCATGAGAAGTATCGGAAAATGGTTGTTCACTATATCATGGTATCATTAAAATGTTATTTCTATGTCTTCAATTTAGGCAAATATACATAAAAGCCACTATTTTAGCCATATTTGTGGTTTTAACCAGTATATGTCAGTTTCATCAATGAAAGCCATCCAAGTCTGACAAATTTAGGCAAAAATACGTAATGTGCCCTAACATTTATCATTTTGATATGTCCATTTTCTAAATGTTCTTGATAAATACATTAAATATTCAAGAAAACCAACAATTGAGCAATTTTTTTACAGAAAAACCGTGAAAACTTTGAGCCTTTTATTGAAGATGAAGTGCCATTTGATGAATACTGTCAATCCATGGAAAAAGATGGCACTTGGGCTGGAAATATGGAGTTACAAGCTGCTTCTCTTGTTACTCACAGTAATATATGCATACACAGAGTATGTCCTTTTATAGCAACCTACATATTCTCAAAATTAATAATCTTTTCTAGATAATTTACCTCTCATGATCTTATTTTACAGATATCTTCACCTCGTTGGTATATAAAGAATTTTGATGACCAAAATGCCCAAATGATCCATTTGTAAGTTCCAATTTAGTATTTCTAGATAATTTAGTGTATCTAATTTTCTTGAAGTATTATCATAAGATGTTTTACCTTTGATTTTTCAGGTCTTATCATGATTTGGAGCATTACAATAGTGTGCGATTAAAAGAAGACACATGCAATGGGCCAACAAGGCCAATCATAATTAAGGTTTTTTTTTTTTTTTTCATCATAACTATTTACAGTTATACCGAATTTTATATAAAAAAGTAATAACTTTTACTTATTTTAAAAGGCCGATGCTGATCTTTCAGTGAAGTCTCACTCCCATCAACCAAATGCTGCTCCTAAAACTATCATCCAGGCTGAGTCCATTAAAACTGTCAAAGTTGGAAGTGGATGTGATAATGAGGACAAAATTCAACAGGTATAAATTATAAATTAGTTCTAACTAGGGTGATACTAACCCCTGCTTTGTGGAGGACTAAACTTGCATAAAAACAAAAGTCTAGGGACCAAACTTGTCAATATACAAAAGTCTTGTTGCCAAAGTCTGAAACCCAAAAAGTCTAGGGATCAAACCTGTCAATATATGAAAATGTAGGGACCAAACTTGCAAATATACGAAAGTCTTGTGGCCAAAGTCTGAAACCCAAAAAGTCTAGGGATCAAACCTGCCAATATACGAAAATGTGGGGACCAAAGCCAATATACAGAAGTCTTGTGGCCAAAGTCTGAAACCCAAAAAGTCTAGGGATCAAACCAGCCAATATACGAAAATGTAGGGACCAAACTTGCAAATATACAAAAGTCTTGTGGCCAAAGTCTGAACCCCATAAAGTCTAGGGACCAAACCTGCCAATATAGAAAAGTGTTGTAGCCACAATATGAAATACAAAAGTTATTGTGGCCAAAGTATGAAGCTTGAAAGTGTCTATTCATTTTTAGTTTGTAATTAGATATAGTAAATACTAAATAATTTTATCTTAAGACGTTTTTGAGTAAACTACAAATTTAGTCCTTGTTCTTTACTAAAAATCGCAAGTTTGGCCCAATTTTTGAAATTCATTACATATTTAGTCCCTCCAACATTGAAATGGAAGTCTTAAAGCGAAGCAAACTTGTGATTTTGAGTTAGCTCATTGATTAAACCCCCCATAAAATGCAAACATGGGGTAAATTTTGAAAATTGGAGCAAACTTGTGATTTTGAGTAAAGCACAAGGACCAAATTTGTAAATTATTATTTGATTGTATCTTTTAGGTATTGCTACAAGTAAATGGAGATGTGGATGCTGCAATAGAGATTATGATAGCAGATCAAGAGAGTGAAGAAAACATGGTTGAAAATGATAGAGTTGACTTTTCAATGGACACTTCTCATGGTAATGACTGGTTAGTACATTTGTCAGAGAAACCATTTTGTTAAATTGTTTAATTATATTATTTATATATCTTACACTGACTTTTATTTATTTATTTATTTTTTCTAGAATGTTCTAGTAGCAATCACCTTGAAAAGATTGAAGACGAAAACATGAAGGAGAAACAGACTTGGAGCAATTTAGAAAGTGAAAACAATAAGACCAACTCCTTGCATGATGAAAAGGTTTTTTTTTCTTGTTTATTATTTTTATGTGGTAATGAATTTTGTTTTGTTTTTATATATTTTAAGAGTAAATAGTATTTTTTTCACTTTTGGTCCGAAAAAGTTCTCTTTCAATTTTTTTTCCTTATTTGAGGCTTTTGTAACGTTTTTGGTCCTTGTTCCAAGTAAAATGACTAGAGTTTTGGGACCGAAATTGTAAAAATCAGACACTCAGGGACTAAAAACGTTAAAAGAACCTCCAATTAGGGCCATAATTGCAAAGAATCAGCTATATTTAGGTACCGAAACTATAACTTAATCTTACATCAAGTTAACCCGAGTATAGTTGTTTTTCACATTTGGTCCCAAAAACTTTTCTCTTGTAGTTTTGGCCCATATTGATGCTTTTGTAACATTTTTGGTCCCTTCCCCAAGTAAAATGGCTATAATTTTGGACCAAAATTGTAAAAATCAGATAAACTCAGGGACCAAAAATAGTCATTTAAATCGGAATAAGGACTAAAAATGTTATAAGAACCTCCAGTAAGGACCATAATTGCAAAGAATCATCTATACTTAGAGACCAAAAACGTAACATACTCTATTTTAAGTAAGTTACATTTTTGGTCCCCAAGTATCTATTTTTCACTTTGGCTCCCAAAAAGTTCTCTTGCAGTTTTGGTCCTTATTTCTGGCTTTTGTAATTTTTTTGGTCCAAGTAAAATAAATATATTTTTAGGACCAAATTTGCAAAAAATCCGACACTCTCACCAAACAAAAAGTCATTTAACTTGGAACAGGGACCAAAAACGTTATAAGAACCTCCAGTAAGGACTATAATTGCAAAGAATCAGCTATACATAGGGACCAAAAATGTAATTTACTCTGTTTATTAATTCACTGCAGAAAATACCTAGAAACAAGGCGTGCCCTTGTGGATCAAAAAAGAAATACAAGTCTTGTTGTGGTACAATGGCTGCAAGAAAATTGTCTACTGTTGCAGTGTACGTATTTTGATAATATATAAATATATATATATATATATATATATATATTTTTAATTTTGTTTATTCAGAAGGTTAAAATGGGAATTTTGTTCACTTAATGAATTAAGTTTTTGATATATATCATGTTTCAGAAACAATACAATTGAGAGCAAAGATAAGAAGCATGGGAAGAAAGGTAGATCGGTTTCACATGGTTCTGATGGAGCTTCTCATGACATGGGTGCACTTTGTATATGACCAATTTCCCTGGGGGTATAATCGTAATTTTGGTGTATGGGATTGTTTGGATTTTTGTTTTGTACATATAGGGTCCCGGATAATGGTATAATCAGGACAATGAAAAGACCTTAGATGGATCAAATTCTATATCATCCAAGTATTAAGACAATTGGTTATTAATAGTATATAACTAGAGAATGCACCTTGGAAACGATTATGGTAACGTACTTTTGTTAATTTGTTTACTATAGCATCATACTTTCTTTTTTTCTTATTACCTATAATAATTTGTTTAGTGTTCATTTAAGGTGTTTTATAGCATCACATGCATATAAACAAATATGTAAAAAAAATAGCATATCACAAAACCATGTAAAAACTAATTTTGTAAAAATGACTGTCAAAAAAAGTTTAAAATATAGACAAAACTGTAAAAAGTCATGTGGTATATTGAAAATTGCTACTTTGGTTCAAAAAGGTTTGGACTAACACAAACGGTCCAAAACTTTGATTTTGTTGAAAGTTTGGTTTAAAATCTCTCTCTCTCTCTCTCATTAAAAAAAAGCAAGAAAAAAAATCATCAAAAATAGAGAGAGAGAGAGAGAGAGATGCTATATATATATTTTTATTTTTTTAATCAGAAAACTATAAGAAAATGAAAGAGTAAATATGAAGGGAAAACTCGTCATTTAAAAAAGACAAAATTGCAAGAATGGTCTTTGTGTTATGTCAAAACTCGGATGTTTGGACCAAAAATGTTTGGACTTGCACCAATGGTCAAATACTTTGATCTTGTTGCGAGTTTGGTCCAAAATATTCAAAACTTTTTATAAAGACATTTTTGCCCATATTATATTTTTTTTTAAAGTACTTTGTCCTTTTTTAATTAAAAAGAAAAGTAAAAAAAGAACCTCTCTCTCTCTCTCTATATATATATATATATATATATATATATATATATATATATATATATATATATATATATATATATATAGACAAAATTGCAAAAATGGTCCCTGTGGTATGCATTTTTTTGGGGTTTTAGTCCAAACCACGGGTTTTTAGGATTCGTGGTCCTTTTGGGCTAGTTTCATTGTAAAATTGGTCCCCGATAAACTTGAAAAGGCGACTTTGCCCTTTTAATTTGTTTTTTTCCATTTACTTAATTATTTTTTTCTTTTATTTAAATATAAATGTTAAATCAAATCAAATGGGACCCACCTGTCTTCTCTTTCTCTCTCTCTCTCTCTCTCTCTCTCTCTCTCTCTCTCTCTTTCTTCCTTCCTTCCTTCCTTCAGTCATGCCTTCTCGTTTTTCGTCACCACCAGGGAAGAGGTTGTCGGCCACCAGAGCTTCCTTTTCCTTCCTCCTCCGGCCGAGCAACACCACCTAAACACCCCTAAAGATCGTCTCCTCCCCCTTCGTGTGTTGCTACTAGCGCCAAAGCAAAAGAACCAAGGAGGGCTCGCCAGAGATAGGTTGCCCCTCCCTTCCTCAAGATTTCTCAGCCACCACTGGAGCAAACTTTGTTCCTTTATTTATCTAGTGTTTGATTCTTATTTTTCGAAATCGAATACGCACATCATTTATTTGTATTTGGTTAACAGAATTTCTAGGTTTTTGAAAGGATTTCTAGGTTTCTGATCCTTGTTCAAGAAACAAGATGGACTTGGCTATAGATTCAAACTTATCCCCGACTTCTCCTCTGTTGGTATCGTATTGGCTGAATCCACATTGTGGTTGAACAAATGATGAAAGTTTAAGATCGATTTAAGGTCAATTAATTGTGGTAGTGGTAAGAAATCAAATACTTCGTCTCCGATTCAGGGGCGTTCGTTTTTTTTTTCGAGAGCCCTACACCACCTCCTTATCGTTGAAATCAAAATTAAATTTCAACTGGCTCTCATTTGGGGATGCTGAAATAGAAATTCAAATCTAGAGATGGGGAAGATGAAAAATTGAACCATCGCAAGTCACCACCATCACCATCGATCTGGGTTCCATTTTTACAGGTGTATGCATGTGTGTGTTGAATTTGAACATGAAGTTAGTTTATAGGTTTTGTTAGAGGTGGAAAATATTTTTATGGGTTATGATAAGGAAGCAAGTAGGTATTATTCATAACTTAGATCTCGTTCAAGTAGAAGAACTTGGAGCTTGGGAGTAATCACGGTGGAGAGAGAGAGAGAGAGAGAGAGAGAGAGAGAGAGAGAGAGAGAGATAAAGAGAGAGAGATAGAGATAGAGAGAGAGAGGTGGGTCCTATTCTTATTTTTTTAATTATTAAAATAAATAAAATAGTATTATATTTAAAAAGAAATGAAATAAAAATGGAAAATAAATACCCCAAGGGTATTACAGTCATTTCACAATTTGGAGGGACCAAAAACACAATGAAACTATGTCAAAAGGACCACGGAGCCAAAAAAGTCATGGTTTGGACTAAACCCCCAAACAATGCATACCACAGGGACCATTTTTGCAGTTTTGTCATATATATATATATATATATATATATCGTATTTAAGTGTGTGTTTGCTATGCAAACACATATCCATGACAATCATCCTGCACAAATCCACCATAATGTCTTAAACTTGAAAGCCACGTTCAATTCTCTCACCCACCAGAGCATTTATTAGAGCTGGAGGAGACTAGGTGGGACCAAGATCCAACGAGGTCACTAGGTGACCTTTTGAGAGAGAGAGAGAGGGGGGGGGGGGGAGACAGTCATCGTATGGTAGCTCAAACAGTTTTTTTAGATCTACTGCCGTTTACGGTTTTAGTCGCTGTATATCTCCTTCTATGGAGATGTTGTTGTTCAAGCTCTGAAATGAGGGTTTGCAAGCTCAATTAAGAAGGACGACTCTGCATCGTTTCCTCTCACCTGCAGATCTACTTCGATTCACCACTACAAACCGTAGCAACTGGAAACCCTCGCCGCTCCGATCTGCAACTCGACGAAGATGATGGTTGAGCCGCTTTAAACTATAACTTTGTCTTTACAGATCTGTAACTCAATCTTCCCTTTGATTAAGCCCATTTTGATTTTGGATAATTTTAATTGATTGTTAGGTCAACCCTGATGAAGGTGGAGGCCGTTTCAGACTACCAGGTAGCCATTAACCGGTGATTAAAGTGTACCATATGATGAATCTGATTTCTTGATGAATTTTAGGTTTGAAAGATGAAAGTGTGTGTTCATCAGATTATGTGTGTGTGTTCATATGATTTCATGTGTGGGTGTTCATCTGATTTCATGTGTGTGTTCATCATATTTTGTGTGTATGTTCATCTGATTTTGTGTGTGTATGTGTGTGTTAATTTGATAGGGGCGGACTCAAGAACAAATCTGGATTTGTGTATGGATTTTGTTTATGGGATGATTTTTTGGCGGAGATGAAGAAATAGAAAAAGTTTAGGTGGAGATGGAGGTGGCAGACCGTGGTGGTGGTGGCGGACGGTGGTCGAACGGTGGTGGCGGTGAAAGATGTACTTTAGTGTTCTTGAATCTATGAATATGTTCTTCGGTGTTATATATATATATATATATATATATATATATATATATATATATATATATATATATATATATATATATATACATACACACATAAAGAGAGAGAGAGAGAGAGTGTGTGTGTGTGTATGTAACACCTCAAAGTTCAAACCAATTGTTTTTCATTTTAATTTACCAAAATAAAGTTTCACAAACTAAGTCACCAAAAAAATAAGTGTCTGAAACAAACATCATCACAAAATATCAGACTATCTCAAATTGTCCCAATAACAAATCTCCCAGTGAGTGTGTACAATCAAACCTTCGCCTTCCCACGGTCCTTAGAAGTACCTGAAACACATAAATCAATATTTGTAAGCACGAAGCTTAGTGAGTTCCACAAGATACCACATACATCACAACATAAATAAACAACTATGGGCTATGAGCGTACTATCAGCAGTCCCAGCAGGCAACATCGTGCCCTATGGGTTATCAGCAACACATGTAAGAATAAGTAAGGAGACTCACTTGATACTGATGACACCTAAATCTCTCACCCGAACTGCCGAAACTAGATTCCACCTAATCAACAAATAATGAACCCTAATTAATAATTAAGGTCTCTAACTCAACTCATAATTCTGAATCCCTTAACTAAGTCTCTTAAGGGAAAAAACTATTTTACCCTTCCCATGGTCCAAAACCCTAAATATTGACCAAGGTCAAAAGTAAATAAAAGTCAACTGCCCAGTGTGTACGCTGGGAGTACTTTCTCTTATGTGGGGCGTACAACTTACTTAGCGACCAATCGAAGACGGGACTGGCTACATGGGGCATATCTAAGAGTACGTCCAACGTACTCGACCTAATCCAACTTCACCAAATTTATGTCATAATCCGTTAATACACCTATCCCCATTTCAAATCTGACCATCCTAGGATGTCTTAACCTATAAAGTTGAGACAACTCGAAATTTCTATTCTGTACAACATTTCAATTCAATAGAATCCATAATTGTTGCTGCTAATTTTCAAGCTTTTTGGAATAAGTTTGAGTTTTTTAAGATTAGCACTTTAGGAGATATCAGGAGAGAGGATATCCTAGGGTTTATTGTGAAAAAATAAAGTCCCGAAACATCAAAAGTTTAGAGTTTACAGCCTAAACAAGGAGTTTATGGCCCTAAACCATAAAGGAAAGAGGTATAAAGGTGACACTTAGTTATTTTTACCATTTTTCCAACTTTCAAGAACAAAAACTCAAACTCAAACTCTCTCAAGTATCATCCAAAGAATTCTTCAAAATCTTCATCTAGTAAGTGTTTCTAGCCCTTTTTAGTTAGTATATCACTTAACCTAGTGATTTAACACACTTCTATCCATGAAATCTTTCCAAAAGGTTGATTCTTCAAGTTTCACCAAGAACACCAAGAACACACACTAGTGTTCTTGGACTTTTGGACCTTTTTCGAGTTTCTATATTGTAAGTACTTCTATCCTAGAGTATGTTAAGTCTTGATACACTTCTTTACATCAAGAAAACACCATTGAAACCCAAGATCAAAGGTGTTTACGGTCCAAGAACACCTTGGATCGTAAACCCTAATTTAGGGGCCAAAGTGACCCTAGTCCCTTCACAAGCTCTGGAAACTAGTCTCGACTCATTCCTTTATATGTTTAGGACTTGCAAACATCAAAAATACCATAATACATAAGGGTTTACGGTAGTAAACCCAAAAGTAAATGGGCTTAGGGCTGTAAACTCCTGAAAGGAGGGAAATGGTGCCCTAATCTCTTCGAAAGGCTTAACCATCAAGTAGAAATGCTTCTAAGGACTTGTAGAACTTCAAAACAACACATGGTCGAAGGAGCATGAGTTTACAACCGTAAAATCATGAGTTTACGACCGTAAACTCGATGGGTGATGGTCACAAAACCATAAACTCATTTAGGGGGGTTTCCTTGAACCCTAAACTCAATAGCAATGTCCTACAACACTTAGATGCGATCCTTGGGACTTATAACACTTATATAAGGTGTTTAACATGTCCTAGGATGTCTTAAACTTGTTAATTAGTTGTTTAAAGACTAATTGGATACATATATGTGTTATTATATGTTAACTAGGATCATTGAGTGTGTTCAAGTCTTCACTTGACACCTAGCAATCCTATATCATCAGTTCTTCCAAACCACTCACTACAGGTGAGTTCATACCCCTAAAATAATCTTTTAAATGTTTCTAAATGATTTATGGGGGGGGGGGGGATACAAGTTGAAACATGCTAGTTATTATATCAATCACATGTGATTAATCACTAGCATGCAAATGGATTTACTATACGTTAACTGTTTTACCAAACATATTTCTTCAAATGACTTTCATAAATGTTTTTACATGTTAAAACTCTTTATCAAACTGCTTTACAAACTGTATGTTTCCTTTCAAACTCTGTTACAAATGTGTTTCGAACAAAGGTTTTCCTTATACTTAAACTGTCTTAACAAACAAAATACTTTCAAATCGTTTTATAAACTGACATCAAATCATCGTTTCTTAGTATTAAATTTTTCAAAGGTTTTACAAAACTTCTTTTATGCTTTTGTATTGTCAATTTCATGTCTAAATATTAGTTATATATCAAGTATAGATATATAGACATAAAAGTTCCTCCAGTCAGTTCAGTACCTTTGGGTAGCAAATGCATACTTTCGGTTATACATGTACATTACTAGTAACTATAATAGGTATAGTTAGGAGATATTGTGACAAACCTATATTTTTCCAAAGCAATGTAACACTCAAAAGTCAAATACAACGAAACTATTTGGAATCAACGAAATTAACCTAAAAAATAAAGTGTTCAAAAATCTAAATTTGGGATGCATCAAATGTTAGATATCGTGCCAAGGTTTCCAAAAACATAAAGAACGTTCAAAACCGGGTTATAATGAAGAAATTATGATCACTCAAATATTCACGACACACCCGGTAAAACATTATTAAACGTAAAAAGTGAAATTCCAATAAAATGCATTTTAGCCTTAAGTATCTAAA
The DNA here is from genome assembly GCF_052625555.1 of Lactuca saligna. Classification (NCBI taxonomy): domain Eukaryota; kingdom Viridiplantae; phylum Streptophyta; class Magnoliopsida; order Asterales; family Asteraceae; genus Lactuca; species Lactuca saligna. The sequence goes on along the minus strand of NC_136420.1, from coordinate 304,360,481 downwards.
CGAAAGTCGTATATTATGTTAAACAGTGAACGTGCATAAAAAGATCGCCCAAATTGGACCTCATATGAAGAAGTTACAAATTTTCTAAGTTTCGTAACAACAGTAGAGAGCTAAAAACTCGAATTAAAGATCGAACGATTTTTAGCTAACACAACCTAAACGAGAATTGAAGGTCTCCACAACAGGAGTAAGATGGTGAAAAGACAGATGAAATCAGGCGTCAGATATAGAAGTTATGGATTTTTAACGGACTTTAGCAGTCCCAGCCTACTAAAAACATAACATTAAAAATAAAGTCAAAACTAGCCGACGGAGTCTAAATGAAAGTTATAGAGCACAGTCTCACCTACGCGTGGATATAAAGAACGCGAAAAACGGACCCCGTACGCGTAAGTTACGGAATTTAGAAGATTGAAGCCCGAATTACGCCCGACGTAATTTAAGAGTACGCCCAACGCACTCATGTGCAGTGTCGAGTCCCATCGGCTGCAGGCTCTACGCTTAGCTAGACTCGAGTCGTAAGCCATGACACAAAGTTACGCCCAGAGTACTCCCACTTTCAACCCTATAAATAGAGGGCATGAACTCCGGGTTTTGGCACACTTTTCTCAAACTCTCTCTCACTTTCACACACTTGTGAGCTCCAGAGGCCATCCCGACACCCTTGGTTCCACACCCGAGCCCCCGACAAAGGTTCTACGCTACCGAGATCCCCGAGAAGCTCGAAGACGCATCTTTTCGCAGTTGAAGTTCTGCTCGATTCTAGTCTCACTCTCTTCAAACCGAACAAGTGAGTTCATACCCCTACTTTTCAAGTCTTTTCATGTTTTAGGGGGGGGGGGGGGGGAATACAAGTACAATACAAGAAAACGTATCATTTTATATAGATATAAATACAACTTCTATCTTATCATTATTCGATATCAACATTTTACTTTACGTAAAAGTTAGTATTTCACTGAGTTATTTTCACCAAATGGAACACACGTTCTGAAAAACTATAATGGGTATAGTTTTCGAGTTATTCATACATTCTTACGTAAACATCTTGAAAAACGAAATACTTTCATCTGAAGTGAACTAAATACTTTCTTATCGTAAATCTATTTATACTAAGTGTTGTGAGATACCCAACTTCAATATACTCTCAAGTATGCATTTCAAGTCCTGTATTATAAACCATAATCTCTTGGAGGGAGAGCATGATACTTGTGTATAGATCTATACGGGATTGACAATACCACACCTAAACTGTTAGCTACAGTTAGACCGGCAGGTATGGGGTGACAAATGTTATAACACTACAACACCTAAAGAATGTTGTTACAGGCAGTCTGTGTCAATAGCATGGTTATACGACTCACACGGAAGTATAAAAATAAGCTTGATTTACGAGACTCATGAATGCATTCAGTATTTACATTATTTTGAGTATACATTCATCTTATACATTTAGGTACGAAAGATACTAACGCCCTCCAACATTTGGGAGTTTTTCAAACTGTATGTGGAAAATATTGGATTTTTTGGAAATCACATTCATCTGTTTTCTTCTAAAAAGACATACTTTTTTTCAGCACAAAAACACTTATGAACTCACCAACTTTATTGTTGACACTTTTTCGAAACTACTTGTATTTCTCAGGGAATCAGTAATTCAGGTAACTACCAGCTTTTGAAGAAGGAACGCTAAGGCGTCTGTTATCAAACATTTTAAATCATCATATTGTAATATTCTTTTGGAAACATGTATTATGCAACAATGTACATTTTTGTTATATCTATGATGGTTGTGTTACTTTCTTTACGATATTCACTTGTTATGGTACTACGTGAAGTCATCCACCCCTGAATGTTTCCGCCATTCTGGTTTGGGGGTGTGATAGATTGGTATCAGAGCATTGTTTATAGTGAACTAAGTATATCGAACCACATAAGATATACAAAATATAAATGCAAAGGGGACCAAAAAACCTCTGACGAAACGTTTTCATAAACAATTTTTTTTATTTAAAATATACATTTTTACACGCATGCATCGGTCTCGTATCATAATAAAGTTTTCTAAAAAGTATTAACGCAAGTTGCGACACTACGATTGGGCCTCGAGGTATGTGATCAAATCGAGAATAAATATAGCCTGATCAACTATATTTATCCTAGATTTGACCAACATACGTCGAGGAATGGTCGTAGTGGACAACAAGACAAAAACTTACCAAATAAAATTACTAAACTTGCAAATTCGAAATTCTATAGGAGTATTTTATAAAATATATGGACAATAAAAAAAATCATGCACACCTCAAGATTTGGTTAAACTTAGGATGCCATCAAATAGAAATTTCTTTTCTCATAAAATTCTTATACCTCTATCCTAGTACAGACAAAATGGCCGGATTCCATATACCGGGAGATACCTACTACCTAAACCAAGGTAACGGTGGATGGATAGAAGAAGATCTGGAAGAAAACCTAGAGGGAAGTCGAAGAGGAATTCTAAGTCGACGAGGAACTCAAAGAGGAAGAGGAGCCTATAGAGGAGAGAGGAAGGTACAGATGGAACAGACTCCGAGCCAGAAGTAATCAACCCTCCCGCTCCTCGTTCTCTCGAAGTTAGAATGGGTTACCAAGGTCCCATTCCCATTTGGGGAAGCCATCTCTACCATTGGAGCCGTCAACTAGGTGTACGCCCTCCCTTTGGCATGTGCCGGGAGTTCTACAATTTCAATGGTGGAGGCTCAGCTAATCGAGCGCTTCCCATTTTTGTGGGCAAAATAGCCACCCAGACCTACCAGTCGGACATTCAAGCGGCCAAAATTCGTGAGATCAATGCTGCTGCACAGGGTAACGCCGCAGACATCTGTCATCTGGACGGACTACACGAAGATACCCAACTCCACACAGGGACGCTTCAAAGCCAAATGAAGGCAAAACTTGCAGAAATAAGAGAGATGAAGGAACAACAAGCGGTTCTTGAGAGGCGTTTAATGGGGGTCAAACAATCGGATGTAGAGTCTAGCTCCAAACGCACAACACGCCGCAAGTAGGACTTGCCCAACTCCAACAAATTTGACATAAAAGGACCTCGGATAAAGTTTTTCTTACCTTCTTTGAACTTGTAATCGGAGACCTCGAGATAGGTCAAATTTTCCTAACCACGAAGAAAAATGTAACGCACCGTATGTTTGATATATATATATATACACACACACACACGAGGTATTTCTTTAGATACCTCTCGAAATTGATCGAATTATCTAAATTGCTATATCTACTTCGAAACCATTAACTAAAGTAAAAAAAAATTACAAGATATAACTAACCCTCTAGGGCACGATTGTCAAATCATTAAGAACTTATAGGCTTCATTGTTATTTCTTTACTAGAACATGCCTCCTCATAAATCATCATGCAGAAACTCAGCTCCAACACCACCTCCACCACCCCCTCCAACTATGGATGCAACTATGTTCCAAGCTGCTGTGACAACCATTGTAACCGCAGCGATGGTACAAATGAGTAACAACGAGTCAGGAGGAGGAATAAACAACTTTACAAATGGCCAAAGCCAAGGCCGTTCCAGAGAATGTACTTACAAAGACTTCACCAACGGCAAACCTATTCCCTTCAATGGGATTGGGGGAGTGATGGCTCTATCCCAATGGATAGAGAAAATAGAAGCTGTGTTTGAAATTTGCGCATGCCCCAAAGAAAGCAAAGTAAAATTCGCTGCCTGTACTTTCTCCGAACGAGCCCTAACATGGTGGAACGGCCACGTCAAGACACTAACCCTAGTAGTGACAAACTCCATGGGTTGGGAAAACCTGAAACGAATGCTTCTACGAGAGTACTGCCCAAGAGGCGAGATTCAGAAGCTCGAACAGGAGCTGTGGGACCTTACGATGGTGGGCTCGGACATCGCAGGCTATACAAATAGATTCAGTGAATTAATAATACTTTGCCCAGGAATGATGATCCTGGAAAGCCAAAAGATGGAAAGGTATATCTAGGGGTTATCACCCCAGCTTTGAGGGAGTGTGCTAGCCTCCAAACCCACAACGTTCGACAACGCCAAGGAACTGGCGCAATCTCTCATTGATCATGGGGTTTGTGAAAGTGTCACGACCTTCGTCGCCGAACCAACCAAAGGAAGCAACAACAATGACAACAATGCCAACAACAACATCAAGAAGAAGTTCTGGAACAAGAGAAAAGGTGAAACTTCGCAAGAACCTTCAAAGAAACAAATGGTGGTGGTCCATGCCGCTACTGCCCCCACTACAACTCCTGCTACCCCTGCGCCAACGAAACAATATGCTGGGAACCTTCCAAAGTGCAACAAATGCAATTACCATCACCACGGTAATTGCCGGGAAATGCACTATAAAAACTGCGACAGGAAAAGGCACACTGCCCGTTTTTGTAAGGCACCGACGCGACCAATCACTCAAGTTCCTGGTACTGGAGTAAGCCAAGCATCTTATTGGTGTGGAGAAAATGGGCACTTCAAGAGGGATTTCCCCAAGACAAAGAATACCGACGGTGTAGGAAGAGTACTGGCGATAGGACAAAATGAAGCAATAGATGACCCCACGGTGGTTACGGGTACGTTTCTCCTCGAAAACATTTATGCATGCATACTCCTTGACTGTGGTGTGGAGAGAAGTTTTGTGAGTTATAAATTCAAACACCTACTTAATCAAAAACCCAAACCACTCAATAAAATATTCACTGTAGAAATGGCAAACGGTAAAATGGAAAGCGCAAGCGATATGTACATAGGATGTACATTAAATTTAAACGAGCACTTGTTTCAAATCGATCTTATGCCAATTTCAATAAAAAGTTTTGATGTCATCATCGTTATGGACTGGTTAAGCCTTCACCATGCTGATATACTTTGTCACGAAAGGGCCGTTCGCCTCAATCTGCCAAACAGCAAAACTCTTGTCATTTATGGTGACAAACCCATTAAAAATTTACAAATCATCTCTTGCATCAAAGCCTAAAAGTATCTTCGCAAGGAATACCATGCCTTTCTAGACCACGTAGTAGACAAGAAATGAGAATCGAAGAACATTAAAGACATTCCGGAAGTCTACAACTTCCCAGAAATCTTCCCAGAAGATCTTCCAGGGATCCCACCAGAACACCAAGTCGAGTTCAGGATCGACTTAATTCCCGGAGCTACCCAAGTAGCAAAATCTCCGTACCGTCTCGCCCCAGCCGAGATGCAGGAACTGTCCAGTCAACTAAACGAGCTACTGAGCAAAGGTTTCATCAGACCGAGCTTCTCACCATGGGGAGCACCAGTCCTATTCGTGAAGAAGAAGGATGGATCCTTTCCCATGTTCATCGATTACCGGGAGCTGAACAAACTCACGATCAAGAACCGATACTCCCTACTGCGCATAGACGATTTGTTCGATCAAATACAAGGAGCAAGCTACTTCTCAAAGATCGATCTTAGATCTGGTTATCACCAACTGCGAGTGTTGGAAGGAGACATTCCCTAAACGGCATTCCGAACACGCTATGGTCACTACGAGTTTGTAGTGATGCCCTTTGGATTGACAAATGCACCAGCAGTGTTCATGGACTTGATGAACCGAGTATGTCGTCCCTTCCTGGATAAATTCGTGATCGTGTTCATAGATGATATACTCATCTATTCAAGAAGCAAGGAAGAACACAACCAACATCTCCACTAAGTTTTGGAAACATTGAGGGCAGAAAAGCTATATGCAAAATTTTCAAAGTGCGAGTTTTGGATTCGGGAAGTAGATTTCCTAGGTCACATAGTAAGAAACGAAGGGATACACGTGGATCCTTCCAAGATCAAAGCAATAGAGAATTGGACGACTCCAAGGACCCCAACCGAAATTCGACAATTTTTGGGACTCGCCGGGTATTACCGAAGGTTCATACAAAAATTTTCAAAGATTGCTAAGCCGCTTACCACCCTAACTCAGAAAAGTGTGACCTTCGACTGGGGAGAAAAACAAGACATTGCGTTTCAAACACTAAAGCGAGCCTTATGTAGTGCGCCCATCCTAACCTTACCAGAAGGAACAGAGGACTTCGTGGTCTATTGTGATGCATCAAACCAAGGACTTGGGTGTGTTCTGATGCAGCGAGGGAAGGTCATCGTCTACGCCTCAAGACAACTAAAGACACACGAAGTAAACTACCCAACGCACGATCTTGATCTAGGAGCGATCGTTTTCGCTCTAAAGATATGGAGGCACTATCTTTACGACACAAAATGTACAATCTTCACCGATCATAAAAGCCTCCAGCATATCCTCAACCAAAAAGAACTCAACATGTGACAAAGACGGTGGGTAGAACTACTAAATGATTACGAATGCGAAATTCGATATCATCCCGACAAGGCTAACGTGGTGGCTGATGCGCTCAGCCGAAAGGAATACTCGTGCCGTCGAGTGAAGTCTCTAACTATGAAAATCCATTTACACCTATCCACGCAAATCAAGGAAGCCCAAATAGAAGCCTTGAAATCCGAAAATGTGACAGCGGAAGCCCTAATGGGAATGGATAAGAATCTCGAAGTCAAGAATGATGGAGTTCGTTACTTCATGGATCGGATCTGGACACTGAAGTTTGGTGGATTCAGAGAAGTTGTCATGAACGAAGCCCATAAGACACTGATGTGCACAACAGTACCCACTAATTTTAATATTTATAACCTAACAAACTTAGACTAACTATGCACTTATAGGCAGTGTACCTAGTCAGATTACAGTATAGCTTAGGTAAGTCGGGTGTCGATCGCAGGGAACGATGGTGAATTAATTTAAAATATTTAATTATAGGTTACAGGTCACACGGAAAGAATAAAGAAGTAGTTTAATAAATCTCAAACGAACAATTAATTAACAACTCTCGATAAACTAACAGGAAAGCAAATCTCTTCAGGTACTTTGGTTTAGACAAATTACACTTTAAAAACATAGACAATTGCATACACAAATTCATTTATTCATGTTCACCGATTCCTAAAATGATTAGATTCGCGTTCACTATAACTAATCCTTTAGCAAACAAGTTAATTCAAACAGTGATCAGTTGATTAAACTAACATGCTTCCTAGTGTTCAGTTCGTATCAAGCAAGACTTGCAAATATAGTTAATCAAATTAGACATTCAATTAACCTCTTGTTGATGGTCATCAAACAAGGCTCACACATTAACTTACTTATTCTCAAGTTAATCCTAGTTTCACATTCGTTATTCCTAGACTTATAATCTCGATGGTCATCAAAATCATAAGAGACAAGCAATCAAGCAGATGTTCATACAACTCAATTCACTTAACAATTAACAGCAAATAATTATCATTAATACGTAAGGATCTTTTAACAAGCTTGGCAAGATAAATTAAACACAAACAAACTATTTAATATAGCAATTAGTCTAATAATCAAAGCTTCATTCAATCATAAACACAAAGTAAAAGGTTTTTACACCCAAGTCAGAAACTAAATACAGAATAGTAACACAATGGAATGCTAAACATGGTCACGTTAACAGCCTATATGATTACCGACACGTATCCGCTCTCCAACCCTTCCGATCTCCGCTCCCGTTAGCTTAACGGCCTTCCGGCCACCTCCTAGACCCTCAAAACGGCAACTATGAAGTTTTCTTGTTGCACAAGTCGAAGTGGAATATCATAGATTATTCAAATTGGTGGAATGATATGGGGTATTTATAGTTGATGGAGATGGAGTTTATATGGAATATTAGAGTAGGATTGGAATAAGGAAACTAATGGTGGCTTAGGGATTAAGCAAATAAAAATAAGATAAGTGGAGCTTGGGGAATAAGTAACTTGGAGGGAATTTCCGTCCAGCTTTTATGCTCCATCTTCAAGGCCGATTTTGGATAAGATAAGTGTCGAATTAGCCAAAAGTTCCTCTCACATAAGTCGTAGGAAATTTCGTCTAGTTTTCAGAACAGTTTGAACCTCGTCTATTGGACTTATGAGTCATCAGATATACCCGAAACACTGAAGAGGGGTCAATCTGCCAGCAATATCCTTTTTGCATCTTTTCAGCTTCATTCTCTTCCTTTTGCATTCCAACTCTCATTTTTACTGTAATTAAATATTTCAAAGCATATTAAGTATATTTTAGTTCTAAATAATAATAATAAAGGCTAAAATATTAAGATATGTTTCACATAAATATATATAAAAAGACACATATCAGACACGATACTCCATACATCCCGGCTCTGATAAGATGTAATTGGACCTCAAGAAACTATACTGGTGGCCGAACATGAAAGGCGAAATTGCTACCTACGTGAGCAAATGTATGACGTGCACCAAAGTCAAGGTGGAATACCAAAAGCCCTCGGGATTGTTACAACAACCAGAAATACCCGAATGGAAGTGGGAGCGGATAACCATGGATTTCATAACCAAATTACCCAAGACGGCAAGCGGACTCGACACCATCTGGGTGATCGTCGACAGGTTAAATAAATCCGCGCACTTCCTACCAATCAAAGAAATAGATAAATTGGAGAATCTAACTAGAACATAGCTCAGGGAGATTGTACGGTTGCATGGTGTTCCAATATCCATTATCTCGGACCGAGACACTAGATTCACCTCATGGTTCTGGCAGTTGCTGCAAAGAGCTCTAGGAGCGAGACTAGACATGAGTACTGCGTATCACCCACAAACCGACGGCTAGAGTGAGAGAACCATACAAACTCTAGAAGATATGTTGAGAGCTTGTGTAATCGATTTTGGCAAGGCATGGGACACCCATTTACCATTGATCGAGTTTTCGTACAACAATAGCTACCACAATAGCATCAAGGCTGCCCCGTTCGAAGCCCTCTACGACCGTAAGTGCAGATCACCTCTGTGCTGGGCTGAAGTGGGTGACACACAACTAGCAACAGGACAAGCAACGGACAACACTCTCACTGGGCCATAAATCATAAGAGAAACTACAGAGAAGATTGTTCAGATCTGGGAACGACTGAAGGCATCAAGGGACAAACAAAAGAGTTATGCGGATAAAAGATGGAAACCCTTGGAATTCCAGGTTGGAGACTGTGTCCTACTAAAAGTCTCACCCTGGAAAGGATTAATACGTTTTGGAAAGAGTGGGAAACTGAACCCAAGGTACATCGGACCATTCGAGATCCTTTCCAGGATCGGTCCGGTGGCTAACAAACTTCGATTACCTCAAGAACTCCACAACGTACACCCTACCTTTCACGTATCAAACCTAAAGAAGTGCTTGTCCGATGAGACTCTCGTCGTCCCTCTAGACGAAATTGCAATAAATGAGAATATTCAATTCGTAGAAGAACCAGTAGAGATCATGGATCGTGAAATTAAAAGAACTAAACAAAGCCGCATACCTATTGTAAAGGTCCACTGGAACGCCAAGCGAGGACCTAAATACACCTGGGAACGTGACTATCAGATGAAACAAAAGTACCTGCATATTTTTCCGAACCCGTAAACTCTGTCTTAGATTAAATTTTGGGATGAATTTCCCTCTAACGGGGGGATGATGTGACAACCCTGTATTTTTCCAAAGCAATGTAACACTCAAAAGTCAAATACAACGAAACTATTTGGAATCAACAAAATTAACCTAAAAAATAAAGTGTTCAAAAATCTAAATTTGGGATGCATCAAATGTTAGATATCGTGCCAAGGTTTCCAAAAACATAAAGAACGTTCAAAACCGGGTTATAATGAAGAAATTATGACCACTCAAATATTCACGACACACCCGGTAAAACATTATTAAACGTAAAAAGTGAAATTCCAATAAAAATGCATTTTAGCCTTTAGTATCTAAACGAAAGTCGCATATTATGTTAAACAGTGAACGTGCATAAAAAGATCGCCCAAATTGGACCTCATATGAAGAAGTTACAAATTTTCTAAGTTTCGTAACAGCAGTAGAGAGCTAAAAACTCGAATTAAAGATCGAACGATTTTTAGCTAACACAACCTAAACGAGAATTGAAGGTCTCCACAACAGGAGTAAGATGGTGAAAAGACAGACGAAATCAGGAGTCAGATAAAGAAGTTATGGATTTTTAACGGACTTTAGCAGTCCCGGCCTACTAAAAACCTAACATTAAAAATAAAGTCAAAACTAGCCGACAGAGTCTAAATGAAAGTTGTAGAGCACAGTCTCACCTACGCGTGGATATAAAGAACGCGAAAAACGGACCCCGTACACGTAAGTTACGGAATTTAGAAGATTGAAGCCCGAATTACGCCCGACGTAATTTAAGAGTACGCCCAGCACACTCATGTGCAGTGTCGAGTCCCATCGGCTGCAGGCTCTACGCTTAGCTAGACTCGAGTCGTAAGCCATGACACAAAGTTACGCCCAGAGTACTCCCACTTTCAACCCTATAAATAGAGGGCATGAACTCCGGGTTTTGGCACACTTTTCTCAAACTCTCTCTCACTTTCACACACTTGTGAGCTCCAGAGGCCATCCCAACACCCTGGGTTCCACACCCGAGCCCCCAACAAAGGTTCTACGCTACCGAGATCCCCGAGAAGCTCGAAGACGCAGCTTTTCGCAGTTGAAGTTCTGCTCGATTCTAGTCTCACTCTCTTCAAACCGAACAAGTGAGTTCATACCCCTACTTTTCAAGTCTTTTCATGTTTTAGGGGGGGGGGGATACAAGTATAATACAAGAAAACGTATCATTTTATATAGATATAAATACAACTTCTATCTTATCATTATTCGATATCAACATTTTACTTTACGTAAAAGTTAGTATTTCACTGAATTATTTTCACCAAATGGAACACGCGTTCTGAAAAACTATAATGGGTATAGTTTGCGAGTTATTCATACATTCTTACATAAACATCTTGAAAAACGAAATACTTTCATCTGAAGTGAACTAAAGACTTTCTTATCGTAAATCTATTTATACTAAGTGTTGTGAGATACACAACTTCAATGTACTCTCAAGTATGCATTTCAAGTCCTGTATTATAAACCATAATCTCTTGGAGGGAGAGCATGATACTTGTGTATAGATCTATACGGGATTGACAATACCACACCTAAACTGTTAGCTACAGTTAGACCGGCAGGTATGGGGTGACAAATGTTATAACACTACAACACCTAAAGAATGTTGTTACAGGCAGTCTGTGTCAATAGCATGGTTATACGACTCACATGGAGGTATAAAAATAAGCTTGATTTACGAGACTCATGAATGCATTCAGTATTTACATTATTTTGAGTATACATTCATCTTATACATTTAGGTACGAAAGATACTAACGCCCTCCAACTTTTGGGAGTTTTTCAAACTGTATGTGGAAAATATTGGATTTTCTGGAAATCACATTCATCTGTTTTCTTCTAAAAAGACATACTTTTTTCAGCACAAAAACACTTATGAACTCACCAACTTTATTGTTGACACTTTTTCGAAACTACTTGTATTTCTCAGGGAATCAGTAATTTAGGTAACTACCAGCTTTTGAAGAAGAAACGCTAAGGCGTCTGTTATCAAACATTTTAAATCATCATATTGTAATATTCTTTTGGAAACATGTATTATGCAACAATGTACGTTTTTGTTATATATATGAAGGTTGTGTTACTTTCTTTACGATATTCAATTGTTATGGTACTACGTGAAGTCATCCACCCCTGAATGTTTTCGCTATTCTGGTTTGGGGGTGTGACAGATATTAGTTACCATTCCAAGTACAAGGAATCACACAAGAGTTAGTTCATTCATGAGTCTATACTATTACATTACATGTTACATGAATACGCTTACATTATTACGTTTACATGAATATGCTTACATTATTAAGTTTACATGAATACGCTTACATAGATACGCTTACATGAACACGTTTACATTAATATGTTTAATAGATACTATTACATATAATTTGTTACAAACGTTTCGGGACTTACCATTCCACCCCCAAGGCTGTTAGCTACAGTAGGGAAAATGATCATCGACGGGTGTCTTCGGTTGTACCTTTTCGGCGAGTTTCCACGCCGTGAATATCCTAGTGCAAAAGGATACATCTTTAGTTATTATATTATTTTCTTTCCTTTACTTTGTGACACATTCACATGAACGACGAGGTAGGGTTTATTTGATATAGATAAACTATTTTCCTTATTACCTTTATATTGTGACTCGTACACATAAACGACGAGGTAGACTATAACTTTTATAATAATAGTTAATAGGGAAAAACCGTCACATTTACAGTGATGCTTACTTACAAAACAGTCGGGTCTTAGTAGAAGACTACTTTTAAAACAATCGAGTCTTAATAGAAGACTACTTTTATATTAGTAGGAAATATCGGATTTTCTAGGGTTTTCAAACATTTACAAGTCTTTCCTTTACAACTTTTTACAAATCAAAGATACATAAATACTTATGAATTTACCAACTTTATTGCTGATACCCGCTTTCAAAAAAACTTGTATTCTCAGGTCACAAATAGACAGGTACGACGACCAGTTTTCTGAAGATGGAGCAGTCAAGACTCGTCTTTTATTTTGAACATTCATTATGTTGTTTATGATATGAAAGAACACACATGTATTTAAAATTATAATATTAATGCAATGGATGATGTTGTTTCTTCTTTACTACTTTACATTGTTGTGATACATTACATGATGTCCTCCGCCCCATAACATTTTCGCTGTTCTCGGTTTTGGGGTGTGACAAAAGTCATCGACTTTAAGCCTTTGCATGGATAAAAAGGATCCAATGCAACAAACTTTAACTTCCATCACACTCTAATTCACTTTACTCATGAATGGGTTAAAATGAAACGATCAAGTAACCATTTTTATGAATTTTCAAGGCCAAAAAGGCATTAAAGGACAACTAATATTCTCTGGAGTGACCAAAACTCATAAAGGTACAAACTTTGGGACAAAAAGCTCATAAAACTCAACTATAGAGATCAAAAAGGAAACTCATCAAAGTATAAACTTTATACTTGAAAAAGATGCACAGTGAGGAGTAGTTTCTAGATCCACAAGCATGCAAGCAACACATCCTTCTTCTCTAGCCTCTTTCTTCAACAAATATACACCAAAACCACTTAATAAGATCTTCAACACATATGAAGCTCTAGATTATCATGGGGCTAAGGACCCCATTGCTAGCAGCAAATGGTTAGCAGATATCGCCAACACTTTTGTACCATCCACTACCCGAGAGGGACAAGGTACGATTTACTTCCTGTTTCCTGAAGGTCAGGGCGCGGGATTGATGGGAAGAGGTTGGTAGTGATTTGGGTGATGATGTGGTCGATGCATTGTCATGGGATGAATTTTAGACCAGATCCCGAGCAGAGATTGCCCAGACGATTGAGGCGCAACAGTTTGTGCAAGAGTTGTTAGATCTCCGCTAGACTACTGAGACTGTGGCAGAGATCACTGCCAAGTCTCGGGAGAGAGAGCTTAGTTGGTACCATAGTATGAGGCAGATGAGTAAATGAAGAAGGTAAGGTATGATGACATACTGTAGAATGATAGCAGGGAGACCGTGAGTATCTCGGGGTGCGAGACCCTGAATGATATGACTTCTAGAGCTCGAGAACGGGATATTGACGTGGAGCACATTGTGAAGAATGAAACAGATCAGTTGCTCATATTGAAGGGTTTTGGGAGGAGAACCAATATTTATGATCAACTTTAGAGAGGCCAACAGGGTCAGATTCGGTGCATCACTTGCGGGAAACTAAACGGTCGATCCTTTCATTCCAAGGTTTGAGTACGTTTAACTTAGGGTTATCATCTGTTTGTGTTTGATTTATATTTTCAAGAGATGTCATGTACCAATTACATACCGAGAATTATTAGAGGGTAGCGGAAGGTCATTTCCCTAATTGTGGATTTGGGAAGTATTCATCGGGTTCTTAGAAGTTGTGTGATCTTTTGGGATTGGATAGTACTAGAACACTAGCAATGGTAAGTGTGGTTTCCAGTAGATTGGTCATGGGATGGTAAGAAGGATTAAGAATCCTTCCAGTATTATGTGCTGTAAAATGTTAGTTGAATCAAAGTGGGGGAGAATCGCCAAGGGATCCACAAGCAGGAGCGTTTTTGAAACTGGGATAAGTTTTGCATCTATATCAGAAAGAAAAAAACAGCCCAAGCGCCTATATTGATTGAGGATAGTGTGAGTTGGAAGTTCCAAAAAAACTTGCCAATAATGAGATCGCATTCTCAGAATGTTTGATAGTCGGCTTCAGGGAATCTGGGTGGGTATTCCAGTCAGTACATAGGTTCAGTTTTTGATGATAGGTCGTGTGGATACTTGACATTGAAAGTTTTCGAATTAGTAATCAACAATTGAGATAGTGTGGAAAGTGTTATAAGTTTGTGGGCGTAGATGTAGTTTTCACTAGCAGCTAGATAGTGTTAGAGTGTTGTAAGTCTACGGGTGTAGCCGTAGCCTTCACTAGCAACCATATATTGTTAGATTGTTGTAAGTCTGCGGGTGTAGCGTAGCCTTCACAAGCAGCCATGTAGTGTGAGAAAGTGTTGTAAGTCTGGGGGTGTAGCCATAGCATTCACAAGATTGGTAGATAGTGTTAGAGTGTTGTAAGTCTGCCGGAGTAGCCGTATCATTCACAATGTTGGCATATAGTGCTAGAATGTTGTAAGACTACGGGTGTAGCCGTATCATTCACTAGGTTGGTAGATAGCATGAGAGTATTGTTAGATCGTGGAAGGAACAATATTACCCACCAGTTCGAGTGCAACAGTGAGGGCGTGGAAAATCCACATATTGGTTTACGGATTTCCCCATATGAATTAGACTTGTTTGAGCCAGTGATGAGACCGTGGGAACGCCACTACAGTTATAAGATCAAGGAAGCAATAGACTGCTGAAGGTCGTTTGTGATATAAGGCTACCATTGGTAATGTAGCAATCACTTTTAGCCTTGGATTTGGTGCCATCAAGATTCGACATATGGACCCGATTGGTTGGATTGGGAGGTCGTTAGAGCCATAGTGGCAACTATCGACAAACAAGGTTTTCGTTTGGAAATCATGTGGGGCGATTACGTGGGAGTCCTTTGGCTCCGAAATAGGGCTGGAACTCGATATCCTAGGTGACCGGCAAATGAATTGAGACCGGGGAGGTCTCAATGGATTTTGGAAAGCAGTCAGGAGGTAGTTTAAGTGTTTTAGGCAGTTCAGTGTTTTAGGCACTTCCAATGTTCAGGGTAGTAGTACCCAATTAAAATGGACCAAAGCGGAGGCCAGCACCTAGATATGCTTGGCAGTATTAGCGTTATAAGATTTCAGGTATGGTTAGGTAACTAATTGTTTGGATAATGTTAAGTCACTCACAGCGAGCTGTCAGGGAGTCAGACCATATTGAGACTTCGGATTTTAGATTGAGTAAATGTGATCTAGATGAAAGGATTCGTTCATCTTTGTGTAGTAGATTCCTACAAGGGTTAGTATCGGTTACCTCGGGAAGATTGGAGTATACTCGAGATTGTGGCCATGACGCTCACGTTGTTTGGTGTGACAGGAATGGTAAGTAATGATTTCGAGGACGAAATCTAATTTAAGTGGGGGAGAGTAGTAACATCTCATTTATTAAATAAATAAATAGACTAATTAATAAATGAATAATAGCCTTAAAAGCAGAATAGTGTAGAATGTAGTTAGTTTTGGGGGTTAAAAGTTATAAATGAGAGTTTGGGGGTTAAAATGTAATTTCTGGATTAGTTTCTAAAGAATTTTGAAGGTTGAGGGCTGTTTAGTAAATTTTGGGCTTATTATGAAAGGATTTTTGAAGACAGAGATTGTTTGGTAAATGTTGGACTTAAATTGAAAAGATTTTTGGAGGTTGGGGGCTGAATCGTAAGTATTGGATTACAGTTGAAAATACTTTATGGAGTCAGCGACTAAAGTGTAAGTTTTGGGCTTAAGTTGAAAGGAATTTTTTGGGAGGGAATGAAAGCGAAATATGGCCAAAGATCACATGTGACCGGGTATAAACTCGTCACCTTCTCCTAACCCTAACCCTAATGTGCAGCAGCCGCCACTTGGTTCACCAACCGCCACGACCCCGATGTCCCTCTTGTTTTCCTACCAGATGAAGTCCTAAATGACGGCGCCTGCTGCCTCACCATTGAGATGCCATCATGGCCTTGCTGCCGGCGAAGACACTCTTTACTACTGTTTTATTGCCGCCGATGTAGAAGCTAGGAACCTCGAAGACGAGGGCCGATCACGGACGTCATGGTTTCTGTGGTGAATGACCGCTTTCGCCATGCTCCTTGCTGCTTCAAACCACCCAAACCAGCTATCACTTCCACTTCTACAACCATTGAAGAAGAAGGCCGCCGATGGAAGCTATAATAGCAAGCGACTGGAAGAAACAAGCTTATGGCTATTGTGGTCGCTACTCTCAGTGATAGATTAAGTCGCTTTTCCTTCCCCGTTCTCCTGTTGATACTTTTTTATCCCGATCTCCGCCGTTGTATGGCTCGTTTATGTTTTCTCTGGTCATAGTCGCCACCCGAAGGTCTTCTGTGTTTGTGTTTTACGTGAGTATGAGAGTGCTGCTACTTCAAGTTCATCTAGTGTGTGTGTTATTTCGTGTATGTGGTGTTTGTTTGGCTGGAAAACCGAGAACATCCACCACCACCACCACCACCACCGTGAGGTGGTGGCTGCCATCATGTACCACCACTAGGGTGGCTATGTGTATGTTTATCTTAGTGTGTGTGTTGTATGTGTTATTTGGGATTTTAGCATTGTAAATTGTAATTAGTGACTAGTGTAATCAAGAAACTCATAACCACCACCGTAGGTTGGTGGCTACTGCCATCAGCCACCGTGTTAGGTGGCGGTGTGCTTTGCATGTGTTTGGATTGGTATTGGGATGTTTGGACATATTTGGACTAGAACCATAATTAACCACCACCATGAGCCGCTGTTGACTAACACTACCTAAGGTGGTAATGGGTAGTGTAGGACTTAGGAAAACCCTAATTGACCTAATGAAACCCTAATGGGCCTAAAGACTTAGTTTTTGGGCCTAATTGGGCTGTGATGGGTTGGAAACCCTAATTAGGGTTTAGAAAACCCTAATTTTGGAATTATCGATTTGGACTTATCGGGACCTGCTATTTGGGCCATTGGAATGGAATTGTGAATTTCACTCGATCATACCATATGAGTTATCTAGTAGAGTGATGGACTTAACGGGTTAAGTGAGAAACACTTAACCCTAATCTTCATTTTATGTGAAAACCTTAA
Organism: Lactuca saligna; assembly: GCF_052625555.1. Taxonomy (NCBI): domain Eukaryota; kingdom Viridiplantae; phylum Streptophyta; class Magnoliopsida; order Asterales; family Asteraceae; genus Lactuca; species Lactuca saligna. Next base: position 304,343,154 of record NC_136420.1, on the reverse strand, counting down.
TTTCACTTGGGCTTTGAGTTGGGCCTTTCTATTGTGCTTTGGTGATTAGGCTATTGATGGGCCATCCAAGATCAATCATATGGACTAAGAATATATGAATGGGCTTTAGGGTAAGGCTCATGTGAGGGTTTAGGCACAATTTGGAAAATTAGGCCATAAATGGGCCATAACTGGGCCTTAAGGATCATGAGAGGTTGGGCAATTAGATTGCCAAGTTTTTGGACCAGAATAAATGGTTGGGCCTTAAGGTAAGATCATGTAGGGGTTTGGGCCCAATTTGGAAAATTGGTCCATATGTTGGGCTTTGGTTGATTATTAGACTTTTTGGCCTTTGGATTGGTCCTTGGGCTTGAATCAAGCTAAGTTAGGGGTAAAGAAATCTTTTACCCCAAGCATGGACTTATGGATGTGGGTTAGGACCCAATTATTAATTGGGTGTTATTTTGATGTTGACAGATTCGGGAATCTGTCATCCACCAGCTAAAGTTTTGTCCGTGGGACTTTAGCAGTGCGAGTTGAGTCTTCTTCTATAGCAACGTGTCTATGGCACCAAGGTCTGCCCGTTTATGTGTGATTAGTGATGTCGGGGTTAGCCTGATGTAGATTATATGTTTCTGGGCTTCGGTCAAATGTCCGGGCAAGCCCAAGGAATCTTTGTATGCTTGATGTCTTCGTGATTTATTGCATGTGTTTGTTTATATGTTCCGGGCTTCGGTCTGATGCTGGGGTAAGCATGAGGAATGTTTAGCTTATATGTTATGTGTTATGTATTTTGGACCTCGGTCCGATGCTGGGGCAAGCCCGAGGAATGTTTATATGTTATGATATGTGTTAATGTTATATGTTTGTTGATATGATAAATGTATACCAGACTTCGGTCCGATGCCTAGTAAGGCCGGATGCCGGATGCGGTCCAATGCCGGGCGGGGCCCGATGGTGGAGCTCGATGTCGGGTAAGTCGATGCCAGGTGGGGCCCGATGTAGTGGGCTAGTCCCAAGTTATGTTTATGTTATATGCATTATTGATATGTTTATATGTATACCGAATTTCGGTCTGATGCCGGTCGGGGCCCGATATAGTGGGCAAGGCCCAAGTTATGTGATTATGTGTATGGTATGTGGTATTTTGAGGAGACTCATTAAACTTCTTTCTTACACTTTTTAGTTTTGGTTTCAGGTACTGTGGTTTCAAAAGAGGAGCTCGGGATGATTGCAGTACATACACCATTTGTTTAGCCTGTGATGTTTATACTTTAATATATTTTGACATGTAACTTTGATACATGACTTATGATTTTTATATGTTGAGGATATTTATGGTTTTATTAATGATTTAAAAATGAAAAATTTTGGACCATATTGTTGGGATGTTATAGTGAAAGGGATGAAAATTAGAGCAAATATCAATGTAACAACTTTAACTTTCTATCATTAAGTCAAAATGGTTGGCATCAAAAAAAGTTCACAACCTTAGATTGTTTTTATTAACAAAACAAAAATATAATGGTTATATACACCATAAAAATAAACAAATTATAGTGTATTTTATTTTATTTTATAAAACTATGATTTAATACGATTATGTTCAATCAATGTACATTCGAATTCTACAATACATATTAATTACAAAAGACATGAAGGAACGATTAGATTCAAAATTCAAATGATGATGAGATTCACAGGAACATACAAGGTAAATAAGATTTCACTTTTCTTCCATAACTGTTTTCTTCCAATCAAATTCTTTTTTTTTTATCTTGCATTAATTTCTATTCTTTTTTGTTTTTATTTCCTCAACATATTTTTGATATGTTACATTTGTTTTCGTTTTAGAAATGATTTTCACAACATTTTCTTTTTGAATATCAGTCGGAACATCTTTTGTTTCACTTGGTCCAACTTCATTTTGTGAAGATTTCACGTTGTTCAATGGTTCTGAAACATATTTCCCTTTTGCTTTCCATGAAGTCAATTCAGAAAAACCTTTCATTTAAGTAACTTCTTGTGTTGTTTGAAAGACCACACTTCCACGTTTCCATCATCACTATTGTCTTCAGTCACCACAAGAGCCGGTTTGCTAGAATTCTTGCGAAGGTCTTTGATTTTCTTCATGCAATAGGCTTCATCTTTGTATTTTTTCCTTCTTCTCATTATGTTTTCTTAACATTCATTCCTTTACAAAATGTTTCCTTCCATGAAAATAGTTGTAGTCAAAGCCTGAGTCACCAAGTAACTTCTTCTCCTTCTTTTCATCATCCTTTTGAAAGTTTTTGAAACTTTCACTCCTTGATTTTTTAGAGTTTAGACTACCTTGCTTGTAATAGTTTCCAGTAGATTCGTTTTTGTTTTTGTTTTTAAAAAGAGAAAGTTCTTTTTGAATAATTTCTTTGGATTAGTTACCATCATGACATTCTCTTCTTTTGTAAGTTCCTCATCTGAGATATCAGATTGAGAATCATCCACCACAATCTTTGTGTTCTTTTTCTTTGAACTTTCACTTTTTGTCACCAAGACTAACAAACCAACACTTTTAATCAACTTTGCTTCCTTCATCACTTCATCTTCATGAGACTTCGGAATACCAATAGTTTGTGCAAGAGAGTAATTATTGAATTATTTGCGAGCTTTAGTAGTAGAAACAATTGACTTCCATTCCGACCTCAACATATTCATGAATCTGACCTTTTGTTCTATGACTTCTTTATTCAAATTGTGTTTTAGAATATGACTTAAAACATGATTAATTCGATTGAATATTTGTTCAATATTTTCATTGGATTTTTCTCAAGAGATCCAAATTCAAATAGAAGTGATGTTTACACAGAATGAGTGAGATCAACATCTCCAAAATATGATTCTTTTAAGCTTTCCCATATCTCTTTTGCAGTCTGATAAGAGCTGACCAAACGAAAAGTGTCAGGAGGAAGAGAAAACCTTATGATTCTTAATTCTTTCATGTTTCACATTAATTTGTCTTTCTCCACAAAATCAATTTTTAGTGTCATTAGCAACAATAGTGTCAAAAGCTTCTTGAGTTCTTACTTTCGTCTTCATCTTGGAATACTTGTATGTTTCTTTCGTGATTGTGTGCCAGATGCAAGATCCATAAAGTTTCAATCCCTAGAATATAATCTTCAGAGTGAGGAACCCAAACTTCATAGTCTTTAGGAAATAGAATAGGAATTCTCGTTGTAGAACCGATATTGCTTGGAAGGTTGAACGTGTTGGATTTGGTGTCTAAGCCCATAACTATAATTAGTATGTACTTGAACCGATAATAGTATGGTCCTTCTGGGTTGCCTTCACCACAACAATATGATAGGATGAGTTTTGGAGAAAAAGGAATTAATGATTTATTAATATATTATAAGAATAATATATTAATTGAGAAATCATATTATTTAATTAGTATTGAGTAGAAATTAATTTGGAAATAATTTAGTGATCAAAAGAGACCGATTAAAAGAATGGGGACTGATTATGTAAATCAGTAATAATTGTAGTTTGGGCTAATGGATCCTATTGGTATAGGATGAACGAAAATCTATGGGGAGTCCATAGAGTTTTTGTCTATGGCTTTCCATATGGGGGGTCCATGTGTTGCTTAGGGCCTAAGCATGGGAAATTAGGGTTTCCAGTTGGAGAACCCTAGCAGCTCAGCTATATAAGGAACCACTAGGTTATAATTTTTGGCTATGCATTCTTAGAGAACCATTTGCCCAAAATTTTTGAAGCTCCATAACCTTTCTCCTTCTTCCTTATTACTTGTGGTGTTTGTGACTCCATTAAAGGTGCAACAATTGAGGCACTAAGATCTTGAATGTCAAGATCAAGCATTCAACAAGAAAGGTGTTCTTCTAACTTTTGTTTATTCATTGAATCCGAAAATATGTATGATAGATTAGGGATTTGATTTGGAAAAATTATTATGCATGTATAACTTAAGAAAAACTTAAATCCAAAACAATTAGGGATAGATGTGCACCATATGAATGTTGTAATGCTCAAAACCCATCAGTGGTATCAGATCTTAGGGTGTTTTTCTGTTATATTTGATGCTATTGTGTTTTTTAAAGCTGAAACAAAAAAATCAATTTTTGGCTTCTGACTGCAGAACTCGACGAGTCCATAGATGGACTCGACGAGTTGGACCTACTCTACGATTCCATGCCCTGACTTGACGAGTTGGCTCGTCAGATGGCAAATTTTTCAGATTTCAAGCCTAAATTAGATAACAATCATTACCTTAAAATTGTTTTAACTGTTAAAATTCGAATTTTCTATTATGATAATGATTATCCTCATCTAATTGGAAAATTATGATCAAATTTTAAGATAATGTCCAAAATTATATGATTAGTTTAATTATTAAAATTTGATCTAGAAGCTTTGGAAAGTTTCAATAATTTCCCTTAATTTTTGGAATTTATATTTGATTAAAAGTTTAACATTTTGAAATATTAAATTCTAAAACCCTAGTATTTTAGATGTTTAAAATACAACCCTTATATTATTATAATATTAAAAGCTTAATACTTATATATATAAGATGAGTTAGTTTTATCGTTAATAGGCCTCATCCATGAAGCCGATCTATAAGGGGGTACAAGGAAACTGCCTATAAAATGACGGTTGAATGGATGTCCACTGTTACCCACCGCTTCCTTGCTTGGTGGAGGGTCGTTAGCCGAACGCATAAGATAGGACATTAATTCCTCATTAATAAGTATAATGAAAGTCAAGTAACTAAATGTTTTTTTTATATATAATTTCTCAATCTTAGTTACTTCAGGAAAATGTGAAAATGATGCTATTTCATGAAATTGCGCTTTACACGTTACCAAGTAGTTAGTGGAGCGTGTGTGGTTAACCAACACACTAAATTTGACTAACAAGGGTGGCAAAGGGTAGCTCGAGAAAGACGCGATAAAGGTGTCGTGTATAATGGTAGCCACTATGATTCCTGAGTTGCAGTGGTTCTACAAGGACTATTGGCCTTGCGAGATGTTTCAAGACTTGATGGAAAAGTACCATCAAAGTGTGCATCAAGAAAGGTATGAGATTGTTGCCTTGTTAATCATAACCAAGATGAAAGATGGAGAGCCCATCACGAGCCACTTGCAAAGGATGTAAAGGTATGTGAATCGATTGCTCAAGTTGAATGTAAACTTTGATGAGGAGCTGCCGATTGATATCATTGTCCACTCTTTACCTCCTTGTTATGATCAGTTAAATATGAATTATCATATGAACCAGGAGGAAGTCACCTTGAGCAAGTTTCAAGGTTTATTGAGAACTACTAAAACTGGACTAAAAGGCAAAGTTGTTGAGTCCACCCCTGCTGCTGCTGCCCCAGCCCTTGCTATATGACATGGAAAAGGGAAGAAGAGGAAAGATCCATCCAAGAACCACAAGGGAAAGTCATGTTGGATAACGTGTCTAAGTCAATAACTATTTCTGGTATGTACTTGACCCGACCCGGCATGGTCCATTTGGGTTGCATGGCACCATGCAATTAGATAGACTAAATGAGAGAAATAACACTTGTGGTTTATTAATATATTATAAGTTCTAATATATTAATAATATTATTTAATTAGTTTGATCAAGAATTAATTTAGAATTAATTAAGTGATCAAAAGATAACTAATTAAATATATGGGTTGATTATGTAAATCATCCATATCTTGTATAGTGGGCTAAGAGGTGCCATGGATAATCAAGTTGGGTTAAACTCATTGGATGGTCCATGGAGGCTCGATGGGAGTTACAAACCCATGGGTCATGGAAATGAAGAGTCATGACACATTAGGGTTTACATGGTGTAACCCTAGATGTGTCAACACTATATAAGAGTCTCATACTCTCCCAAAATCGGTTAGACAAAAGAAACAAGAGGGCTAGAACCGATTTTAGAGTGTTACACTTTCTCTCTAAGTTTACTCCATAGCATTTGGTGTTGTGTGAAGCATTTGAGGCATCACACTTGGGGTGCTAGGCTCACAAGATTTCAAGGATCAAAATCAACAACAAGGTATGTAGTTCTATCTATTATTCAAGTTAAAATTGTTCGACATGTATGCTAGATAGGATCATAGCCTTGGAAATCAACTTTGCATGATAATTAGACAAACATAGATCCAAGGTTATTAGGGTTGCATGTACACTTAGGAAGTGTTAGAATGCTCAAAACCCATCAGTGGTATCAGAGCCTAGGCTTGTTTGTTTGTTATTTGTGCTAAATAGTTGGAAAAAAGTCGATTTTGTGCAATCTGCCTGATGAACTCGCCGAGTCCATGGGGGGACTCGCTGAGTTCATGTGTATCTTCATCCTACTCGCCGAGTAGGTTCGTGCACTCGGTGAGTAGAAGCCTCAGAATGCAGATTTTCGACTCTAGTTGCTGGAAATGGACTAGAAACATTACCCTAAACTGTTTTGGTAGTTGAAAACTCATTTTAGATGGTGTAATGTGTTTGCTAATCCATTTACAACAAGAAGTTATCAAAATTACAATGTTTTAAATGTAAGTTTTGATTCATGAAAGTGTTCATATTCATGTTCTTGTTCTTATGATGTTTAGATGATCATAGGAATTATTTGTAACCTATGTGGTAGATTAATTCATGACCATTATGTGTTTTAATGGAGTCCATAACTTGTCCTCAAGTTATGGAAAACCAAAAGTCACTTTGTTTTAAAAACCATTAAAAGAACATGTGGGTTATAAAATGAAGAGTCTTCATTTTTAATACTCTAATTAACTCATAAGTTACAAGAAATGAAAAGTTTTGAAAGTTTACAAAACTTGCCCTCAAGTTTTAGAACAAGTAAAGTCTTGATTAAAACTTTAGTTCCAACCCTTAGAATTTTAAAAGTTAAAATTCAACCCTTATACTTATAATATTATAAGTTAATAATAATATATATGTATAAGAACAAAGTCGTCTTATTGCTAGTACGCCTCATTCACGAAGCCGATCTATAAGGCGGGTATATGGTTGTTGCCTATAAAATGGCAACTTAATGGGTGTCCACTCTCACCCAACGCTTGCTTGACTGGTGGAGGGTCGTTAGCCGAACGGGTAAGATAAGGACTTATAAATTCTCATTAAAAGTATAATGATTATTATAGAGTAACTAAATGTTTTATAAATTCCTAATCTTAGTTACTTTAGGAAAAATGTGAATAAGGTGCTAATCCATGAAATTACACTTTGCACCTTGTTTAAGTCGTTGGTGGAGCATGTGTGGTTTATCGGCACACTAACTTGGACTTAACAAGGCAGGCAAAGGGTGACTTAAGGTTTTTCATGAGGTCGGAAGGAGCGCGTGTGGTTTACCGACACAACGATTGAGTGAAAAACATTAAGGGTACCAAGTAATTTGCATGGTTACTTCACACCTTGTTTTGTGATCCTCGGTATCGCAGTCACAAAACATGAAGGGCACACTCAAGATTGAAACATGCCATTGAAAAGTTGGTGAATCGTCATTCACCTACCTTTCAAATATGTTATAACTTGGATTACGACATCCCTCTTCTAGGTTATAATATATTGTGATTGGATCCTAGCCTTAATATTACATTTGTGTGTTTTTATTAAGGACTATCTCTATATCTAAACTAAACTACTTTCTTCTTTTCAGATGTCTTCCAACAATGCTACTCCTGGATCAAACCCTACAGGCTCCTTCTCTCTCATGAACCTTTGTGGGAGAGTCATCTTTGATGGACCCAACTTTACTGATTGGATCAGAAACATCAGGATGGTCACTCGTTACGAGAACAAGGAATATGTTCTTGACAAGGAGCTCAAGGTGCCTGAGCCAACTGCTACTCCTGAGGAGTTTGCTGAATATGAGGCACATGAAAGAGATGCTACCAAAGTGGCATGCATCATAATGGCCACCATGACAACCGAGCTCCAAAAGTCCTATGATGACTACTATCCTTTTGAGATGCACCAGGATTTGATGGACCACTACCATCAGAGTGCTCGTCAAGAGAGATATGAAATCATCTCCTCTATGATCACAACCCGAATAAAGGATGGCGAACCCATCACAAGCCACATGTAGAAAATGAAAAGGTATGTGGATCGATTGATGAAGTTGAATGTGAACTTCCCTGAGGAGTTAGAAATAGATATTATTTTTCACTCCTTACCTTCGTGCTATGATCAATTCCGTATGACATACCACATGAATAAGGAGGAAGTTACACTTAGCAAACTTCAGGGACTCCTAAAGACCGTAGAATCATGTCTTAAAGGTAATTCGGTTGTGACCGGAGAATCAGAAGAGAAAGAACCCTTCGAAGGGTACCAATGGTAAGACCCTGGATGACTACTCTTCTAGCGGAACCAAGAAAGGTTTCGTTACACCTTCTTTTGATCCCAAAGAGGCTGAATGCTTCTACTGCCACGAAAAGGTGCACTGGAAGCATAACTGCCCAAAGTATCAGCAAGACGGGAAGGATGGGAAGGTTAAACCCAACCATGCAGCTATTTACACTATCTCGTCTAATAATTCACTCTATTCTAACTCTTGGGTCCTTGATACCGGTTGCGGTATTCATATTTGTTCTGAATTGCAGGGACTAAGAAGAAGTGAGAATGTGGAGCATGGAAAGATAAACTTGATCATGGCGAATAGGAAAGTTTCACCTGTCACCAAGATTGGAGTTTATACTTTGTTGCTTAGTAGTGGATTTACTTTAGATTTGAATAAATGTTGTTATTCGCTAGAAATGGCAAGAAATGTTATTTCCTTTCATGATTTGTATAAACAAGCTTTTACTTTTTCTTTTGATAATGAAACTGGTGGAATAAATGCTTTCTTTAATAATGTGTTTTATTTTAAAGCATTACCTTGTGATGGTGTGTATACTGTGTCTATTGTAGATAACTTAGGAAATAATGTATTGTGTATTGATTCTACTAATGATAATAACTTGGATAAAGCATCATTATGGCAATTTTGTCTTGGACATATAAACAAGAAACGCGTAGGCCAACTCCAAAAGGATGGAGTTTTGGAATCATTTGACCTAAAGTCAGATGATAGTTGCGAATCATGCTTACTTGGAAAAATGACAAAGTCACCCTTCACAGGTTCTTGTGAGAGGAGTGAAGGTTTGTTGACCCTTCAAACATGCCACAAGGGATGCTAATCATTATTATGTGACTTTTATTGATGATTATAGTAGATATGGATATGCCTACTTAATCAAGCATAATTCAGAGACTTTTGAAAGGTTTAAAGAGTTTAAACAGGAAGTCGAGAATCAATTGGGCATGAACATTAAGATGCTTCGATTCGATCATGGTGGTGAGTATCTTAGTACTGAGTTCCCCGACTATCTATGGGAATGTGAGATTGTCTCACAATTAACACGTCCCAGGACACCACATTGAATGGTGTGGCTGAGAGGCATAATCGAACCTTTTTGGACATGGTTTGTTCCATGATGAGTCGAGCTACGCTACCAATCTCATTTTGGGGGTATGCCTTAGAGACTGCCACCATATCCTTAATCTGGTTCCTACAAAGAAGGTTGCCAAAACACCTCACGAGATGTGGACTGGAAAAGTTTCTAGTCTAGCCCACACCAAGGTTTGGGGTTGCAAGGCTTTCGTGAGACGCGAGACTCATGACAAGCTCGAACCTCGAAGTGAGATGTGTATTTTCATCGGCTACCCACAAAAATCCTTTGGTTACCTCTTCTACAGACCTAGTGAGAATGTGGTCTTTGTAGCAAGGAGGGCTGTCTTTCGAGAGAGAAAGAGAGTTCATAAGCCAAGGAGATAGTGGGAGGCTTATTGACCTTAAAGAACTTCAAGAGTCAAGTGGTGAAGGAACCTCAAACCCTAACAGTAAACTTGAGGAGGAACCTCTTGTTGATCCAATTATACCCCCAGTTGTACCTCTGAGGCGTTCCACAAGGGTTAGGAATGTACCTGAGCATTACTATGGTTTCCATATTACTGCAGAAGGTGAGAAACTTATTAGTGATGAGACACTAGTAGGTTTGGATGAACCTAACAGCTATGCGGAAGCCATGGTAGGCCCTGAGTCTGCTAAATGGAAAGAGGCAATGGATAGCGAGATACAATCCATGTATGACAATCTGGTCTGGGACTTGGTTGACAATGTGCCAGGTCGTAAGACAGTTGGGTGCAAATGGATCTTCAAGAAGAAGACTGACATGGATGGTAATGTACACACTTATAAGGCACGATTGGTTGCAAAGGGATTTTCTCAAACTCCAGGAGTTGATTCTGATGAGACTTTTTCACCAGCAGCCAAGATTAAGTCTATTAGGGTATTGTTAGCCATAGCTGCATTTCATGACTATGAAATATGGAAAATGGATGTCAAAACCGCTTTCCTTAATGGAAAGTTGGCTGAGGATGTTTACATGATTCAACCAGAGGGCTTTGTCAGCATAGAGTATCCTAATAGAGTGTTTAAGCTTGAGAAATCCATCTATGGATTAAAGCAAGCACCTCGCAGATGGAATCTTTGCTTTGATGAGAAGGTCAAAGAGTTTGGCTTCTCTAGGAGTGAAGATGAATCTTGTGTATATGTCTAGGCTAGTGGGAGTATATAGTTCACTTTTTGGTACTGTATGTGGATGACATACTACTCATAGGAAATGACATCCCAACTCTGCAGGAAGTTAAGTCCTGGCTTGGGAAGTGTTTTGCTATGAAGGACCTACGAGAAGCTGCCTATATTCTAGGAATAAGGATTGTGAGAAACCGGAGTAAAAGACTAATTGGACTTAGTCAAAGTACCTACTTGGACAAGGTATTGAAGAGATTCAGCATGCAAGATTCCAAGAAAGGAGAGTTACCCATCCAGAGTAACACTAGATTGAGTAAGACTTAGAGCCCGAGTACTGAGGATGAGATAGCAGAAATGAGTCGGATACCTTATGCTTCGGCAGTAGGCTAGATCATGTATGCTATGACCTGTACTCGTCCTGATGTATCCTTTGCATTAAGCATGGTTAGCAGGTATCAGGGGAATCCTGGTAAGGCTCACTGGACAGCGGTAAAGAACATTCTCAAGTACCTGTGGGGGACTAAGGGTTGGGTCCTTACCCTTGGTGGGAGTGATGACTTGAGAGTTGTAGGGTATAATGATGCTAGCTTCCAGACTGATAGGGATAATTTCCGCTCTCAGTCAGGCTGGGTCTTTACCATAAATAGAGGAGCAATCTCTTGGAAAAGTTCCAAGCACGAGACAGTGGCTGATTCAACTTGCGAATCAGAGTATATAGCAGCAAGCGAGGCGGAAAAAGAGGCTATGTGGCTAAAGAACTTCATTGGAGACCTTGGAGTTGTACCAGCTATATCGAAGCCTATAGAGATCTTCTGTGATAGTGAAAGTGCAGTTGCCTTAGCAAAGGAACCAAGGGATCATGGGAGATCTAGAAAGATCGACTAAAAATATCATTTTATCAGACATCGCATAGAAGAAGGACTTCTCGTGGCAAAGAGGGTATCATCGGATGAGAACCCGGCAGATCCCCTCATGAAGGGACTGGGTAGGGTTAAGCATCTTCAGCAAGCTAGGAGCATAGGGCTGAAGGATGATATTAGTTTTAGTAGTTAGATAATTTTGAAATTTGTAAAATGTAATTAACATTTGATGATGAATAAAAGTTGTGTTTATTTATGAGTAAAGTGTTGCTATCCCTTGTCAATCGTTTTCTATTATTTCTTTTGCATGTTTTGACTTCAAGAATATTTATGTTGTTTTACATATTATTCAAATTATCCACAGTCAGTCATATGTTGGAAGTAGATATGAAGTGAGACTGTCATGAGTTGGTTGTAGAGGTCTAAGATGTTGGACATGGCCTCAACAATCATGAGTGCTCATAAGTTCTGAGTATTGGATTCAACCCATGCTCGCTGGCATCACTTCATGGAATTTATCTCGAGTGATCGCGAGATGGTAATATCATATAAGTCTTCAAACCTATAGATATAACTTGTTAACTATGAGTTAGTTATGTATTGAATGTGCGCAACCGCATTGGTAACTCGATGTTATAAAACGTGCGTTTGTGTGTAATTTAACAAGTAGTAGAACAAGCATATGAGTCGAAGTTTATCTGTTCCTTCTTGGATTAGAAGCTGATATCTGGGCCCCTCGATGATTTTGTTTTGACCTATGTACCGGGCCCGGTCAAAACTAAGTTGATATGTTCAATTAAGTTCTATGTCAAACAAATCGGAAATCGGGAAACAAACTGTTGGACAATAAGCATGACCGTGTTCCATGTTTTGTCCGGCTGATATCTAGAACAGAGGATTATATGATCACTTATCTGAAATGGCGTACCATCATCTTCTCAGTTCCGAGAAACCTTGAAAAGAGCTACGATTGCCGATCGGTTCCTGAAGTCATACTTGCAGTTATAGTTATTAGACTTATCCAAGTGGGAGACTGTTGGATAAGGTGTCTAAGTCCATAACTATTTCTGGTATGTACTTGACCCGACCCGACATGGTCCATTTGGGTTGCATGGCACCATGCAATTGGATAGACTAAATGAGAGAAATAACACTTGTGGTTTATTAATATATTATAGGTTCTAATATATTAATAATATTATTTAATTATTTTGATCAAGAATTAATTTACAATTAATTAAGTGATCAAAAGATAACTAATTAAATATATGGGTTGATTATGTAAATCATCCATATCTTGTATAGTGGGATAAGAGGCTCCATGGATAATCAAGTTGGGTAAACTCATTGGATGGTCCATGGAGGCTCCATGGGAGTTACAAACCCATGGGTCATGGAAATGAAGAGTCATGACACGTTAGGGTTTACATGGTGTAACCCTAGAAGTGTCAACACTATATCAGAGTCTCATACTCTCCCAAAATCGGTTAGACAAAAGAAACAATAGGGCTAGAACCGATTTTAGAGTGTTACACTTTCTCTCTAAGTTTACTCCATAGCATTTGGTGTTGTGTGAAGCATTTGAGGCATCACACTTAGGGTGCTAGGCTCACAAGGTTTCAAGGATCAAAATCAACAATAAGGTATGTAGTTCTATCTATTATTCAAGTTAAAATTGTTCCCCATGTATGCTAGATAGGATCATAGCCTTGGAAATCAACTTTGCATGATAATTAGACAAACATAGATCCACGGTTATTAGGGTTGCATGTACACTTAGGAAGTGTTAGAATGCTCAAAACCCATAAAGTCCCATGATGGATCTACTTCAAATGGATCCAAATCAAAATCCGATTTTGCCATTCCCTCGTTCGATCCGAAGGATGCAACATGCTTCTACTATCACGACAAGGGGCATTGGAAACGAAGCTACCCTAAATATTTGAAGGACATCAAGGATAGGAAGATAAATCCCACATTCATAGGTATTTATACTATTCAATCTAATAACACATCACATGCTAATTCTTGGGTCCTAGATAGAGGATGTGGTTTTCACATTTGTTCTGATTTGCAAGGGCTAAAAAGAAGTAGGGATGTGGAGCATGGGAAGATGAACCTGATAATGGGGAATAGGAAATCATCGCCTGTCACCAAGATCAATATTTAGTCTTTAGTGCTTAGTAGTGGGTTAGTGCTAGATTTGAATAATTGTTGCTACTCATTAGAGATGACGAGGAATATTATTTCTTTTCATGGTTTTTACAAATAAGGTTTTAGAATTTTGTTTAATAATGAAATTGATTCTATAATGGTATTTTTAAGTTTAAAGTAATACCTTGTGATGGTGTATATGAAACTGTGATGGTTGTAGACAACATAGGAAATGATGTGTTGCATATCGATTCGTATAATGGTTTAGACAAGCCATGCTTGTGGCATTGTCATTTTGGACATGTCAACAAGAAGTGCATAGTCCTACTACAAAAGGATGGAATCTTGGAGTCATTTAACCTAAAGTCAGATGACATGTGCGTATCTTGTTTACTTGGAAAGATGACTAAATCACGTTTCACTAGTACATGTGAACGAGGTGAGGGATTGTTAGATCTTATACACACAGATCTGTGTGGTCCCTTCGGATGCACCACAAGGGATGCTAACCGCTTCTACTTAATCAAGCACAAGTCGCAAACCTTTGAAAAGTGCAAAGTGTTTATGCAAGAAGTGGAGAAACAATTGGGTAGGAAGATAAATATGCTCATATTTGATAGGGGTGGTGAGTATCATAGTATCGAGTTCCACTATTATCTGAAGGAATGTGGAATTGTTTCAAAATTGATCTTACCTAGGATACCACAGCTCAATGGTATAGCTGAGAGGCACAATCGAACCTTGTAGGACATGGTTCGTTCCATGATGAGTCGAGCTTCGTTACCTATCTAATTTTGGGGGTATGACTTAGAGACTGCCACCCATATACTTAATCTAGTCCCAACTAAGAAGGTTGCCAAAACACCTCACGAGATGTAGACATCGAAGGTTCCCTCATTGGCACATATCAAAGTTTGGGGATGCGAGAATTTCATAAAACGAGAGACTCACGACAAGCTTGAACCTCGAAGTGAGCGGTGTATTTTCTTCGGCTACCTACATAAGTCTTTTAGATATCTTTTCTATAGGCCTAGTGATAACGTGGTCTTCGTAGCAAGGATAGGGGTTTTCTGTGAGAAAGAACTCATATGCCAAGAGGACAGTGGGAGGAAAATTGATCTTGAAGAGCTTCAAAAATCAAGTGATGAAGGAACCTCTAACACTAGCGCTCAACCTGAGGAAGAGATTCCTGTTGAGCTAGTTGATGAGTCCTTACCTTTGAGATGTTATAGTAGAGTTAGTGTTCCACCTGTGTTGTATGGTTTCCATATAACAATTGAAGGTGATACATTTATCAGTGACAATACACTGATAAATTTGGATGAATCTAACAACTACAAGGAAGCCATGGCGGGCCCGAAGTCTGTAAAGTGGAAAGAGGTGATGGACAACGAGATTCAGTCCATGTATGAAAATCAACTTTGGAACTTGGTTGTCAATGTATCGGGTCGTAAGATGGTTGGGTGCAAGTAGATCTTCAAGAAGAAGACCAAAATGGATGGGAAAGTGCATACGTTCAAGGCACGACTGGTTGCGAAGGGCTTTACTCAAACCTCAAGGGTTGACTATGATGAGACCTTCTCACCAATGGCAAAGATCAAGTATATAAGGGTTATACTGGCCATAGCCGCGTTTCAAAATTATGAAATACGGCAGATGGTTGTCAAAACTGCATTCCTTAATGGGAAGTTGGCTGAAGATATTTATATATGTCAGCCAGAGGGTTTTGTAGGTGTGAAGTACCCTAATAGAGTATGCAAGCTTGAGAAATCCATCTATGGATTAAAACAAGCGTCTTGCAGATGGAATCTTTGTTTCGATGAGAAAGTCAAAGAGTTTGGATTTTTGAGAAGCGGGGATGAGTCTTGTGTGTATGTCAAGGCTAGTAGGGGTATAGTTAGCTTTCTAGTTTTGAATGTCGAAGACATACTGCTCATAGGAAACGACATCCCAACCTTGCAGGAGGTTAAGTTCTGGTTTGTGAAGTGTTTCGCTATGAAGGATCTAGGGGAAGCTGCTTATATTATGGGGATAAGGATCTTGAGAAATAGGAGTAGAAGGCTAATAGGACTTAGTCAGAGTACCTACTTGGACAAGGTGCTGAAACGTTTTAGCATGGATAATTCCAAAAAAGGGGAAATGCCAATCCAAAGCAATACCAAGCTGAGTAAGACTCAGAGTCCAAGTACCGATGCCAAGATAGCGGAAATGAGTCGAGTGCTATATGCTTCCGCCGTTGGTTCAATCATGTACGCTGTGACATGTACTCGCTCTGATGTGGCTTTTGCGTTGAACATGGTTAGCCGATATCAAGGGAACTAGAGTAGAGCTCATTGGACTGCAGCAAAGAACATTCTTAAGTACCTGAAAAGGACTAAGGACCGGATCCTTACACTTAGTGTGAGTGATGAATTGAGAGTGACAGGGTATAGTGATGCCAACTTTTAGGCCGGCATAGATAACTTCTACTCTCAGTCGGGCTGGGTATTTACCCTAAATGGAGGAGCAATTACTTGGAAAAGTTCCAAGTAGGAGACTGTGGTTGATTCAATGTGTGAATCAAAGTATATAGTAGCGAGTGAAGTGTTGAAGGAGGCGATATAGTTGAAGAACTTCATTGGAGACCTTGGAGTTGTACCAGCCATAAAGGAGCCTTTGGATATTTTTTGTGATAATGAAGGAGCGGTTGCCTTGGCCAAGGAATCAAGGGAGCATGGCAGATCGCGACATATCGACATAAAATACCACTTCATCTGACATCGAGTAGAAGAAGGACTCCTTGTATTCAAAAGGGTATCGTAAGAAGAGAACCCAACAAATCCCCTCATAAAGGGTTTGAGTAGGTTTAAGCACTTACAACATGCGAGGAGCATTATTTGAAGGATGATATTAGTTGTAGTGATTAGATAGATGTTTAGAAACTTGTAATAGATAAATGTAACTGACATTTGATGATTAAGTAATGGAGATTTATTTATGAATAAAGTTTACTATCTTGTGTTAATTGTTTACTATTGTTCACTTTTGCATGTTTTACTTCCAGAATAATTAGATTATTCAAATTATCCACAACCGATCATACTTTGGGAGTAAGTTATGAGGTTAAACTGTCATGAATTGGTTTTTAGATTGTCTAAGTGTTTAGACATAAAAAAGGTTGTTGGATAAGGTGTCTAAGTCCATAACTATTTCTGGTATGTACTTGACCTGGTATGGCATGGTCCATTTGGTTTGCATGGCATCATGCATTTGGATAGACTAAAATGAGAGAAATAACATTTATGGTTTATTAATATGTTATAAGTTCTAATATATTAATAATATTATTTAATTAGTATTGATCAAGAATTAATGTATAATTAATTAAGTGATCAAAAGGTGACTAATTAAATATATGGGTTGATTATGAAAATTACTCATACTTGTATAGTGGGCTTAATGCTCCTTGGATTATCAAGTTGGGATAAGGCTCATAAGATGCTCCATGGATGCTCCATGGGAGTTACGAACCCATGGGTCATGGAAATGAAGAGTCATGTCACATTAGGGTTTACATGGTGTAACCCTAGATGTAACACATTATATAAAGGATATGATGCACACCAAAATCGGCCACTAGAGGAAGAAGTGAGGGCTAGCCGATTTCATAGTGTTATACATTCTGTCAAAGTCATTCCAAGTGTACTTGGTGTTGTGTGGGACATTTGAGGCATCACACTTGAGGTGCTAGGATCACAAGGTTTCCAAGGAATCAAATCAACTACAAGGTATGTAATTCTAGCCATCTTTTATGTTTAAAGTTCCCCATGTATGCTAGATAGGATTATGAACCTTGGAAAAGTATTTTCATGTATTTTAGACAAACATAGATCCAAGGTTTTCTATGGTTGCATGTACACCTTAGCAGTGTTAGAATGCTCATAACCCTTCAGTGGTATCAGAGCTAGAATTGTTTGTTTGATACTTGATGCAAAATAGTGAAAAAGTTGATTTTCTTGCTATCTGCATAGGGGACTCACCGAGTCCATGGGGGGACTCAATGAGTCCAAGTATATATTCAACCAACTCGGCGAGTTGGTTATTGCATTTGACAAGTTGGGCATACAGAGTGCAGTTTTTCGATTTTTACTGTTGGAAATGGACTAGAAACATTAACCTATACTATTTTGGTGTATTAAAACTTGTTTTAGATGGTGTAATGGTTGTTCTAATCCATTTACAATGGCTAATATCAAAATTACGTGAGTATATGTGTTCATATGTTCTTGAAATTTTGATATGACTATTCGTGTTCCTATGAGTTTTTGATAGATCATAGAAATTACTTGTTTAATGTTTAATTCATGATCTTTATGTGTTTTAATGGAGTCCATAACTTGTCTTCAAGTTATGGATAACCAAAAGTCACTTTGTATTAAATCCATTAAAAGAACACATAAGTTACAAAAATGAAGAGTGTTCATTTTAATAACTCATAAGTTATGAATTGAAAGGTTTTGTAAAGTTACAAAACTTGTCCTCAAGTTTTGGAACATGTAAAGTAATCTAGTAAACTTTAGTTTCAATCCCTAGAATTTAAAAAAAATTAAAATTCAACCCTTATACTTTATAATATTATAAGTTAATAATATATATATATATATATATATATATATATATATGTATGTATGTATAAGATCAAGTCATTTTTACCGTTAGTAGTCCTCATTCACGAAGCTGGTCTATAAGGGCGGGGGGGTATAAGTCAAGCTCCCAACTGCTCAAGATGAAGTCATTGAAGATTAAAGATGAGGCCAAGCTCCCAATGAAGATTACAAGAAAAAGCCAGCTACTTTTTAGGGGAATTTGTTGGGTCATTTAGAAAAGAAAGCTATAAACCAAGGGGGAGATTGTTGGGTCAAAAATATGGTTTATACTTTGCTTTTCTAGAAAAATATATTTTTATGTAATGTTGTATGTGTTTGCGGTTTGTGTGTACGACCGCACACCCTGTGTATGGCCGTACACATGGTGTGCGGCTGTACACATGTGTATGGCTGGAGGTCCATATAAATAGAGGAGTGCATGTGGGTGTGTACGGTTAGAAGGCTAGAGAAGAGAGACAAAGTTAGAGAGAAGAAGTGTGTGTGAGAGAGAGAATCTATTGTAAGGAGCATAATTCATATCATCAATACATCATAGATTCATCATCGTCTTCTTCTTCTCATTCTCTTCTATTTGATCTGACATCATCCAATTGATTGGGATTTCGCACCATCAATTGGATCTGATTGATACACAAGCAATTTTTGGGACTTACAATTGGTATCAGAGCTTGGATTGTATCAGTCAATTTTGTCAGATCTGGAGCTTATTTGATCTTATTTTGAAAAGAGAATAGCGTTTTGGATAGATCTCGCAAAATTAAGGGGGGTTACTTCTTTGCATTTTTCATAAAAACGAGTTTTTGATCGAGTTTTAGAGCAAAAAAGGGTGAAAAACGTCGTTTTTTTTCGCGAATCTGTTGAAGGTGTGCGGCTGGTTGAAGGAGTGCGGCTCGGTGTGTGCGGCCTCAGTGTGCAGTCTAAGTATACGGCTCGGTGTGCGGCCAGCCTCTCATGTGAACGGCCTGCTCGTTTGCGGTCTTCGTCCTTGCATCACAACCTCAGCCAGCAGGAATCCTCACTTCGCAGCTCATCCTCGCATCTGAACATCTTCGCAACATTCATAAAAAATAGAAACCGAACTTGGGGCTGCCGGGGATCAAACCCGGGTCCCTTGTCTATTGTACAAGGCGCCTTACCATCTGATCTAGCAAACATCTTGTTTCAATCCTCCCGAAATTACTTCATAAAGTGTCTCTCTCGGCTCCATCTTGCGCAAATTCACACTTTTAGCCCAAAAATTCAATTTCTTTTAATTTTAAATTCCATTTTCAACCAAAAATTTAGTTTTTAATTTTTGATTTTTAATTTGTACTTTTGATTTAAAATTTTGACTTTGACTTTTAATATTTGATCTTTGACTTTAAACATTGACTTTCTCGTTTGACTTTTAAATTTTCAAATTTAGCTTTATGATTTGACTTTTAAGTTTGACTTTTCAATTTTGACTTTTCAATTTTGACTTTTCAAGTTTGACTTTTTAGTTTGACTTTTCAAGTTTGAGTTTTTGAGTTTGACTTTTAAAGTTGACTTTCTTGGTTTTTAAGTCAAAGGGAAATTATAAAAAAAAAAATAATAATAATAATAATAAAATAAAAAAAATAAAAAATAAAAAATAATAATTAAAATTTTTTTTAAAAAAAATAAGATTTAAAAAAAAAAGAGTTCCACATCAATTCCAGTAAATGAAGTTTCATGTACTCCATCTTGTAAAGCTACGATTAAATTTCTTCGTGAACAAATTGATTTGCTAAAAAGGGAAAATAAGGACCTCAAATACGAAGGATATACTCTTAGGAAAGGACAGAGACCGTTAAAAGCTCAATTAGAAGCCAAAATCAAGAATTTCCGAAAACTACAAGAGGATTACAGCAACAAGTGTGAAAATTATGATCACATTAAGAAAAAACTTGATGTTGTAACTGAAGAACTTGACGCTTTGAAAATAAAGTGTGGAAAAATAGATGTTAGTTTCAAAAATTACACTGCGTCAAGTAAGACAGTCGAGTCCTTATTTGAAAATCAATTGAAATTCAAAGATAATCAAAACAAGGGTCTAGGGTATGATAGTGTTCCTCCCCCTTGCAATCATAACTATATATCCATACCTTTGACTCAGGAAGAGATTGACCGAGAACCATTTATGGTATACGGAAAACCAATTGTTGAACAGGCAACTGAGGGTGTTGAGCTAAACGGTACTAATGCTTCTACTTCATGTGTAGGTAAAGTAGCAGAGGGTGAGAACAAGGAGAACACCATTGAACAAACAAACATCTCCTTGAACTCTGAATCTGTTGCTTCGAATTCAACTGCTTCTGATCAACCTGCTGTTGGTAAATACAGGCCACCATTTCAAGCTAAACAAAGTGCCTGTTGCAACTGTGCGTGTGGGAAAAGCAAGAGACAAGGCAAAGACACGCCACCAGGGGCAGGAAGAAACAACTCCACAGTGAAGAAAAAGACATGTTTTCACTGTGGAACACCTGGACACATTGCCAGATATTGTCCAAATCGCACATACGTTCCTTACTACACACAAGGCTGGAAGAACGCGCCAAGAGGGAGATACTTCAAAAGACACCCCTCAAGTTCACGTTCAGACCATGATGACTGGAATGGGCAGAAGGCTAAGAATCAAGCCCACAAGGCCAAGAATCAAACTCCCAAGAACAAGAAGGGAAAGTCGGCCATGAAGTCAAATCCAAGAGATGCTCCCATGAAGCCAAAATTAAATTCATCTCCACGGCTGACATCAAGATCAAAAGCAAGTACTGAGCCACCCATCAGATCGAAAAAGAAATGGGTTAAACCCAACTACAAATGGGTTCCAAAGGCTCACTCTCCCAAATCTTCTAACGACTCTAATATTTCTTCATCTTCTGTTTGTGATAAGTAGGACATGTCATGGGAGAGAGTACCATGCAAAGATGACAAAGGTAAACCCAGTTTCAAAATGGACTGGGTTCCTAAGACCAATTGATCCCGCTCTGTGCTGGAGCAACTATGGAGGCATATCATCAGACTTCGGTTTGTTGATAGTGGTTGCTCCAGGCACATGATAGGAGGCATCTCTCAACTGTACAACACTCAGAACATTATTTGAGAGTATGTGTCCTTGAGGGAAGGGAAGAAAGGAAGTGGTCACTCATGGGGTTTATGCTTAACGACATGAAGAATTTTCGGATCTGTTATGAGTTTATGCGTGCTGTTCTCAGACCTTCTGGATGCAAATTCAATCGGTGACTTACGGTTTGAGTTTTCTTCTCTGTACTCCTGAGTTTTTCTTAAGCTGATTCACTTTATAGACAAATTTTTGTTTTAGGATAGTTTAAATTTGCGCATTTACTTTCGTTTCTCTCCTATGCACAAATTTAGGGGGAGAAATAAAAACAAAACAAAAATTAGAAAATTTAAAAAATAAATAAATAAATAAAAATAATAATAATATGTTGGTTATGGAATGTGCTTGAGGGAGATGTTTTGGGAAGTAATATAATTAAGTGATAACAGGAAATCTAAGTCTGCGTAACATACCCAAAGTTGAAGGGTCTATGCTCTGGTTTGATGTGTCAGTAGGCACGAAGAATTTTAATGGACTTGACTAGGTGCAGATGAACTTAAGGAATCTAGAGACTTGATAAATCTTGACCTAAATAGTTCCGTTTAGCCTGACAATACGACGCTTGGATAGGTTGAGCAGGGAGATATATATGGGAATCTACTCGTCACATTAAATGAACCCGTATCTGGAACCGTGGTTTAACTTTTCCTCTATGTGCGGATTTTGTCCTTAATTCCGGTATTGATGGAGCTATTGGTAAATTCCAATGAATTAGGTCTGTAGAAAATCATTTTCTTTCTTTCTTACTGTTAGTCATATGTTGCCTCCTCTGCGTGATTGGAAAAGATCCGACCTAGACTGCAACATATGCAAATCTATTTCTTTGCATATTATATCTATGAAATTCTTCTTATCTGTTAGCCATATGCTGTCTCCTTTGCATGATTAACAATCCGACCTGGTACACAGCATATGCAACCTTTTAGTTCTCAATCCCTCTAAAACTATAAGTGATAATGATCTGAATCTATCTTCCCTCTTAATGATTGTCTGCTCACCCGATGTAAGGAGTACTCTAGAAGTCTTTGATTACCGGGGCATATCAGTAAGTGGGAAACATGTTCCAGTACAATTAAAATTGAACACTCAAAGATTGTCTATAGATCTCGCTGCTCAATTTAGGTGGACAATAATATCCCTGGTCGTCGTCAGCTGATTAGTCCTTAAGATATAGTATCTAGAAACTTAGGATCAGATATAATATCTAGGAACTTAGGATCACATTGTCTTGTCACTTATAGCATGTCCTAATTTTGTCACAATTTTTCGTGTTTAAATGGACAACAATACCGGCGATCGACCAGACAAAGACGGGAAGATAGAAGGTACCGACAAGCGGATAAAGGTTGTCTAAAAACTTTGATCCCAAATCATTCTTAAAGTTAGATATCATTTTATTTTTGTTAAATTTGTTCATAGTTTAACTCTATGCACAAATTTTAGGGGGAGAATTAAAAATAATTCAAAAATCAAACAAAAATCAGAAAATTAAAATCCAAAATAGTGTTATTTCTTGTACAGAAAAATCAAAAAATCAAAAAATATTTTTGTTTCTATTTTTATTTTTCTAGAAAATACTAAAAAAAAAACCAAAAATATTTTTTTTGTGTGCTAATTTTTCTTTTAGTTTTGTTTTGTCTTGAAAAGTGATTTGAGGCGTAGATAAGACTCATGGAGTTTGTGTTGAAGATTTCTGAGTCAATACTTCATCCATGATCATCGAAGAATTCGCATTCGGAGGAGCAAGAAATGAACATTATTCTTTCGACATTCCATTCTTCAACCCCAGAAGCAAGGTGAAGCTGAAATTGAAGAATATGTGACAGATTGCATTGAATCCTCCTCAATCAATCTGTTGCTATCTTAAACCTACTGAAGTGATCTAGAAGATTATTTCTCTCTGATAGTTCTCTCTGAAGATTCTCAAGCTGAAAGTGCTATCTTTCAAGAATCAGTACATCAAGCCTCCTCACCCGACGTGCGTTCAGAGTCAAATCTTGAAGAAAATCCCAACTGCTCAAGATGAAGTCATTGAAGATTAAAGCTGATGCCAAGCTCCTAATGAAGATTAACAAGAAAAAGCCAGCTACTTTTTAGGGGAGTTTGTTGGGTCATTTAGAAAAGAAAGCTATAAACCAAGGGGGAGATTGTTGGGTCAAAAATATGGTTTATACTTTGCTTTTCTAGAAAAATATATTTTTATGTAATGTTGTATGTGTTTGCGGTTTTTGTGTACGGCCGTACACGTGTGTACGGCCGCACACCCTGTGTACGGCCGTACACAGGGTGTGCGGCTGTACACATGTGTATGGCTGGAGGTCCATATAAATATAGGAGTGCATGTGGGTGTGTATGGTTAGAAGGCTAGAGAAGAGAGAGAAAGTTAGAGAGAAGAAGTGTGTGTGAGAGAGAATCTATTGTAAGGAGCATCACTCATTATTCATTCAATACATCATAGATTCATCATCATCTTCTTCTTCTTCTCATTCTCTTCTATTTGATCTGATATCATCCAATTGATTGGGATTCCGCACCATCAATTGGATCTAATTGATACACAAACAATTTTGGGGACTTACACCGATGTGCCGATAAACCACACACGCTCCACTGGCCTATGATTAAACTTTAAGAAACCCTTTGCCTACCTTGTTAAATCAAGCTAGTGTGCCGGTAAACCACACACGCTCTACCAACCAACTTAAGCAAAGTGCAAAGTGTAATTTCATGGGTTAGCACCTTATTCACATTTTCCTAAGTAACTAAGATTGGGAATTATAAGTGTTTAGTTACTTATTATTTATCATTAATACTTTTAATGAAAGGAAAACTTATAGTCTTTATCCTACCCGTTCGGCTAACGACCCTCCACCAGTCAAGGAAGCGGTGGGTGAGAGTGGACACCCATTAAAATGTCATTTTATAGGCAGTAACCTTATACCCCCCTTATAGATCGGCTTCGTGAATGAGGCCTACTAATGGTAAGACTGACTTTACTCTTATACATACATACATACATACATATATATATATATATATATATATATATATATATATATATATAAATATTATTAACTTATAATATTATAAAGTATAAGGGTTGAATTTTAAGTTTTAAAATTCTAAGGGCTAACTTGGAATTAAAGTATTCATAAGTGAAACTTTTCAAATTCCAAAACTTGAGGGCAAGTTTTGAAACTATTCAAAACTAATTAATTCCATAACTTATGAGTTTAAAGTAGTTTTAATTTTTTTTTTTTAAAAAAAATTCTTCAAGTTCCATAACTTGCGGACAAGTTATGGAAGACTTTAAACTAATTAATAATATAAATTTTTTTTTTTAATTGTAACTTATGGAACTAATTAAGGTTACACTTTTTTTATTTATTATTTAATGAAGAGACTCTTGAACCTCCATAACTTGAGGACAAGTTATGGAGTCATAAAACCATTTAATTAGAACTAGACTCTTCATTTTGTAACCTTTGCCAACTTTTATGAGTTTTATGATTCTTAAATGTGACTTTTCATATAACTTGAGGACAAGTTACAAAAACACACTTTGTAATCATCTCTTAGATTAAAATGGATTGAAATCAACTATTTCACACAACTTTTCTATTAATCTAAGAACATGATAATCTAAATCATCAATCTTCAAGAAATTAGCATGAACATACAAACTAATACAAATCTTGAAATTATGACAATTATCTTAGAAATTGGATTAGCATGAACATTACGACATCAAAAACAAGTTTATATGTCCAAAAACATCTTAGGGTAATGTTCCTAGTCCAATTCCAGCCAAAACAATCGAATATATGTTGTCAGGGGGTCCAACTCGTCGAGTGCACTAACCAACTCGGCGAGTTGGATGCATTTTGCCTTGGACTCGGTGAGTCTGTTGTGCAGACAACATTAAAATTCAATTTTTTAAGCTACTTTTGCAAGTATAACAAGAAAACAAGCCTAGTCTCTAATACCACTGTTGGGTTTTGAGCATTCTAACACTCCTAAGTGTACATGCAACCCTAAATACCTTGGATCTATGTTTTCTCTATTGTACATGCAAATATGAACATCCAAGGTATTATACTAATCTAGCATACAAAACAATGAATATAACAAGATAGAATACATACCTCTTTGATGTAGAATGTCTTCATGAAGCTTGAGTGCCTAGTGCCCCAAGTGTGACACCTCAAATGGTTCATGAAACAACATATGCACTCGGAAGACTTAGAGAGAAAACACCACACTTCTAAAATCAGCTAGCCCTTTCTTTCTAACTTAGTGGCCGATTTTGTCAAAGAATATGATCTTATATAGTTGTTACAATTAGGGTAAACCCTAATTGTCATGACTTTCCATTTCCTTGGATCCATGGGTTCAAATACACCATGGATCATCCATGGACCATCCTATGGGTTTTAGCTCAACTTGATTATCCATGGAGCATTAGCCCACTATACAAGTATGGATGATTTACACAATCAACCCATATACTTAATTAGTCTTCTTTTGATCACTTAATTAATTCTAGATTAATTCTTGATCAATACTAATTAAATAATCCTATTCATATATTAGAACTTATAATATATTAATCAACCTTAAGTGTTATTTCTCTCATTATAGTCTATCCAAGTGCATGATGCCATGCAACCCAAATGGACCATGTCGGGTTGGGTCAAGTCTTACCTATTATAGTTATGGACTTAGACATTAATCCAATAGGATCATCATAGAAACAAGAGATTTCACTCAAACATTCGATACACAACGTAGGCAACGAGGTTCGCCGCCTTGGTATACTCCTCTTGATCACCATGAACTACTACTAAAAAGTAGGCCTGACTCATCTAAGGCATCTCCTTGTCCTCTTTCCTCTCAGTCCCCACTAATGACTCTCTTATGGTATAAGAAATACCTTGCAGCAGATATACTGCCAATTACTTTGGTGAAAAGGTTGCAGCCTTATGCTACCCTCACAGGGTTTACCTCCAATCTCTAAAACCAAAAGCTTGTTATCTCTTTTTCTTTTCACATGAGCGAGAATAGTGCAACTCTTGTCACAGAAAGTAACCTCTCAACTAGCATTCGATTTCTCAACTCAGACCACAATCCTCCATAAAGCATCACCTTTACTCATGCCTGAGTCTTGCGACTCCAACTGGCGTCTCACCAGTGACATCTCTCGGAAACTAACTCAATTTCCCTCTCAAGGTACGCTCCATTGAAGCTTGTTCGGCATGGCCCTCTGGCCTCACACTCCATCTTGTCATCTCTCAGTCTAAACAATCCCAATTGGACAACTGGTAAAGTCAGAAGCACTATTTGTTACGAATCATGGTACTCGAACCATAACTCTTCTCAATCTGCTACGAATCATGGTACTCGAACCATGTGATCTCCTCTCAATCTGCTACGAGTCATGGTACTCGAACCATGTTATATCCCCCCAATCTTCTATGAGTCATGGTACTTGAAACATGTTATCTCCCCTTAATCTGCTACTTAGAACCCCTGGAATTTTCCCTGCTTCAAGTATGGGTCCGCTTCTTTTAGTAGTACGGGCCTATACTACCTACCATATCTACTGATACTTTCCACAAGGATCATACCAGATTTCCTAAGTAGCTACTCAACCTCTTTGATCGCCAATCTCATTACACATATTCTCTCTCCAGCGAGTACTCTCCCTTATCAGCGTACTCATCTGACTAAGGTCACTCCCTAGGCTCTTCCTATATTCTCACACTTCTCTGCCATCAGCTGCTGAAGAACTCCTTATATGAATCACTTAGCCTATCCTCTAGCATTCATCACTAATATCTCATAACTATCTCATAACACAAATAAGTAAGGGTATATTGGGAAATCACCGTTCGGGCTCTGACTGATTGTACACACTAATCCAATTCGTTTTCTCTTAAAACTCTTTCTCATTTTAGAAAAATCATTTCCTTTGAATTTTTTTTTTCAAATCCTCAATTTGAGTTCAGACATACCCAAGGTACACCTGAATCCCTCAAACCAAGGCTCTGATACCAACTTGTAACACCGTAAATTTTCAAACAAATTTTTGTATTTTAAAATCACATAATTCTCATAACATATATCTCAAAATCCGATCTAATTAACAAAACACAAACTCCATAACTGTTTGATTAATAAACTAGGATCCTCAATACATAACTCTTTCTCTCGTGTATACAATCAAGCCAACGCCTTCCCGCGATCCTGAGAAGTACCTAAAACACATATCACATAACACGGTAAGCACAAAGCTTAGTGATTTCCCCAAAATACCACATGCACATATAATAAGCCTATCATGGCTATAACTCGGCATAGACCCTCTGGTCTCATGAATCTCGGTGAGGACCCTCCGGTCTCATGGCTCAGTATGGAACCTCCGAACCTGTATCTCAATGAAGACCCTCTGGTCTCGCAACTCGGGTGGACCCTCTGGTCTTAACTTAGTAAATCTCGAAATAATATACAACATAAATCACAAAGACATAATGCAGGATATCACAATACTCAATAGGCCTAAAAGTCCCACAAAGGCCCAAGACACACACAATATTCCTCTAATAAAAAAATTCCAGCACAATAGGCCAAAAATTCCATGCCTAACACTTAAGGCCCACTGTGGGTTTTAGCCCAAATAGCCCATAGCAAGGTTACATGGGGCGTACCACCCCTTGGTATGCTCAGCGTACGCATGAATCCAGATCAGGCCATCGGGGACACTTGATCAGTACGTGCGGCGTACAAGATTTACGCTTGGCGTACGTCCATACTTCCTTTTTCAACTCTCTTGGTCTTAACCCGTTAAGACCATAGCTATACTCTCAGATCTGGACTCCCTAAAGGCTGATACTCCATAAAGTTCATGACTATAAGCCTTTTCATGGCTTATAAATCCCAAACTGAAATACACTCACTCTTTACTCCCAAAAATGCTCATATCTCATGCATGAGGTGGCTTTAACGTCCAAGACCTCATTTTTATGAATCCTCTCCACTAGAAACACTTAAAGGGATAGATATTAGGCTATGGAGTTCAACAACTCATAAAGCTTCAGCTTTGGGACCAAAAACCCTAAAATGGGCCATTATATGCTGAAATCAAAAGGGATAAGAAAGCTTTGAGCTTTATACCTTCAAATGATGTTCCCACCACATGAAAGCTCAGATCCAAAGCATGGAATCCAACTCCATTCTCTTCCATGATCCTTCTTCACTCCAAAGAAAGCACAAGAACACTTAATTGCTCACAAATGGACACATAAGTTCAAGGGACGAGAAATTAAGGTTTGAGAGGAATTATGTCTTGGAATGGTGGCTAGAAATGAGGCCATCATGTCCTTTAAATAGGGACACACCCTAAATTAGGGTTTTCACTCTAGGCCTAGTACGCCTAGGGTACTAGGTGGCTCCGCTTCAATTTCACACACATGAGTACGCTAAATGTACACGCACATACGCCCCGCTTACTCAGTTGCTACCTTTCTCAAATAAGGGACCTATCTTGCCAAAACTTCAAATTATCATAGCTTCCTCGTTATAATTCCATTTCCAGTGAACCTCATATCCACAGAAAAGTAGCGAGAAGCCCTACGATTCTAGCAACTCGTCGCAGCCCCGAGGCTTCCTCATGCCTGGTTTATAGCCCACGAACCCTAAATCACGGACGATCTGAAACAAGATGTTACAAACCCTAGACGTAATCCTTCTCTCTTAAGTCATCCTCCTTGCATTGGATGTTTGTGACTCCATTAGAGGTACAACACTTAGGGCACTAGGCTTTCAAAAGTCAAGATCAAGAAGCATTATTCTTATTATTGCTACAAAAGAAATAAGGTAAAGTTTCTAACCCTAATCATATGTGATTTTCGAAATATATATGCTAGTCATAGGGTTATTGCTTTGGTATTCATAGTTGTATGTTCAAATTAGAAAAACTGAGATCCAAAGCAATTAAGGTTGCATGTACACCATAGCAATGATGTTATGCTCAAAACCGAACAAAAAGAACATCTTTTTTGCATGTTTATGTTTGTATATCTATCTCTTTGTATATGTGCCAAAGATCTGTGTCCCTTAACTATTTCGATCCATTTATAACATTGAAATCTTAAAGAACACTGATATTAAACTTTGAGTCACAATGTAAAACTGAAAATCATAGACATTATACTACATGAATCAGCAGTGTTGAGATAGGAGCTTGATTTTTGTCTAAGCTTATTGCAGAAACGAGTGACTAAATGATCTCCTTATTGGCAGATTTAACTCTGATGCACCTTTTAAAGTTCCCATAGAATGAAGGGGTATTGTGTACATGTCCCTTATCTGCCTGCATAATTTGCAATTCATCATGGAAAATTATAAAAATTACATGTTATGTACTATATTTGTGGAAATTATTGTTTAACTTGTGTGGGGTATCATATTGGGCAAATGAGCTCACTTTATGCTTTTTAAGTAATGGTTTGAATTATAAAACTTCTTATCTCCTGTGAATATGATTCTCCAGCTCAAAATTATGTGTAACAAAAAAGATAACAATATATTACAAGGTGATTCTCTTAAGTGTTACAAAAAAGCTAAAAAAAAGTTACTATACTAAGAATAATGTCTATTTACACTATTCTAAGTTTTAAATAAAGATATAACCTTAATAAAAATAGGAAAATAAACATATTCTGAATGAAGTATTTTCCTTAAATGTTTAACATTTCGGCTCTTCGTGACTTGTTTCCTTCAATATATTGCCACTTTTCTTTGCCTCGGCTACATTTGAATAAATTGGTTCCGTTTTCAAAAATTGATTAGTGTGTGTCTGAAACAAACCCATCAAAGTATCCTAATGTAAAACTTATTTACCAAATTTTATTAAATTTATTAAACTCTAGGTTGAACTATCATCATTTTGTAAAAGTAGTGGCTCACCCAAACATAAGGCACCGCTAGGTACCACAGCTCAACCAGATTTACCAATGGGTTCATAATTGTTAACAGATTAGTGACAGAGCTTCAAGTTTTAGGCCAAATATATAAATTTTTTAATAATTATAAAAATAAAATAAGGGGCATATCCTCTCCTGCCCCTATATAAGATGTGTCCTTGCAAGGGATTGATTGTATTTTTGTATCTACCATCTCATTTTTTGACACCTACATACGTTTCTTGATTTTGAAAGCATAAAGTCCATCCACCATCGGATGTGTAACTGAACTTCACGCATGCACTCAATTAGTTGCCGACGCTGCCTGATTCGTCCCTTACTATTAGCCGACCTTGAAGTTCGAACACCAACCGGAGATTTTGGTTCAATATTTGGCTCCTCTTTCATATATATTATTCTACTTTTTATCTAACTGGATCACAAGTACAGTTATAATATAGTTTTAGTTTTTTAACTCATAAGTTATTGACTACTTATTTAGTATTACTTAACAAAAAATACATATACTTATATAAATTATATAACCGTAAATGTTCCATAAAGTATAACTAAAATTATAATTAACTAATTCGTATTAGGTTAAATAAAATTTAGTCTATTTTTATACTAGAAGTTAGCTATTTGAATTGGTATTTTAAAATTTTGTATATTATCATTTTCTACTAACAATAGGTTGTAGGTATGATATTCTCTTATGTTTAATATTTGGTTGTAGTTATGATATTCTCTTGTGTTTAATATTATGTTGAATATAGATCAATAAATGTATCATGATTTTGTATATTGTATCATATAAATTGATGATTTTATTAAACATCTAAACTATTAAAATGTGAATTCAATATTCAATAGAGTGTATATATTTATTTTAGAACAAAATTATAAACATATTAATTAATTTTTTCACAAATATTTAATGATTCATTACGATTTCAAATTAAAAACATTGTTTGTTTTATTCCATCTATTATTTCTATGGGTTTAAACCTAGTTAGACAACAAAGAAAGCCGTAGTAACATTGGATGATAATTTAAAGGCGAAAACCGAAGGAAATGTTAAATTTCCTTGTTTATAATATTACTGAATTTGGAATGGTTTGTAAGCAAACTACATTGGATTTGCCAAAATTTTCGTTATAAAATATTAACCAGGTCCTTTTTCTCTCTCTTCTGGCCCTTGTCTATTTATGATAAGTAACAAGTAATACTTATATTAATAAAATAATTTTTAGACAAAATTTCACAATTGGTCCTGTAAATCGTAATTTGAGGACTTTCTAGCAAAAAGTCATGGGACTGGTCCCTGTTGTTTTTAAAATTACATGAAAGGTCCGTTAAATCTAACTTTTTTGCCGTTAGATTTTAAGGAAAAAGATTATTTTGCTCTTGTACTAATATTGCAATACACTACAAACTCCAACGATCATTCGTGTAATTTTCTAAATATGAAATTATATATATATATATATATATATATATATATATATATATATATATATATATATATTTTCCTTTAATTTTTCTTATTTGTGAATTAAAGCGTTAATATTATTTTATTTTATTTTAATTTTATGTCATTAATGTTAATGGTTTTTATCACTCAATAGTTAATATCGTTAGCAACTTTATGTTTGCATTTATCATTATTCTTATTTGGCTTTTTGTTTTCTATTTTTGTTATAACTTTAATTATTTATTATTCTTCTATTGTTTTTATTTATTTTGATTCAAGTAATGAAAAATAGAAACACAAAAAACAAAAACTCAAACACCAAATTCTAATATAATCTAATATATTGATACATTTTAAAATTTCAACTTTTTTTGGTTTTTTCGTATTTTTTTTTAAATTTTTTTGTATTATTTTTTTATTTTTTTTTCGTATTTTCTTTAATTATTTCCTATTTTTATTTTTTTTTGTTTTGTTTTATTTTTCATCAACTTGATAACTTTTTTTGACCTTTTCCAAAAAGAGTAAAATGTATGAATATAGTAGAGTATATTACAATTTTGGTGTTTGAGTGTTTTTTTTTTTTTTTTTTTTTTTAATAATTGTGTTTTTTATGGTTTTTGTATTTTTTTTATTCGCGTAAATAAAATAGTTATATTTACAAATATAAATAAAGAAAATAAACATAACTTTTTAATTTACACAAATCAAAATAAAAAAATGTTACAAAAACCATAAATAACAAAAGTTAATAAAAAAAATGCGAAAAAAAACCAAAAAATATGAAATGTGTAAAATGTATCAATATATTAGAGTATTTTACAACTTTGGTGTTTGAGTTTTTTGTTTTTCTATTTTTCATTACTTGAATCAAAATAAATAAAAATAATAGAAGAATAATAAATAACTATATATATATATATATATATATATATATATATATATATATATATATATATATATATATATATATATATATAAACAACAAAAGGCAAAATAATGATAATGATAAATTCAAAACATAAAGTTGCTAACGATATTAACTATGGAACATCAAAGTAAAAACAAAAACCGTAACAACATAAAATTTAAAAAATAAAAAAACATTAGCGTTTCATTTCATAATTAAGAAAGAAAAAAGTTTCGATATGGTTTATCGAATTTAAGTTTATTTACTTGAATCAAAATAAATAAAAACATTAAAAAAACCATACATAACAAAAATTATAAAAAAAATAAATAAAATAAAATGTTGAAAAGATTAAAAAATATATCAAGTTGTTGAATATATATATATATATATATATACACAAAATTTCATATTTAAAAAATTACATGAGTGGCCCTTGAGGTTTGTAGTGTGTTGCAATATTAGTACAAGGGCAAATTAGTCTTTTTCCTTAAAATCTAACGGTAGAAAAGTTAGATGTAACGGCAGGAGGATCTTTCATGTAATTTTACAAACCGCAGGGACCAGTCACGTGATATTTTACTAGGAAGTTTTCAAAGTGTGATATTCTGTAAATCATAGGGACCAATTGTGAAATTTTGTCTAATTTTTAAATATATGTGAAAAAGTTAAAATGCTCTGTTAACAAATGTTATAGTGATAAGATAACCAAAACTTGTTTACGGAAAAAGTATATTGGGCGAATAAAAATTGAAGAAAAACTAAAAAAACTAAAGGAAATCTTCCATAAAGTTTTAATATTTTTTATGGGTTTCTGGTTTAATTTCAAATTAAATTTTATTTAAAAAAGATATTATTATCTAAAACTTCAGCATAACTTTTTGTGGTCGGTTTCACAGATTTAACCAGTATTTTATCTTTTATCTCCAGAAAAGTCCTAAAATTTTAGTCCAATTTATGAAAAAGTCCCAAACTAATTTTTGTTTACAGAAAAGTACAGAATACCGGCTAAAACTTCGAAAAAACCCTTTTTGGCCGGTTTCGTAGATTTAGCCGGTATTCTGTCCTTTTTCGTTAGTTTGCTCAAAATATTAGGACCTTTCTGAAAATTACCCGATAACCAAAAATATTGGGACTTTTTTGAAAATTACTATGGAATTAATGGATATTATTATTAACAAATCATTTATAAACATAATTTTTTTTTTATTATAAACAAAGGAAATACATTTGTTGTTAATTTCTAGAAATAGAATGGTCGACTATGTACTTCTCAATTGTTTATTGACCACTTCAAAGTCTCTATGTTCTTCATATGTATCGTTGTGGGTGTCATAGTGAGAAGTACTCTATTAGGCGTGACCAATACAAGAGTTGATAATATTTGTTAATACACAATCAATAAGTGTCTATTTGCTATTAAGCATGATGCTATATGATCATGTGTTATTAGAAAATATCATTACACGAACATATAGATCTTTCATTATGTTCTTTAACCTAACTACCACCTAACCTCCAAACATTACCCGGTAACAACCATAAAATTACACACATCTATCGAGAGTGAAAAGTAAACTTTGAATGACAATTTAAATAGATAATCACCCTTCACTTGTTTCCATACAAATTATCATTTAGGGTTCACTTTTCACATTTTATAGATGTGTGTTAGCCGATGATTGTTAACATGTAAGCTATGAATGTTGGTTGGTAGTTAGGTTAAACAACATAAGAAGAACACCAACATTAGAGGAATGCTAACTAACTTCATCTCACCATCATACCCACAACAATGCATAGGAAGAACGTAGAGAGTTTGAGTGGTCAGGAAACAATAGAGGAGTACTTAGGCCACCAATATTTTGGTTATTATGTAATTTATAAAAGATTTGTTAATAATAATATCCATTAATTTCATGGTAATTTTCAAAAAAGTCCAAATATTTTGGTTATTATGTAATTTTTGGAAAAGTCCCAAAATTTTGAGCAAACTAAGGAAAAAGGACAGAATACCGGCAAAATCTGCGAAACCGGCCGAAAAGGGTTTTTTTTCGAAGTTTTAACCGGTATTCTATGCTTTTCTGTAAATAAAATTTATTTTGGGACTTTTTCATAAATTGGATTAAAATTTTGGGACTTTTTTGGAGATTTCCCTTTCGTTAATTAATTAAAATTTTGGGGCTTTTTCACTAATGATCATAATTTTGGGGCTTTTTCATTTTTTTTAACAAAAAAAAACAAAATATTGAGACTTTTTCTGAAGATTACCTTATATATATATATATATATATATATATATATATATATATATATATATATATATATATATATATATATATATATTATGATCTAAGTTAATATGTACCATTCTCCGTCTTCTTTCTTGCGCTCTTTCTAGGCTCACCGTGTGTTATCGTCGCTATCATCGAACCCAAAATCAAAAAGCTCATTCACAAGCATCATTAACTCCATCGATTTTTAAAAATCATCAATTCCCAACTCTGCAATCATTTTCAATCTCCAAATGAAGAAAGGAGAAAATCCTTCCTGATCATGTGAATTTTCCTATTATCTAATCATGACTCGAACCATGGTTCTAACATTTAGATGTTTGTATTACTTAACCATGACTTGAACCATGGTTCGAATAATGGCCATATTGTTGTTAACAACAAAAGATGAATCATACATGGTTCAACCACTGATATCTTGGCTGAAGTCTTACTTCACCCTCGTTTCCCTACAAAAATGGCTAGAAACCATGGAGAATGAACCATTGAGCTTAAAAAACTCTGTAGCATCCGGATTCCCAGGTATATTATTTTATTAATTTATTTTGGAGTTTGTAGAGGGACTCGGATTCTCATCCGGGTTCATGACCGGACTCGGTGAGTCCATGAGTGGACTCGGCGAGTCCACGCTGTTTAATGAAACCCTAATTTCTCGGGTTTGGGACCTATTTAAAGGCCCTTAGGGCCGTCATTTGCGGCTACCAAACCCTAGAGAGAGACCCTAAGAGATCTAGAGCGTTTGTGAGGGAGGAGAGGCCACATTTGATCATTTTGTTGGTGTGATTGCAAAAAGGAGGTGACCAAGGCAAGATGAGGCTGTAGGAGGAGCGGATCTGGTGATTTAAGAGTTCAGAGACTTCATCTTGAGTATTTATTCATACTTTCTTCAGTTTTGGTGTTGATTCTTAGAGTTAGGGTTTTTTAACCCCCTTTAGAGAATGGATATGTGGAGAAATTGGTCCGTTCTCGAGGTTATGCTTTGGATCTGGACTCAATGACGTTCAGAGACCTTAACCCTTGGAGCTTTATGGGTTATTTTGGGAGCCATGAACTTAGGAGTTTATTTTTGGGGCTAAATCACCAAGTAGGACCATCTAGATGTTATATAAGTGTCAAGGTCTGAACTTTACGTGATTATCATGATTGGGAAGGTCAGATCTATGGATTTAAGGAACAAATCTGACCTCATGAGGTTAATGGAGTTTTTGCATGGCATGAACTCGCCAAGTCCAAAGATTAGACTCGGCGAGTAGGGTTAGGGTTTCCCGCAAACCACTCAGCGAGTAGACTCACCGAGTTGGGGGAATAACTCAGTAAGTCAGAGAGGGATTAGAGGACTGGAGTTCAAGATGGAACTCGCCGAGTTGATCTTGAGACTCGGCGAGTTGAGTCGGGGTAGCCCCGCAATTCATGCCAGGTGTGACTCGTCGAGCAAGGGGAGGGACTCGACAGGCTAAACGAGACTAGGGAGTTAGTGGACACGTTTAGACTCGCCGAGTTGCCCAAGTGTACTCGACGAGTCGGGTCAAAGTTTGACCGTTGACTTTTAGGGTTTGGTCAACAATGAGGGCCTTTGAGCCAAAGGAGGGGTAAAATGGTCTTTTACCCTTCTGAGGGTGCCTAGAGAGGATTGAGTCTAGTCTTGAGAGTTATATTTATGAGAGTATTACTTTATGTGATTAGGTGGAGGCTAGATCATATTTCTACCGAGTTAGAGATTTACCGAGACATCTGAGGTGAGTCTTCTCACTATACTTTACCTTGAGTGGTAATTAGAGTCATGTGATAGAGTTACTATATGCTATTATGTGATGTGTTGTACTGCACTATTTCTATGTGATTTATGTCATGTGTATATCAGAGTATATCAGAGTTAGAACCGGAAGGTTCACAGAGCTAGGACCAGAGGGTCCACAGAGTTAGGGCCCACAGAGTTATAGCCTCGAGTGGCTAGTATGTGTTATGTATGGTATTTCGGGGAACTCACTAAGCTTTATGCTTATAGTATTATGTGTTATGTGTTTCAGGTACCAGTGATGATCACGGGAAGGCGCCGACATGATTCGTACACACGCATGGGATTTATATATTTTGATCTTGGGAAATATTTTGTGAAACAAAGATATGTTACAATGTGATTTTGTTAATAAATGTGTTTGGAAAATTGTGTTTAAAAATGCGAAAATTTATTTTAAATTTTACGGTGTTACAAACTCAACATGGGTAAAATATAACATTTATCCTTTCTTCATTTGGAGATTGAAAGATGATCTTATAGTTGTGAATGGATAGTTTTTGAAAAACGATATAGTTAACGATGCTTGTGATTGAGTTTTTTGTTTCCGGGTTCGAGGATAACCATGAAAACACACGGTGTGCATAGAAAGAGCATTAAACAAAAGATGGGAAATAGTACATATTAACTTAGATCATATAATATATAATAGTTTAAATGTAATTTTCAGACAAGTCTCAATATTTTTAATTATTGGTAAAGAGTAATAGAAAAAACCGAAATTTTTTAACGGTTAATGAAAAAACCCCAAATATTGGTTAAATCTAAGAAACTGGACACGAAGGGTTATTCCGAAGTTTTAGCTGGTTATCTGTCTGTTTTTATAATCAAAATCTAATTTAGGATTAAACCGTAAACTGACCAAAAATATTATGATTTTATTAAAGATTTCCCGTAAAATCCAAAAGACTCAAACAATTGAAAGTTGATGAGTTGAAGTCTCAAATCTCACTTGAGACATATTGTGTTAATTAGTTTGCTGTTTTAATGGAAATAATAATAATAATAATAATAATAATAATAATAATAATAATAATAATAAATAGAGTTTGTTTCTCCTTTTAACCTCTCCAAATTTTATAAAATATACGCTCCTTTGTAATATGTTTTTTATTTATAAAAACTTTCATTCTAACATAAGGATTTACCCATGCAAACCATCTCAAACCTATAGCTACATTTATTTGAAATTTCTAACAAGCGAATTTTTTCTTCGTTTGTCTAGGGTTTAATTTTCTTGTATGCGGCATCTCGGGGGAATTGCCATAAAAAACGTAAGATCTTGCTTGTTATTTTTTATGGGTACCTTTGGTGTATTTGACGGGTTCGAAATGATATTGTCTTTAATAAGACTTGCATTTTCTCTTTTAAGCTGAAGGATATAATTCGGTGTTTAGTTGGATTAAAAATAAAAGGAGTTTAATTTTGAGAATTGTAATTGGGTAAATTCGTGCCGCTTGATAGCAGTGGTTTTAATTAAATTTTCACCGGTTTCAAAAACAAAATAAAAAATAAAAATAAACGAATTTTCAGTTAGACTTGATAGGCGAAAAACAGTTGGGCAAAAATAGGCGGTCGTTATTTAAGTTTTTAAGGTAAAGTGAAATTATTATGTTGTTGATGATTAATGTGACATTGCAGTTGTAAAATAATAAAGCTATATGTTTTTATCAATTAATGTGAACAACTATTCTGTTTGTTGATCTATGCAACAATAAATTTATTTATTTATTTATTTATATTTTTTTTCATGAATATATATATGCAATAACTGGATTTATTGACCTTTTATGCATGCATAACTTGGTAATTTTATTTTGTAACATAGCAACATTGATTGGTAAAATTCCAATTTGTTCCATACTTTGATAGGGTGGAAATTATCTTGTAGCCATTTCAAATCTTTTCTAAAATATATGTTTGATCCAAACCTTATTCAGTTATTCTTCACATAATGAATTATCTTTGACCCATTTATAACGTCAAGTAAACTAAACAGTTTGTTAAATCATTTATTGACCTGTAGCAGCAGGAGAAACATATTAATAATTCTAATACATATAACCATGAGCAATACCTTAGAGAGGAGCATGAGGCACGCCTAGGCGAAAATGACTTGCCATTTGGCCCACTTTCGAGGCTAAATATTGACATTAATTTATTGCCTCTGGTTAAGTTTAGCTCCACTTTAAGAACAATGTTGATTTTTGAATTTGAATTGCGTACAAAAGACAGTGAACTACAACGAATACTGAGATTTTGAAGAAATTCTGTGTTTATCATGAAACTTATATTGTAACTTGCTATGTAAAAAAACATGCAACTTATAATGTTTTCTTTTCTAAATATTTAAGAAGGTAACGTGAGGGCTACTATGATGTTATGAGTGAATTAAGTAATTATTGGTCTTGGAACTCTTGGTAATACTCTGCTGACATTTACCCTTTCACTCTTCCAAAAGTAGACACAGAAAATAATACTTGTCGGAGGATACAATAATTTTTCCAAAACAATTCCCCATACTAATGTATTTTTTGATATTAAATAAGATATATATATATATATATATATATATATATATATATATATATATATATATATATATATATATATATATATATATATATATATATATATATATATATTGCCATATTTATATATGTTTTTAGACAATATTTACTTATATTTTTATTAATATTTTGGTTATTTGCATTGAATAATAGTACTTATATGGTTAAAATATATATTGCACCAAATAAAAAACATTTTGAAGAAAAAGGACTAAAAGCGTCAAAAGATTGAACTTTGGAAGATGAAGACTTAAAAGAATGAAAACTCACATAAAAACTAAACTTACGATGTGAATATTTAGGATTCACAACGTGAGTACGAATATTTCAGAAGATAGACAGCGTGTAGGAGGAATCATTGTAGAACACAGATATCTACTGCATTCACTTCGTGAATCATATTTATTCATGACGTGAGTACGAATTTTATGATAACTATATATATATTCTTAATCATTACGACTTGAGGGACTTTTGCCAACTTAGAGGGTTCCTGGAGATGAAATTTAGATGGAGAAAAGGTCTGGAATCGGCTTTCAGCAATAAGGAAGAAGAGAAGTTCATAACTTGATTCTAGATTTGGTACATTTAATTATGTCTTTGAATATGACTTGTGATTGTTTATTTACTAGGATGTCCAGCTAAATCTAACTGCTTCTGTTAGCTAGATGAAGTTGGAACTCATGGTTTAATACTTTAGATTTGACTTTACTTGTTGATTATGACTAGTGTTTGATTGATTGAACCTAGCATGTTTGATTGCTTAAAAATTTTGTTCTTTGTAGTTAGTGAATATGAAGCTGCATGAATTTGAATACCTAATAATTCAGTGAAAACTAGTTTATTAGAGCTAAGATCAAACCAATCTTAGATAAGTAATTGAACTATTGAATTAAGTTGTGCTAGAGAACTCATATTATGAACGTAAGTGTGTTTTCCAAATCAATCTTACATGGCTCCAATCATGTTCAATAATTGATTCTGTGTTAACTATTGTGTGACCATACATAGACTTACATGAATTAACTAATGTTAGTAAATTTAGAACTGAATTGCTAATACTAT
Source organism: Lactuca saligna (assembly GCF_052625555.1). Classification (NCBI taxonomy): domain Eukaryota; kingdom Viridiplantae; phylum Streptophyta; class Magnoliopsida; order Asterales; family Asteraceae; genus Lactuca; species Lactuca saligna. Next base: position 304,302,735 of record NC_136420.1, on the reverse strand, counting down.
CTTAATTTGTAACCAACGATAATTGTCATAACTAATTTATAAACCATTAGGGAAAGTAGATTCTAACTAACATAAGTGTTTTGCTTATTGATTGAATTTGTGTTAAAGAATTAAGTTCTTCTAAACTTGCAAAATTAGATAAAACCCCTTCCTTTATTAGAAATTAGGTTAATTTAATAGTATGTAGATTAATTAGTTAAAATTGTTCCCTGTGATCGACACCCGACTTACTTAAACTATTATATAATTTGACTATGTACACTGCCTAGGTGCATTTTAGCTAGCGAAGTAGTTAGGTTATAAATTTAAAATTAAGTGTAGCTAATTGCATATATATATATATATATATATATATATATATATATATATATATATATATATGAGGTTGGCTAAAAAGACACCCAATTTAACCATATAAACATTGTAATTAAATTTTGAAATATTTTTATTGGTTGAAATTGTATTGTTTTCCATATTCACTCATAACATCATAGTAGCCCTCACATTACCAAGATAGAAAGTCAGCAGAGGTTCAACCTGGTACGTTAGGCTTACCAGGAGTACATTGGGCATACGCAACCCATACTCAAACCCTAATATTTATTGTTACCTTCAGCTTCCATCCTCTCTAACCTTAATTTCGAAACCCTAGCCTCATTTATGAGATCCTTGAGTTTGTGAGTGCTTTGGAGTGTTCTTGGTACATATTGGAGAAGAATGAGCTCATAGGAGAAGTGTTTGTTAGATTAGAGCTTCTAGATCCAGACCTTGTTCACTTTGATCTTTCTTCTGGACGTATAAAACATCAATCTTGATGGTTCTTTTTGTAGATCTAGTTTTGGTTTAAAATTTCCATGTTTTGGTCCCATTGTTTTTGTTCTTTTGAGTATAAGGGTTTCATTACTTGTTAGATTTGAGGCTCATGTAGCATAAAAATCGGATCTTGATGAGTATAATTCTTCCATGCATGAGCTAGTGGTCTTTTGATGACGTTATGGATTTATGGATTTGGCTTGGACACCATTAAGCCACGAAAAGTCATAAAGTTATAAACTTTATGACTTAGGACATCCCAAAAGAATCAGAGTTGGAAGTTATACGTTTTGTCTTAAGGAATTAAGAGCTAAAATGGAGCTTTTTGGGCTTAGCATCATTTGTGGGGCGTACTGGCGTGGTACGTGGGGCGTACGCACCAAGGTGCCATAATGGACATTTTTGGGCCTTGGGTCTTTTGGGTTTTGGGCCATGAGTTGTTGGGTTAGATATGAGAAGGGTAAAATTGTCTTTTAACCATTTGTATGATAGAATATGAATTGGACCTTGGATTATGGGAAATTGCATTAATTATTGATTAGGGATAATTTTGATATGTTCGGTGTGAGGATCCTGGTAGCAGCAGGGTGTGTGATTCAGTTATCTCTATATTGAGGCGAGTCTCTTCACTATACTTGTGGGTCGAAGGCACCAATGTCGGCCCACAGTATTATGTTTGTAGGATGATAGTGGTCTTTATGACACTTACCGATATGCTTGTATGTACTTGTCGTCTTCATGACTCTTGCTGATAAGATTGGTTGTAGGGGTGAAATAGAACTAGTATTGATTAAAAGAGATCCAAGGGAGTCAAATAGACACATTACTAGTTGAAAGAGACTGAATAGGGTGTAATAGACCCAATACCGGTTGGAAGAGACCGAAGTGGGTGAAATGGACCCAATTTAGTTTTGAACTATTATGTATGTATGTTATATGGTATTTTGGGGAACTCACTAAGCTTTGTGCTTACTGTTTTATGGTTATTGTTTCACGTACTTCTAGTTCGAAAGGGAAGGGACGGATGTGACTACACATGTAACACTCCAAATTTTCAACAAAAAAAAAATCATTTTTAAAATCACATAAAACCCAATATCACATTTCTCAAAATCACAAAATGTATAAGTTGTCAAAACATAGGCAACAAATGTTTGATAATATCCCAGAATCCCCAAAAACATAATCTCTGATTGGTGGGTATAATCAAGTCGGCGCCTTCCCGCGATCTTCAGAGGTACATGAAAAACATATCATGCAACACTGTAAGCACGAAGGTTAGTGAGTTCCCCAAAATACCATACACAAATAATTAGCCTCTCATGGCTAAATCTCGATAAGGACCCCCCGATCATGTGTCTCAATGAAGACCCTCCGGTCTTACAACTCGGGTTGGACCCTTCTGTCCTAACCCAATAAAGCACAGGATAATATACAACATAAATCACAAAGACAAATGCATGATACCATATAACTCAATATAAGCATAAAGGACCCTCCGGTCACACAATATTACCACTCAGGTAAGTATAGTGAGAAGACTCACCACGTAAGTATACAAGTAGGTCTCGTACTCCACGAACGGTCTAGACTTCGCCTACATATCATAATCATCTCTAATTAACACTTAATAACCACAACCCTAAAAAGTTAGTCTAACCCCTTCTCTAACTCATAGAATGGGTGAAAGACCATTTTACCCCTCCATGGTTTTCACAATTCACGTCTTGACCAAACCCTAAAAGTCAACATAAGTCAACACTCGAGTCAACATTCCATGTTGACCCAACTCATTGAGTGCATCTATGAGACTCGTCGAGTTCCTTTGTTTTATCTGAAGTATATGGAAATCCATGTCAACTCTTCGAGTTGTCTCACCAACTCGTCGAGTTGCAACACGTCCAGACTATCGGGGAAAAACCTAGGCAACTCGTAGAGTTGGCTCATCAACTCGTCGAGCCCCTTCAGTCCATTCTCTCATTCAGACATTGTTAAGCGGAACTAATGCCTCATACTTTAGATCTAGCCTTTTAAGGCTGAAATATCATGTAAAGATACAAGCTTTACATCCATGCATGCCATCTAGGGCTCAAAATTCCAAAACATGCTCTGTAGAGGGTTTAATGCATGAAGGCTACCCATGGAAAGCTCAAACAACTCAAGGACCCAAAGAAAAGATTGAAATGGCCATAAACTCCTAGTGAAGAGATCTAACCAAACAATGATCAATGTGATAACGTTTTACCTTCAAATAGTAGTTAGCATTGATAGAACACCGGATCCAAGGTCTTCTTTTAGTTCCATGCCTTTTTCTCTTGAATCTCATTCCAAAACTACACTAGAACATATAATCTTATTCTTTCTCTCTCACATAATGAATACAACTTGATTAGGGTTTCTTACAGAGGGTCAAGATGATAAGGGAGGCGGAAATGAAGGCTTAAGGTCCTTTAAATAGGGTATAAACCTTGAAAATTAGGGTTTTCATACTCAGCTCCTACTCATCGAGTTGGCGTCCTCCAACTCGTCGAGTAGACTCTAAAAATCACGTGGCCATTTAACTCTTTACTCGGCGAGTTGGGGCCTCCAACTTGTCGATTTGATTTGACAACATGAAAATAAATAAATTAAATATAATACCTGGGAGTCGGAATGTTACAACCCCCCCCCCCCCCCCATTAGAATCAGACTTCTCCCTCGAAGTCATCCATCAAAAACAACCATGGGTATTGCTCCCGCATCTCAGACTCTAGCTCCCAATTCCACTCGGATCATTTCCGATGCTACCACTGAACTTGAACCAAGGGCACCTATTTATTCTTCAAGACCTTCACCTTCCTATCAAAGATCACTACTGGCTTCTCAATGTAGTTAAGGCGATCATCAACCTGCATGTCCTGTAAAAAAACCACTACCATCTCCTCGGCTACACACTTCCTCAACTACGATACATGGAAGGCTTTATGAATCTGGCTAAACTTTGCAGGAAGCTCTAACCGATAAGCTTTCTTTCCGACTCGAGCAATCACTCTGAAAGGAATGATGTATCTAGGGCCTAGCTTGCCTCGCTTCTTGAATTGGATCACCCCTTTCCACGGGGATACCTTCAGGAGGATAAAATCTCCGACCAAAAACTCTAGCTCTGAATGTCACCGGTCAGCATAACTCTTCTGACGACTCTGAGCCGTTAGTAAGATCTGTCTCACCTGCTAGATCTACTCTGTCGTACTGAGCAATAACTCAGTACCCCACCCCCGTCACTCTCTGCCATACCTCTCCCCAACAGATGGGAGTCCGACACTTCCTACCATATAAATGGTCAAAGGGAGGCATGCCGATACTGCAGTGATGGTTGTTGTTGTATGAAAACTCAGTCAAGGGTAGATGAGTGTCTGAACATTCACCGAAGTGAATAACACATGAATGTAGCATGTCCTTGTGCATTGAATCGTCTGTTCACTCTGCCCGCCTTTCTGTGGGTGATATGTAGTACTGAAATGTAACTGGGTACCCAACTCCTTGTGAAATTCCTTTCAAAACCAGGAAGTAAAACGCACATCTCGATCTGACAATATCGATGTTGGCACCCCATGTCGCACCACCACCTCTTGAACGTAGATCTTGGCAAATTTCTTCGTAGAGGAGCTCTCACATATAGCCAGAAAGTGAGCACTCTTCATTAATCGATCTACAATCACCCATATCGAATCGACAGCTCGTGCAGTCCTCGGTAATTTAGTAATAAAATCATTGGAAATATGTTCCCACTTCTATAGGGAAATCTCTAAAGGATGCAACGGTCCATGAGGACACTTGTGCTCCGCCTTGACCTGACGATAGGTTAAGCAGCTCTCGACTACCCATGCCACATCTCTCTTCATACAGGTCCATCAATAATCCCACTTCAAGTCAAAATACACTTTGGTGGCCCCCGAATGGATCAAGAATCTCGACCTATAGGCCTCATCCATCAAAATACATCAAGTTCCATCTGTATATGGCACCCATATCCGCCTACGGAATGTCATAAGCCCCCGATTATCCGTCTCAAACTCAAAAATCTGCCCAATCACCCGGTCTCTCTTACGGTTCTCTGGTCTCACTGCCACCACCTGGGCCTCTCTGATGGTATCCAAGAATGGAGTCATCACCATTATCGTCATGAACACGTCTCAAATCGGAGCACTCACAGCTCTACGACTCTGGGCATCGGCTACCACATTAGCCTTGCAAGGGTGATACAAAATATCACCGTCATATTCTTTCACTACATCCAGCCACCTCCTCTGTTTCATATTCAGGTTAGGCTGATCCATAAGGTACTTTAGGATCTTATGGTCCGTGTATATGGTACATCGAACACCATAAAGATAGTGGTGCCAAATCTAGAGGGAGCACACCAACCCTCCAACTCCAAATCATGGGTGGGATACCTCGTCTCGTGAGGCTTCATCTTCCTCGATGCAAACGCTATCACGTGTCCCCTCTGCATCAAAACGAAACCCATCCCTTATATAGATGCATCACAGTAGACTAAGAAGTCGTCCACCCCCTCAGGAAGGGCTAACACTGGAGCTTCACTCAATCTCTAGCGAAGAGTCTCGAATGAAGCCTACTACTCGGGCCCCCAAACAAAAGTATCACCTTTCCAGGTCAATCTAGTGAAAGGAACGACAATCTTGGAGAAATCTCTGATAAACCAACTGTAGTAGTTGCCAGGCCCATAAATCTCCTAATCTCATATGGGGATCTTGACACTTTCCATCGCATAACTTCCTCAATCTTGGTCTGGTCGACGAAATTCACATTCTATTTAACAAGGTGTCCTACGAATTGGAGCTCTCATAACCAGAAATCACACTTGGAGAATTTGACATAAAGCCTCTCAATCCTCAATACTCCAAGAATCTCTCAAAGATGCTCCTCGTGCTATTCCTTAGACCTTGAGTATAACAAAACATCATTGATGAACACGATCACCGACTTATCCAACATAGGCCTGCACACCCAGTTCATGAGGTCTATGAATCCAACCGTAGCATTGGCGAGTCTGAAAGGCCTGACCACAAACTCGTAGTGCCCATAACGAGTCCTAAAAGCCGTCGTCTGGATATCCTCCTCGCAAACTCTCATCTTATGATATCCAGATCACAAATCAATCTTGGAAAATCGAGATGGCAATCACCAACCACCCAACTCCAAATCGTGGGTGGGATACCTCTTTTCGTGAGGCTTCATCTTCCTGGATGCATATGCTATCACGTGTACCCTTTGCATCAACATGACACCCATCCCTTATATAGATGCATCACAGTAGACTATGAAGTCCTCCACCCCCTCAGGAAGGGCTAACACTGGAGCTTCACACAATCTCTGGCGAAGAGTCTCGAATGAAGCTTGCTGCTCGGGGTCCCAAACAAAAGTATCACCCTTCCTGGTCAATCTGGTGAAAGGAACGACAATCTTGGTGAAATCTTTGATAAACCTCTTGTAGTAGTCTGTCAGGCCCATAAAACACCTAATCTCAGATAAGGATCTCGACACTTCGCATTGCATAACTACCGTAATCTTGGTATGGTCGACCAAATTCACATTCTCTTTAACAAGGTGTCCTAAAAACTGGACCTCTCATAACCAGAAATCACACTTGGAGAATTTGGCATAAAGCCTCACAATCCTCAATACTCCAAGAATCTCTTGAAGATGCTCCTCGTGCTATTCCTTAGACCTCGAGTATAACAAAATGTCATCGATGAACATGATCACCGACCTATCCAACATGGGCCTACACACCCAGTTCGTGAGGTCTATGAATCCTACCATTGCAATGGTGAGTCCTAAAGGCATGGCAACAAACTTATAGTGCCCATAACGAGTTCTAAAAGCCGTCGTCTGGATATCCTCCTCGCAAACTCTCATCTGATGATATCCAGATCACAAATCAATATTGGAAAGTATTGAGGGCGAAAACCAACCACCTGAATCTAAATCATGGGTGGTATACCTCGTCTCGTGAGGCTTCATTTTCCTCGACGCATATGCTATCACGTGTCCCATCTGCATCAACACGACACAAATCCTTATATAGATGCATCACAGTAGACTACGAAGTCCTCCACCCCTCAAGAAGGGCTAACATTGGAGATTCACACTATCTCTAGCGAAGAGTCTCGAATGAAGCCTGCTGCCCGGGCCCCCAAACAAAAGTATCACCCTTCCTGGTCAATCTGGTGAAAAGAAAGGCAATCTTGGAGAAATCTATGATAAACCTCCTATAGTAGTCTGCCTGGCCCATAAAACTCCTAATCTCGGATGGGGATCTCGACACTTCTCATCGCATAACTGCCTCAATCTTGGTTGGGTCGACCAAATTCACATTTTATTTAACAAGGTGTCCTAACAACTGGACCTCTCATAACTAGAAATCACACTTGGAGAATTTGGCATAAAGCCTCTTAATCCTCAATACTCTAAGAATCTCCAGATGATGCTCCTCATTCTGTTCCTTAGACCTCGAGTATAACAAAATGTCATCGATGAACACGATCACTGACCTATCCAATATGGGCTTCCACACCCAGTTCATGAGGTCCGTGAATCCTACTATTGCATTGGTGAGTCCGAAAAGCATGACCACAAACTCATAGTGCCCATAACGAGTCCTGAAAGCCGTCGTCTGGATATCCTCCTCGAAAACTCTCATCTGATGATATCCAGATCACAAATCAATCTTGGAAAATCTTGAGGGAAAACACCAACCCCCCAACTCCAAATCTTGGGTGGGATACCTCGCCTCGTGAGGCTTCATCTTCCTCGATGCATACTTTATCACGTGTCCAATCTGCATCAACACGACACCCATCCCTTATATAGATGCATCACAGTAGACTACGAAGTCCTCCACCCTCTTAGGAAGGGCTCACACAGGAGCTTCACACAATCTCTAGCGAAGAGTCTCGAATGAAACCTGTTGCTCAGGCCCCAAAACAAAAATATCACCCTTCTTGGTCAATATGGCGAAAGGAACGACAATCATGGAGAAATCTCTGATAAACCTCCTGTAGTAGAGTGCCAGGCCCATAAAACTCCTAATCTCGGATGGGGATCTCAACACTTCCCATCGCATAACTGGCTCAATCTTGGCCGCATCGACCAAATTCACATTCTATTTAACAAGGTGTTAGAAGAACTGGACCTCTCATAAACATAAATTAGACTTGGAGAATTTGGCATAAAGCCTCTCAATCCTCAATAATCTAAGAATCTCCCGAAGATGCTTCTCGTGCTGTTCCTTAGACTTCGAGTATAACAAAATGTCGTCGATGAACATGATCACTGACCTATCCCACATGGGATTGCACACCCAGTTCATGATGTCCATGAATCCTACCGTTGCATTGGTGAGTTCGAAAGGCATGACCATAAATTCATAGTGCCCATAACTAGTCCTAAAAGCTTCCGTCTGGATATCCTCCTCGCAAACTCTCATTTGATGATATCCAGATCACAAATCAATCTTGGAAAATCGAGATGGCAATCACCAACCACCCAACTCCAAATCGTGGGTGGGATACCTCTTTTCGTGAGGCTTCATCTTCCTGGATGCATATGCTATCACGTGTACCCTTTGCATCAACATGACACCCATCCCTTATATAGATGCATCACAGTAGACTATGAAGTCCTCCACCCCTCAGGAAGGGCTAACACTGGAGCTTCACACAATCTCTGGCGAAGAGTCTCAAATGAAGCTTGCTGCTCGGGCTCCCAAACAAAAGTATCACCCTTCCTGGTCAATCTGGTGAAAGGAACGACAATCTTGGTGAAATCTTTGATAAACCTCTTGTAGTAGTCTGTCAGGCCTATAAAACACCTAATCTCAGATAAGGATCTCGACACTTCGCATTACATAACTACCGTAATCGTGGTATGGTCGACCAAATTCACATTCTCTTTAACAAGGTGTCCTAAAAACTGGACCTCTCATAACCAGAAATCACACTTGGAGAATTTGGCATAAAGCCTCACAATCCTCAATACTCCAAGAATCTCTCGAAGATGCTCCTCGTGCTATTCCTTAGACCTCGAGTATAACAAAATGTCATCGATGAACATGATCACCGACCTATCCAACATGGGCCTACACACCCAGTTCCTGAGGTCTATGAATCCTACCATTGCAATGGTGAGTCCGAAAGGCATGGCAACAAACTTATAGTGCCCATAACGAGTACTAAAAGCCGTCGTCTGGATATCCTCCTTGCAAACTCTCATCTGATGATATCCAGATCACAAATTAATATTGGAAAATATTGAGGGTGAACACCAACCCCCCAACTCTAAATCGTGGGTGGTATACCTCATCTTGTGAGGCTTCATCTTCCTCGACGCATACGCTATCACGTGTCCCCTCTACATCAACACGACACCATCCCTTATATAGATGCATCACAATAGACTACGAAGTCCTCCACCCCTCAGGAAGGGATAACATTGGAGATTACCACTATCTCTAGCGAAGAGTCTCGAATGAAGCCTGCTGCTCGGGCCCCCAAACAAAAGTATCACACTTCCTGGTCAATCTGGTGAAAAGAAAGGCAATCTTGGAGAAATCTATGATAAACCTCCTATAGTAGTCTGCCTGGCCCATAAAATTCCTAATCTCGGATGGGGATCTCGACACTTCCCATCACATAACTGCCTCAATCTTGGCTGGGTCGACCAAATTCACATTCTATTTAACAAGGTGTCCTAAGAACTGGACCTCTCATAACCAGAAATCACACTTGGAGAATTTGGCATAGAGCCTCTTAATCCTTAATACTCTAAGAATCTCCCGAAGATGCTGCTCGTGCTGTTCCTTAGACTTCGAGTATAACAAAATGTCGTCGATGAACACGATCACCAACCTATCCAACATGGGCTTCCTCGCGCAATTCATGATGTCCATGAATCCTACTGTTGCATTGGGGAGTCCGAAAGGCATGACCACAATCTCATAGTGCCCATAACGAGTCATAAAAGCCGCTGTCTGGATATCCTCCTCGCAAACTCTCATCTGATAATATCCAGATCACAAATCAATCATGGAAAATCTAGAGGGCAAGCACCAACCACCCAACTCCAAATCATGGGTGGGATACCTCTTCTCGTGAGGCTTCATCTTCCACAATGCATACGCTATCACGTGTACCCTTTGCATCAACATGACACCCATCCCTTATATAGATGCATCACAGTAGACTATGAAGTCCTCCACCCCCTCAGGAAGGGCTAACACTGGAGCTTCACACAATCTCTAGTGAAGAGTCTCGAATGAAGCCTGCTGCTCGGGCCCCCAAACAAAAGTATCACCCTTTCTGGTCAATCTGGTGAAAGGAACGACAATCTTGGTGAAATCTTTGATAAACCTCCTGTAGTAGTCTGTTAGGCCCATAAAACTCCTAATCTCGGATGGGGATATCGACACTTCCCATCGCATAACTGCCGCAATCTTAGTCGGGTCAACCAAATTCACATTCTCTTTAACAAGGTGTCCAAAGAATTGGACCTCTCATAACCAGAAATCACACTTGGAGAAGTTAGCATAAAGCCTCTCAATCCTCAATACTCTAAGAATCTCACGAAGATGCTCCTCGTGCTATTCCTTAGACCTCGAGTATAACAAAATGTCGTCGATGAAAACGATCACCGACCTATCCAACATGGGCCTACACACCCATTTTATGAGGTCCATGAATCCTATCGTTGCATTGGTGAGTCCGAAAGGCATGACCACAAACTCATAGTGCTGATAATGAGTTCTAAAAGCCGCTGTCTGGATATCCACCTCGCAAACTCTCATCTGATGATATCCAGATCACAAATCAATCTTGGAAAATCTAGAGGGCAAACACCAACCACCCAACTCCAAATCGTGGGTGGGATACCTCTTCTTGTGAGGCTTCATCTTCCTCGATGCATACGTTATCACTTGTCCCCTTTGCATCAACATGACACCCATCCCTTATATTGATGCATCATAGTAGACTATGAATACCTCCACCCCCTCAGGAAGGGCTAACACTAGAGCTTCACACAATCTCTGGCGAAGAGTCTCGAATGAAGCCTGCTGCTTGGGCCGCCAAACAAAAGTATCACCCTTCCTGGTCAATCTGGTGAAAGGAAGGACAAGCTTGGTGAAATCTTTGATAAACCTCCTGTAGTAGTATGCCAGGCCCATAAAACTCCTAATCTCCGATAGGGATCTCGACACTTCCCATCGCTTAACTGCCGCAATCTTGGCCGGGTCGACGAAATTCACATTCTCTTTAACAAGGTGTCATAAGAACTGGACCTCTCATAACCAGAAATCACACTTGAAGAATTTGGCATAAAGCCTCTCAATCCCTAATACACCAAGAATCTCTCGAAGATGCTCCTCATGCTATTCCTTAGACCTCGAATATAACAAATTGTTGGAATAGTGTATAAGGCTGCAACTATATTAGGCAAGTATTTGATCCGGTTGTGCATGGTCCTTTTGGGTTGCCTTCACCATAGCAACTTGATGGATGATTTGTTAAAAGAGAGTAAATATTATAAGGAATAATATATGGTTATTTGACTAATATAAGTCATAAATTAATTGGAATTAATTTGGTGACTTAAAGAGATTAATTAAATAAGAGGGTATAAACTGTCAATTGTTTGATAGTTACACTTTAGACTATAAATCCTTATCCTAGATAGGATGGACGATTTCTATGGCTTGGATAAGCCAAAATCGTCCATAGGGTTATCAAGGAAAGGATATGGATCAACTTCAAGTCTAAGTTATCCAATTAGGGTTTAGGTTGTAACCCTTAAGGAGTCTACAAGTATAAATAGACCCTAGGGGTGAGGGAATTCGATATACCATCTAAAGTAGAGATACTCTGGCCGAATTCCTCCCCTCTCCTCTCTCCTAAATCATCTTGCTTGCTATTGGTGTTTGTAAGCCATTAGAGGAGTGACATTTGTGACTCTAGAAGCTCCAAGACAACAAGATCAACAAGGAACTCAAAGGTATGATTCTAGATCTGTTTCAATGTTGTTATTTAACCTAATTAGACATTATAAGTCTTGGATTCAAAGCATGTTTAATTAGAAAGCCTAGATCTAAGCATTAGGATTTTGCATGCTCACATAGGAAAGTTCTTATGGCTAAAACCCATCAGTGGTATTAGAGCCTAGCTTGGTTTTCTTTAAATTGTTGCTTGATTAACTGAAACAAACCTGCAAAATTCGATTTTGGGTTTATGAGTCATGTACTCGGCGAGTTCCAAAGTGGACTCGGCGAGTAGGCCTGTACTCGGCGAGTCCGGGCGTCTGGATTAGGCAAAACCGGGATTTTTTCATGTTTATCTTATGGAAACTTACCTTAATCATATTAGATCAACCCTAATCCGTTTTTTTGATATATATGACTATAATCTTGATCTAATTAAAGATATTTATCATCTAATAAAATATTTAATTTCCTTATGTGATAAATGATTAATTATTTTGATAATTATCTTAAAAGAAATCTTGGATAAATCAAATAAAGATAATTAGGATATTAATTGTTAATTGGAATTATTTGTTATTTGATCCTTCATGTTTTAAATGTTTAAAACCTACCCTAAAGTTTTGAAATTTATATTTGTAATTAAAAGTTTTAATTTAGACAACTTAAATTTCAAACCCTAGATTTTAAAAGGTTTTAAAATACAACCCTATACTAATATGATATTACTAGAATAATATATATATGTATAACTAAATGCTAGTCTTACCGTTAGTAGGCCTCATTCACGAAACCGATCTATAAGGTGGGTATAAGGTTGCGGCCTATAAAATGGTGCTTAATGGGTGTACACTCACACCCACCGCTTGCTTGATTAGTGGAGGGTCGTTAGCCGAACGGGTAGGATAGGGCAACCTCATCTTCTCATTAAAAGTATAATAAGAAATACAAAGTAACTACACGTTTTAAAAATTTCCCAATCTTAGTTACTTTAGGAAAAGTGAATTGATGCAATCCCATGAAATTACACTTTGCACCTTGCTAAGAAGTTAGTGGAGCGTGTGTGGTTTACCGGCACACTAATTGGTTCTAAGTGAAGGTGGCAAAGGGTGATTCATTGTTTATCATAGTTCGATGGAGCGTGTGTGATTTACCGGCACATCGAATAGGTGATCGTTACAATGAAGGCACCATGTGAATTTGCATGGTAATTCACACCCGCTTTGTGATCCTCGGCATCCCAGTCACAAACGAGAGGGGCATATCGAGATTTAAACATGCCATTGAATAGTTTCAATGAATCTCATCCGAACCTAGGAATTCTCAAAAACACTTAGGACTAATAGTTTAAGTTTTGTGATGGAGAATTAGTGAATCGTCATTCACTTACCTTCAATTTATTTGCATGTTAGATTACGGCATCCCTTTTCTAGTATGTAAATGTTATTGTTGGATCCTAGCCCTAATTTTCTTATTGGGTGATAATTAGGGATTCTTATTCTAATCTATCTTTGTCCTTTCTATAGATGTCGAACGCAAACAACGCTGTTGCTAGTTCTTTCACGTTGATGAGCCTTTGCCAAAAGGTCACCTTCGATGGAACGAACTTTAGCGAATGGATAAGATACATTCGCACCATTGCTCGCTATGAGGATAAAGAGTATGTCCTCGATGAGAAGCTCGAGAAAATCAACCCCGAAGTTGCTACTCCCGAAGAAATCACCGCCTTTGAAACTCATGAACGAGATGCAACGAAGGTACATTGCATCATGATCGCAACCATGAACTCCGAATTCCAAAAGTCCTACGAGGACATGTATCCATACGTGATGCATCAAGACTTGTTGGAGAGATACCACCAAAACGCGAGACAAGAGCGTTATGAGATTTTCACTAACATGATCTCCACTAAGATGGGTCATGGAGAATCTCTTACCGTGCACCTGTAAAAGATGCAAAGCTATGTCGACCGCCTTCGCAAGTTAAATGTTGACTTCGGTGAAGACTTGGCGATCGATATGGTGCTTCACTCTTTGACTCCGATGTACAACCAATTTAGGATTACCTACCACATGAACAAAGAAGAGGTCACCCTAAGCAAACTCCAAGGTCTCTTGAGGGTCGCTGAGAGCAACTTCAAGGACAAGTCTGTTGCACCAACTCCTAATCTGTCCGCTGCTCCTGTCTTGGCTATTGGTCAAGGGAAGGGAAAGAAGAGGAAAGCTTCATCGAATAACTATCGCAAGGTGAAAGCCCGAGATGGTGCCTCTTCTAGTGGGACCAAAGTTGATCCCGCTAAGCCCTGCTCCAACCCAAAGGAGGCAGAGTGCCACCACTGCCACAAGATAGGACATTGGAAGAGAAGCTGCTCGGATTACCTGCAAGCGATCAAAGAAGGAAAGATCAAGCCATCTTTCGCATGTATATACACAATCAAATCTAACGATTCTAATCATGCTATTTCTTGGGTTCTTGATACCGGTTGTGGTTATCACATTTGTTCTAATGTGCAGGGACTAAGAAGAAGTAGGGATGTAGAGCAAGGAAGGATCAATCTAATCATGGGGAACAGAAGATCGTCGCCTGTGACCAAGATTGGAGTGTATTCTTTAGTGCTTAGGAATATTTTGGTTTTAGATTTGAACAATTGTTGCTATTCGCCAGAAATGGCTAGAAACATCATTTCATTTCATGGTTTATATAGACAAGGATTTAGATTTTCTTTTAATAATGAAAATGGTTCTATTTTGGTTTATCTAAATGGTGTCTTTTACTTTGAAGCTATACCATGTAATGGAATATATGAAACTGTTATGATTGTTGATAACTTAGGAAATGATGTTTTGAATATTGATTCTTCCACTAGTATGGATAAAGCATCCTTGTGGCATTGTCGTCTTGGACATGTCAACAAGAAACGCATAGCACAACTCCAAAAGGATGGAGTGTTGGAGTCATTCAACCTTAGAGAAGATGACACATGCGAGTCTTGTTTGCTTGGAAAGATGACTAAGTCACCCTTCACGAGTACTTGTGAAAGAGGCGAGGGGCTATTGGACCTAATACATACCGATGTATGTGGGCCCTTTAGATCAACCATGAAGGATGGGAACCGCTTCTATGTGACTTTTACCGATGACTATAGTAGATATGGGTATATCTACTTAATCAAGCAAAAGTCAGACACCTTTGAAAAGTTCAAAGAGTTCAAGAATGAAGTGGAGAATCAATTGGGCAGGAAAATCAAGATGCTTCGATCCGATAGAGGAGGAGAGTACCTAAGTCTTGAATTCCACGATTATCTCAAGGAGTGTGGAATAGTTTCGCAATTGACGCCTCCTAGGACACCGCAATTGAATGGTGTGGCAGAAAGGCGTAATCGAACCTTATTGGATATGGTTCACTCTATGATGAGTCGTGCTTCACTACCTATCTTCTTTTGGGGGTATGCCTTAGAGACTCCCGCCCATATCCTTAACCGAGTCCCTACTAAGAAGGTTGCCAAAACACCTCACGAGATGTGGACAGGGAAAGCTCCCTCGTTGGCACATATCAAGGTTTGGGGTTGCGAGGCTTTCGTAAGACGAGATACTCACGACAAGCTTGAACCTCGAAGTGAGCGATGTATTTTCATCGGCTACCCGCAAACATCCTTTGGATATCTCTTCTATAGACCGAAAGACAATGTTGTCTTTGTTGCGAGGAGAGGAGTTTTCCGAGAGCGAGAACTCATAAGCCAAGGAGACAGTGGGAGGCAAATCGAACTTGAAGAGATTCAAGAGTCGATAGATGAAGGAACCTCTACCGCTGGCATTCAACCAGAGGAGGAAACTCCGGTTGAACCGATTGACGAATCCTTACCTCTCAGACGTTCCGATAGATTTAGAGTTCAACCCCAACTTTATGGTTTTCATATTACTACCGAAGGGGACACGTATATTAGTGATGGTACACTAGTAAATCTTGATGAACCTAATAGCTATAAGGAAGCCATGGCAGGCCTGGAGTCTACGAAATGGAAAGAGGCAATGGATAGTGAGATCCAATCCATGTACGATAACCAAGTTTGGAATTTGGTTGATTATGTGCCCGAATGTAAGACTGTTGGGTGCAAATGGATCTTCAAAAAGAAGACCGACGTGGATGGGAACGTACACACATATAAGGCGCGATTGGTCACGAAGGGCTTTACTCAAACTCCCGGAGTTGACTATGATGAGACCTTCTCACCAGTTGCGAAGATTAAATCTATTAGAGTGATGCTAGCAATTGCTGCATTTCATGATTATGAGATTTGGCAAATGGATGTCAAGACCGCTTTCCTTAACGGAAAGTTGGCTGAGGATGTTTACATGGCTCAGTCAGAGGGGTTTGTGGATCCAAAGCATCCGAATAGAGTGTGTAAGCTTGAGAAGTCCATTTATGGACTTAAGCAAGCGTCTCGTAGATGGAATCTTTGCTTCGATGAGAAAGTCAAAGAGTTTGGATTTGTACGAAGCGAAGACGAATCTTGTGTATATGTCAAAGCCAGTAGGAGTATAGTAAGCTTCCTCGTTCTATATGTCGATGACATATTACTCATAGGAAACGATGTCCCGACTCTGCAGGAAGTCAAGTCCTGGCTCGGGAAGTGTTTCGCTATGAAGGACCTCGGAGAGGCTTCTTACATTTTGGGAATAAGGATAGTAAGAGAAAGAAGTAAGAGACTAATTGGACTTAGTCAGAATACTTACTTAGAGAAGGTACTAAAACATTTTAGTATGGAAAACTCAAAGAAGGGAGAACTACCGATACAAGGAAATGCCAAGTTAAGTAAGACTCAAAGTCTGAGTACCGAAGCTGAGATAGCAGAAATGAGCCGAGTACCATACGCTTCCGCAGTTGGCTCAATCATGTACTCTATGACTCGTACTCGCCCTGATGTAGCCTTCGCTTTGAGCATGGTTAGCAGATATCAAGGGAACCCTAGCAAAGCACATTGGATTGCGGTGAAGAACATCCTTAAGTACCTTCGGAGGACGAAAGAATGGTTCTTAGTCCTTGGAGGGAGTGATGACTTGAAGGTGCGAGGGTATAGTGACGCCAGCCTTCAGACCGACGGGGACAACCATCGTTTGCAGTCGGGCTGGGTCTTTTCCCTAAATGGAGGAGCAGTGACATGGAAAAGTTCCAAGCAGGAAACCGTAGCTGATTCAACGTGCGAATCAGAGTACATCGCAGCGAGCGAAGCGTCGAAGGAGGCAATATGGCTAAAGAACTTCATTGGTGATCTTGGAGTTGTGCCGGCCATAAAGGAGCCCATGGAGATTTTCTGTGATAACGAAGGTGCGGTTGCCTTGATCAAGGAACCGAGGGATCATGGTAGATCTCGACATATCGACAGAAAATATCACTTCATTAGACATCGTGTAGAAGAAGGACAACTCGTAGTGAAGAGGATATCATCAGAAGATAACCCAGCAGATCCGCTTACGAAGGGACTGAGTAGGGTTAAGCACTTGCAGCATGCTAGGAGTATTGGGCTGAAGGATGATATTAGTATAGATTAGATAGTATTAGAAACGTATAATAGATAAATGTAATTAACATTTGATGATTAAATAAAGGAGTTTTATTTATTAGTAAAGTTACTGTCACATGTTAATTGTTTAACTATTGTTTCACTTTGCATGTTTTGACTTCCAGAATAATTAAGGTTATTAAGAATAATAGAAATTGTTCAAATGGTCCACAATTGTTCATATGTTGGGAGTAGATATGAATGAAGATTGTCATGAATTGGTGTGTAGAATGTCTAAATGGTGTTAGACATAGCAAGGGTTGCTGCAACGTTCATGAGTGCTTATGAACTGGTTTTGAGCATTGGAATAAACCCGCGCTTGCTGGAATCACCTTATGGAATACGATATAAAAGGTGATCGCAAGACGATAATATCATATAGTCTTAAAACCTAAATATATGGTTTATTATTTGTTAATTGATTGTACATTGATAATGCGAAAACGCATCAGTAACTCGTTGTTATAAAACGCATTGTTGTGTATAGTTGGTTAATGAATAAGTAAATGCATATAAGTCGAAGTTTATCTGTAACTTTTATCTAAGAAGGTAAATGCGATATCTCAGCCGCTCGATGATTTGATTTGACTTATGTGTCGGGCCCGGTCAGAACTGAATTGATGTGTTTGATTAAGTTCTATGTCAAATAAATCGGAGATCGAGAAATAAAATGCTTGACTAACCATTCCATAGGATTGTCGGCATGATATCTAACAGAGGACTGTACGATCCCTTATCTAAAGGACAAGATTGATTAGATCAGAGTTGACAGTGTCTTTGAGAGCTACGTTTGCAAACCGAATTATACTTGTATAGTTACTAGACTTATCCAAGTGGGAGACTGTTGGAATAGTGTCTAAGGCTGCAACTATATTAGGCAAGTATTTGATCCGGTTGTGCATGGTCCTTTTGGGTTGCCTTCACCATAGCAACTTGATGGATGATTTGTTAAAAGAGAGTAAATATTATAAGGAATAATATATGGTTATTTGATTAATATAAGTCATAAATTAATTGGAATTAATTTGGTCACTTAAAGAGATTAATTAAATAAGAGGGTATAGACTGTCAATTGTTTGATAGTTACACTTTAGACTATAAATCCTTATCCTAGATAGGATGGACGATTTCTAGGGCTTAGATAAGCCAAAATCGTCCATAGGGTTATCAAGGAAAGGATATGGATCAACTTAAAGTCTAAGTTATTCAATTAGGGTTTAGGTTGTAACCCTTAAGGAGTCTACAAGTATAAATAGACCCTAGGGGTGAGGGAATTCGATATATCATCTAAAGTAGAGATACTCTGGCCGAATTCCTCCCCTCTCCTCTCTCCTAAATCATCTTGCTTGCTATTGGTGTTTGTAAGCCATTAGAGGAGTGACATTTGTGACTCTAGAAGCTCCAAGACAACAAGATCAACAAGGAACTCAAAGGTATGATTCTAGATCTGTTTCAATGTTGTTATTTAACCTAATTAGCCATTAGAAGTCTTGGATTCAAAGCATGTTTAATTAGAAAGCCTAGATCCAAGCATTAGGGTTTTGCATGCGCACATAGGAAAGTTCTTATGGCTAAAACCCATCATAAATGTCATCGATGAACATGATCACCGACCTATCCAACATGGGCCTACACAACCAGTTCATGAGGTCAATGAATCCTACCGTTGCATTGATGAGTCCGAAAGGCATGGCCAAAAACTCATACTGCCCACAACGAGTCCTAAAAGCCGTCGCCTGGATATCCTCCTCGTGAACTCTCATCTGATGATATCCAGATCACAAATCAATCTTGGAAAATACTGAGGGCGAACACCAACCCCCCAACTCTAAATCGTGGGTTGTATACCTCGTCTCGGGCGGCTTCATCTTCCTTGACGCATATGCTATCACATGTCCCCACTGCATCAGCACGACACCCATCCCTTATATAGATGAATCACAGTAGACTACGAAGGCCTCCACCCCTCAGGTTGGGCTAACATTGGAGATTCACACTATCTCTGGCGAAGAGTCTTGAATGAAGCCTGCTGCTCGGGCCCCCAAACAAAAGTATCATCCTTCCTGGTCAATCTAGTGAAAAGAAAGGCAATCTCGGAGAAATCTATGATAAACCTCCTATAGTAGTCTGCTAGGCCCATAAAAATCCTAATCTCGGATGGGGATCTCGACACTTCCCATCACATAACTGCCTCAATCTTGGCTGGGTCAACCAAATTCATATTCTATTTAACAAGGTGTCCTAAGAACTGGACCTCTCATAACCAGAAATCACACAAGGAGAATTTGGCATAAAGCCTCTCAATCTGCAATAATCTAAGAATCTCCCGAAGATGCTCCTCGTGCTATTCCTTAGACCTCGAGTATAATAAAATGTCGTCGATGAACACGATCACCGACCTATCCAACATGGGCTTCCACACCTAGTTCATGAGGTCCATGAATCCTACCATTGCATTGGTGAGTCCGAAAGGCTAACTGCCAGGCCCATAAAACTCCTGTAGTAGTCTGCCAGGCCTATAAAACTCCTAATCTCGGATGGGGATCTCAAAACTTCCCATCGCATAACTCCCTCAATCTTGGCCAGGTCGGCCAAATTCACATTCTATTTAACAAGGTGTCGTAAGATCTGGATCTCTCATAACCATAAATCACACTTGGAAAATTTGGCATAAAGCCTCTCAATCCTCAATACTCTGAGAATCTCCCGAAGATGCTCCTCATGCTGTTTCTTAGACTTCGAATATAAAAAATGTCGTCGATGAACACGATCACCAACCTATCCAACATAGGCTTGCACACCCAGTTCATGAGGTCCATGAATCCTACTGTTGCATTGGTGAGTGCAAAAGGCCCGAACACAAACTCCAAGTGCCCATAACGAGTCCTAAAAGCCGCCGTCTAGATATCCTCCTCTTAAACTCTCATCTGATGATATCCAGATCACAAATCAATCTTGGAAAATCTAGAGGGCAAACACCAACCACCCAACTCCAAATCGTGGGTGGGATACCTCTTCTCGTGAAGCTTCATCTTCCTCGACGCATACGCTATCATGTGTCCCGTCTGCATCAACACGACACCCATCCCTTATATAGATGCATCACAGTAGACTACGAAGTCTTCCACCCCTCAGGAAGGGCTAACACTGGAGATTTACACAATCTCTAGCGAAGAGTCTCGAATAAAGCCTACTGCTCAGGCCCCCAAACAAAAGTATCACCCTTCCTGGTCAATATGGTGAAAGGAATGATAATCTTGGAGAAATCTCTGATAAACCTCCTATAGTAGTCTGCCAGGCCCAGAAAACTCCTAATCTCGGATGGGGATCTCGACACTTACCATCGCATAACTGCCTCAATCTTGGCTGGATCGACCAAATTCACATTCTATTTAATGAGGAGTCCTAAGAATTGGACCTCTCATAACCAGAAATCACACTTGGAGAATTTGGCATAAAGCCTCTTAATCCTCAATACTCTAAGAATCTCCCGAAGATGCTCCTCGTGCTGTTCCTTAGACCTCAGGTATAACAAAATGTCATCGATGAACACGATCACTGGCCTATCCAACATAGGCTTCCACACCCAGTTCATGAGGTCCATGAATCCTACCGTTGCATTGGTGAGTCCGAAACACATGACCACAATCTCTTAGTGCCCATAACGAGTCCTAAAATCCATCGTCTTGAGGGAAAACACCAAACCCCCAACTCCAAATCGTGGGTGGGTTACCTCATCTCGTGAGGCTTCATCTTCCTCGATGCATACTCTATCACGTGTCCCCTATGCATCAACACGACACCCATCCATTATATAGATGCATCACAATAGACTACGAAGTCCTCCACCCCCTCAGGAAGGGCTAACACTGGAGCTTCACACAATCTCTGGCGAAGAGTTTCGAATGAAGCCTGCTGCTCGGGCTCCCAAACAAAAGTATCACCGTTCCTGGTCAATATGGTGAAAGGAATGACAATCTTGGAGAAATCTCTGATAAACCTCCTGTAGTAGTTTGCCAGGCCCATAAAACTCCTAATCTCGGATGGGGATCTCAACACTTCCCATCGGATAACTGAATCAATCTTGGTCGGGTCGACCAAATTCACATTCTATTTAACAAGGTGTCGTAAGAACTGGACCTCTCATAACCATAAATCACATTTGGAGAATTTGGTATAAAGCCTCTCAATCCTCAATGCTCTAGGAATCTATAGAAGATGCTCCTCGTGCTGTTCCTTAGACTTCAAGTATAACAAAATGTTGTTGATGAACATGATCACTGACCCGTCCAACATGGGCTTGCACACCTAGTTCATGAGGTCCATGAATCCTACCATTGCATTGGTGAGTTCGAAATGCATGACCACAAACTCATAGTGCCCATAATGAGTCCTAAAAGCCGCTGTCTGGATATCCTCCTCGCAAACTCTCATCTGATGATATCCAGATCACAAATGAATCTTGGAAAATCTTGAGGGCAAACACCAACCCCTAACTCAAATCGTGGGTGGGATACCGCGTCTCGTGAGGATTCATCTTCCTCGATGGATACGCTATCACGTGTCCTCTATGCATCAACACGACACCCATCCCTTATATAGATGCATCACAGTAGACTATGAAGTCCTCCACCCCCTCAGGAAGGGCTAACACTAGAGCTTCACACAATCTTTGGCGAAGAGTCTCGAATGAAGCCTGCTGCTCGGGCCCCCAAACAAAAGTATCACCCTTCCTGGTCAATCTGGTGAAGGGAACGACTGTCTTGGAGAAATCTCTGATAAACCTCCTGTAGTAGTTTGCCAGGCCCATAAAACTCCTAATCTCGTCAGGGGATCTCGACACTTCCCATCGCATAACTGCCTAAATCTTTACCGGGTAGACCAAATTCACATTCTATTTAACAAGGTGTCCTTAGAACTGGACCGTTGCATTGGTGAGTCGTAAAGGCATGAACACAAACTCATAGTGCCCATAACGAGTCCTTAAAGTTTCCATCTGTATATCCTCCTCGCAAACTCTCATCTGATGATATCCAGATCACAAATCAATCTGGGAAAACCAAGACACCCCCTGCAACTGATCGAATAAACCATCGATGCTCGGTAATGGATAACGGTTCTTGACCATCAGCTTGTTCAACTCCTAGTAGTCGATGTGCATCCGGTGTGAACCATCCTTCTTCTTGACAAAAAGGATCGACGCTCCCTACAGTGAGCTACTTGGTCTAATGAAAACCTTCCCCAACAAATCCTGAAGCCGCGAGGATAACTCCTGTATCTCGGGCGACGCAAGGCGATAAGGTGCATTGGCAATAAGTGCCGCCCCCAGAATCAGATCGATCCAGAAATCCACCGAACTCTTAGGAGGCACACCCGGTAACTCCTCGAGGAAAACATCCATAAACTCATATACCACTGGAACATCAGAAATAGAACTTGGCCTCTCGATGGCAACTCGCGTATCCATCACACATGCTGAAACCCCCATGCATCCCTGCTGTAGACTCTGCCTCACCCTAGCGCGTAGCAGAAGGCTAATCCCAATCTAGTTCCCTTTCCATAAACGATAAGTACTCCCCCACTAGGGTCTCGTATGGTCACCATCTGACACTCACAGTCAATGACAGCCCCAAACCGGCTCAACCAATCTATGCCCACTATGACACGGATGTCACCCATCGCTATCAACACTAGATCTATGGGAAACTCAACACCGAAGATCTCTAAGACACATCCCCGGAATACATCAGTGGCTAAAATTTTATGCTCATCAGCTATAGAAACCCTCATGGTCGACTCAACGCCTCACATCTAACACTAATGTGAGGACTAAAGGATAAGGACACGAAGGATCGACTCGCACCCGAGTCAAATAACACCAAAGCAAGCATTCACAAGAAAGGTACCTATATGAAACACAATATAAGCATAACAAATATAAAATAATCATAAATAAGGGAATACGTACTAGCAACAATGTCAGGTGCTACGCGGACCTTCTCCGCAGTTAACTGGAAAGCTCTCCCATGAGCCCTCGGAGGTTCTACCTTCACCGGAAGACCATCAGTAACGTGCAAAACTAGTAGGAGCAGAATTCTGGGCTTATCCCTGAGTGAGCTGAGGACACTCGGCCTTTCGATGGCCAGTATGGTTGCAATGAAAGCAAACCACAAATCCCTTGGGGCACTCCTTCACCATATGCCCCTCCTTTCCATATTTCTAGCAAATCCCTGATCGTCAAGTTCCCTCATGAGTCTTGTCGCATTTTCCACAAGTTTGACTCTTATGGGCCCCAACTCTTGTATCGGTGGGCTTGGCTCGCTTGGATGTCGGCTGCGACTGTATTGGTCTCTTGTCTCTACCCTGAGACGACTCCTCGTATCTAGTCTGAAACTATAGCTCAATATCCCTCCTCGTAGCATTGATATGTAGCTCAGCCAATGCATGATACACAGAGTTTGCCACGGAATCCTGAATATCTCTCCTCAGTATGCTCAAGTATCGACTTACACGTGCCTGCTTCGTAGACATGTGCTCGAGGCAAAACAATGCCCTCTCATGAAACATCCTCGTAATCTCTGTCAAGATTTCTGTCTTCAGCTTGAGGGATGTATACTTCTAGGCCAATCGCTCCCTCTCCACCTACGGAACATACTCATCTCAGAATAGCTGTGTGAACCTCGTCCATGTCACTGATGTATGATCTACATGAGAGTAATCGGTCGTCAGAAATCTCCACCAGTCCTTCGCTCCCAAGCGAAGCTGGTTCAACGCAAATCATACCTTCAGGTCCTCAGGGCATGAACAGGTATAGAAACATCTTTTGATATTAGAAATTCATCTCATAGCAGCAACTGGGTCCTAGGTCCCATTGAAATCCGGAGGCTTTGTGTTGCTGAACTCCTGAAGCAACAACAAATCACCCCCTGAGGCCTCGCAACAACTAAGGTTGTGGTGGTTGCATTGGTAACAACCTTTGTGATGGTAAAATATCGCTAATAAAAAGTCTCGATCAGTATGGTCTTAATAGACATGAACATCTCTGGCATGGCCTCTCTGACAGCGGCAACCGCCTCCTCCATAATGATCCCGCGGATCTCCGCGTCACTGGTACCACTGCCCCAGGGGTTGTTGCAGGTAATCATCATAATGTCTCTGAAACACAAACACAAATTATCAGAGACTAGCTCAAACACAGACACACTTGATTACCCACTCCTACATGCTCCTTAGCATCTTAAGGTTCTTACTCGGGTCACATATAGATCCGGTGCTTTCAGTAGTATGGGCCCAATACTACCTTCCACACCAACCTATAGTCGCCCCAAGTCCTCTTCCTAGGATCCCAATTCATAAGTACTTTATCCCTCACGGATATCAAACTACCATCTTAGTAGACTACTCAAATTCTTATCCAGGTATCTCTCCTAGATTACTCCTCGATTCAAGACTCTCTAAAATATTCCTTCTAGGTAACCCTACTCAACACATAAACATAGCAAATAGCAAATAATATCAACCAATAGCATCCCCTAGGCTAAGGCGTAAACTCTAGCCATAATTTTTTGAAATACCTAGCCTATCCTCTAGCATGCAGCTCTAATATATCATAAGTATCTCATAATAATAACAAGCACTGTTATTTTGGGAAATCACCGTTCAGGCTCTGGTTGATTATACACACTCCTTCGTCTCATTTCCTCTTTGAAACTCTTTCTCATCTTAGAAAATCATCTCTTTTTAGAAATTGTTTTCTCAAATCCTCAATTTGAGTCAAGGCATAACCGAGATTACATCCGAATCCCTCAAACCAAGGCTGTGATATGAACTTGTAACACTCTAAATTCAAAAAGAAAATTTTCATTTTTAAAATCACAAAAAACCCAATATCACATTTCTCAAAAATCATAAAATGTATAAGTTGTCAAAACATAGGCAAAAAATGATTGATAATATCATAGAATACTCAAAAACATAATCTCTGACTGGTGTGTACAATCAAGTCGACGGCTTCTCGTGATCCTAAGAAAGAAGCTTAGTGAGTTCCCCAAAATACCATACACAAATAATTAGCCTCTTATGGCTATATCTCGATAAGGACCCTTTGGTCATGTGTCTCAGTGAAGACCCTGTAGTGTCACAACTCGGGTTGGCCCCTCTGGTCCTAACCCAATAAAGCACATGATAACATACAACAAAAATCACAAAGAAAATGCATGATACCACATAACTCAATATAATCATATAAGACCCTACGGTCGCACAATATTTCCACTCAGGTAAGTATAGTGAGAAGACTCACCTCGTAAGTAAGCAAGTAAGTCTCGTACTCCACGGACAGTCTCGACTCCGCCTACATATCATAATCATCTCTATTTAAAAGCCTAATAACCATAACCCTAAAAAGTTAGTCTAACCCCTTATCTAACTCACGAAAAGGGTGAAAGACAATTTTACCTCTCCATGGTCTTCACAATTCAAGCCCTGACCAAACCCTAAAAGTCAACGAAGGTCAACACTCGAGTTAGCAGTCCATGTTGACCTAACTCATCGAGTGCATCTATGCAACTCGTTGGGCTCCTTCATTTTCTCTGAAGTATCGGAAAAATGCATCTCAACTCATTGAGTTTCTCACCAACTCGCCAAGTTTCAACACGTCCAGACTATCAAGGAAAAACCTAGCCAAGTTGTCAAGTTGCCTCATCAACTCATCGAGTCCCTTCAGTCCATTCTCTCATTCAGACGTTTTTAAGCAAAACTAAGGCCTCATACTCTAGATCTAGCCTTTTAAGGCTGAAATATCACGTAAATCTACAAGCTTTACATCCATGCATGGCATCTAGGGCTCAAAATGCCAAAACATGCTCTGTAGACGGTTTAATGCATGGAGGTTAGCCATTAGCTTGATAAAGCTCGAATCATTCTGCCGAAGAGACCTCACACTTTCCAGATATGAAGTCACAATCCCATGGCAAGCTCAAACAACTCAAGGACCCAAAGAAAAGTTTAAAATGGCCATAAACTCCTAGTGAAGAGATCTGACTAAACAATGATCAAGGTGATAGCTTTTTACCTTCAAATACCAGCTCACACTGATAGAACACCGAATCCAATGGCTTCTTCTAGTTCCGGTCCTTTTCGTCTTCAATCTCCTTCCAAAAATGCACTAGAACATATAATCTGAGTCTCTCTCTCTCTCTCTCTCTCTCACACACAATGAATATATCTCTATTAGGGTTTCTCATAGAGGTTCAAGATGATAAGGGAGGAGGAAATGAAGGCTTAAGGTCCTTTGAATAGGGTACAAACCCTGAAAATTAGGGTTTTCACACTCAGCTCCTACTCGTCGAGTTGGGTCCTCTAACTTGTCGAGTATACTCTTAAAATCACATGGCCATTTAACTCTCTACTCGACGAGTTGGGGCCTCCAACTCGTTGAGTTTCTTTGATAACATGAAAATAAATTAATTAAACATAATGCCTAGGAGTCGGGATGTTACAGCACATTATCCCCTAGAGTTTATTTACGCGTGACTTTTTACGATTTCACTATGATGTTTAAATAATATACCCATTTTGATTGGTTTTGGAACAACTAGTTTGTACGGTTTAATGTTTTAAAAATGAAAATGTTTCCTTAGATTTTTTGGGACGTTACAAGCTGTTATCAAAATATTTGTTTGATTGATTCGGGTTCTCTCTCGGGTGTGAGTGAACTCAAATTGAGGTATTGGTAATCTTTTGAAAGGAAATAAATACTAAAATGATTTTTATAAAGAAAAAGGGGTTGTGATGCGTGCAATCAGCGGAGCTCAAGTAAGTGAATCCCAGAATACCCATACATGTTGATATGTTATATGATATAAATGCTTGCATGCTAAGATAAGGATAAGGATACTTTCAGGAATTTAATGATAGATTTTTCTGATATATGATGCCTCGTAGCATAAGAGGAATTGCATGTTATGCTAGATTTAGAATCTGTAATGTTACCAGTATTTGCTAAGTGTATACTTTAAAAATTATATATGATTAGGATCATATAACCCTAAAATGACTGATTTAGCCTTATTTCTAATTCCTTGTCCGGTTGTGGTCCTAGTGTAGAGTCTTTTATAGGAAAGTCTATTTGATCATGTGTTGTGTATAATTTTCATGCATAAGGCTACCAATAATGAGATTGGAAGTTCCTAGCATGATAGTAGTATGTAAGCTAGGAGATGTCCTTTGATTGGTTTATGGCTTAGAGTGTTACTGCACGAATGTTGTTTGCTTAGTGCTTTGTGGAACTCTTGACGATGTGAGTAACTATTAAGTGAATATGTTAAGTCAAATTCTATATAGGTTGAATAATCTCAGAGTGATTGATTTTGCCCTACTATGCAAATTTCATTTGAGTGTAACCATTGTAAGGATGAGTCCTTTAATCGAAGGATTATCTAAGCTTTGTGGCATGTGATTGTATTCATAAAATAGTTAGTTGGCATTAGTGGGAGTTCTTTAGCAGCTGATGGCATGGTGAGGTTGGGAACCTAGGAGAGCTTAAGAAATTCTTTAGTAGGTTTGGTTGCGACGTTTAGCAGGTATTTACAATACCATTTTGAGATGGTGACTTGGAATATCTAGGCTAGTACTTGAGGAAAGTATCGATAGATGTGGAAGGTAGTATTGGGCCATTACTAATGAAAGCACAATATCCATACTCGAATCAAGGATGGTCTCAGATGTAACGCCCGTGTTTCTAGGCTTACCATTTTTAGCAATGTAATAGTCTAGGTTAACCTTGTAACTCAACTTGAAATAATAAGAATGTATTATTTGTGAATTATTTGAATTATGTGATTTATGTGTGTATTTTCTTAATTTTTATAATTTAATGAATTAAGAATAAAATAAGCATCAAAATTAAAGTGTGAGATAAGCCTGATATCTTTGCATAAAGTTGTAGTGGTTGAAACAAGGATTCCGGAGATATAAGGAATGCCAAAATCCGAGTTATAACGAAGAAGTTATGACCTGTCGAAGTTTCGCGACAGAACCGACACGACGCCGAGTGACGTAAAATATGTATTTAAGATAGAGCGATATTTAGCCTTAGCGATCTAAACGAAAGTCGTAGATTTCGTTAAACCGAGAGCGTGCATAAAAGGAACGCCCAAATCTGACTTCGTATGAGGAAGTTATGATTTTCTGAAGTTTCGACGTGGTAGTATGCAGCCCGAATACTCGATTTGAGATCGAGCGGTTTTTAGCCGAAACAATCTAAATGAGAAACGAAGATCTCATTGTTAGTAGCGAAACGATGACAAGTTAGGCGAGGACGGACGTCAGACGAAGAAGTTATGAATTTATAACGAAGTTTTTCTGTCCCGGCCTTCTAAAAATAAATAATAAAAATAAAAGTCAAAATTAGCCGACGGAGTCTAAATGAAAGTTCTAGAGTATGGTCTGACCTTCACGTGGATATAAAGAATGTCGAAAACGGAGCTCGTATGCGAAAGTTACGCAATTTAGAAGTTTGACAAGTCAATTACGCCCCGCGTAATTTGTGTACGCCCCGCGTACTCAGTCGGATGCAACTTGTCTGATCAATACTCGAGTGCCACCAGTCGACGCACGCAGTGACGTCAATGTACGCCCCGCGTAACCCGAGTACGCCCCGCGTAATTTGAGTACGCCCCGCGTAATCCCAAACCCAGCAGCCTATAAATAGAACTCGAATTCAGCCATTTTCTCTTGTTCAAACTCTTCCCTCTCTCTAAGTTTTGCCTCGTTTTGCATGTCGTTTATGCCCCAAAGCCCCGGTAATATTCCCGAGCCCCGAAGTAAGATCCGAAGCCCCGAGGATCCCGAAGAGTGTTATTCCCGAGCCGAAACGCTGCCCGCAAGGAGCCCGGTTTTGTGAAGATCTTCCAGATCTACGGAGAAACACCTCTTCTGCAAGACGTAGTGCTGCCCGATCATCTTCTGATCAAGTGAGTGTGTAGTTATTTTCATTCCAACGCAATATTATGAAGTATTTCATATAAAATACGTGTTAGGTGTATATATTTGGTTGTTATACGTGTGAGTGTATATTCACTCTCTTCTATCTTATAGATATGATGTATTCTCTATGAAATACGTGTTATGTGTGTATGCCTCATCTGTTATGTGGAATATGTATTGCTTAAAGCATGTTATACAGGTTTTTAAACTATGTATAAAAACGTATATTTTTATCTACTAATATGTTGGGTAGAACATGGGTAGATAATTGGTGTGTAATAAACAGATGAGAGGCCTCAGTGTTATTGGTGTTATTCTAGTCATTCAGCAGAGTATGGATGACGACCACGGACTATTCTAGACTGTCCTGTGGAACACTAGCAGGCTCATTACCTGTAGGTGTTGTGAACGACGTGTTCACCGGTGTACTCTATCCCCCACATGGTTGCCTTTAGGACACTTAATGTTGAGGAAGCTCCTCTGCAGTAATGTCCATCCCGATGAAAAATCCTGAAATAGGTTCCTTATAATAGACGTTATTTTTAGGAACGTAAGGTGAGGATAACGGGAATGGGTAATCGGGTTTATTGTTGATTGTTGAAATTAAATATAATTATTGTAGGTTGAAAACCCTATATGCTCACCAGGCTCCCAAGCCTGACCCACTCAGTTGATTTATTTTACAGGAAGTGGCGCAAGAGCTTAAGATGGGCGAACATCAAGTTGTTTTGTTTACAAGTCTGTATATGTATATATTTGTTGAATGACTTGTAATGCTATCGTTTATGCTTTATGATCTATATCGGAACATGACATCCCGTCTTTTGATTATGAAATGAAATCATATTTCTTTATGAAATGTTTTGATAAATATCTATTTTATCATGTTTTGTTTTTGGGAACAAATTCCGCATCTCTTTTAAAATTAAAAGGATTTAGTCTGAAAATTATTTTAAAAAGCATAAATGAAATCGGTCTTTTCTGGCCGAGATTTTGGGGATGTCACAGTTGGTATCAGAGCATTAGTTTAAGCGAATTAGGAATTTGTAGGATTTCTAAACTTAAACTTAGGATGCTAAGTGGAGATTGCGAGGTGTGTGTCTGTTGGATCTTAGACACAAGCACTAGTTTATTTTAGGAAAGTTGCCTAAAATTCTTTTATGTGCTAAATGTTATATGTTGCCATATATGATATTATTTGTTCGGATCTATGGTTTGTTGCCAACCGGATCTGAAGGTTTATGTGTTTAGGATTCTAAGCGTATGTATACGATATTAGAACTAGCATGTAATCGTTTGGAGTAATAAGGTGAAATTATTCGGTGTATAGATCAAAATGGTGAGAACAAGAAGCGGAGTTGGAAATGCTAATGAAAACAGGAATCAACCACCTGTAATCGAGCAAGTACCTGTCGTAGCTGCTGCACCTGAGCTGATAAAAATGGCTGGTGTACAAATGATGATTCAAATGATGTTGGATCGTCAGATGAAAGAAACAAGATGCCTGCTTAGGCAGAATCGTGAAGAACCGTCAATTCAAGCGGAAGAGCCCGAGGAGAATGGAGGGCAATCTGAAGGAGAGAACTTTAGTGGGATCATTGGTCAAGACGAACAACCAGTGGTTAGACGCAATAACCAGTATGGAGGAAATGATGGTCGTGGGTGCAAGTATAAGGATTTCATGGCATCCAAACCACCATGCCTATCCGGAAGTCTGACGCCGGTACAAGTTATGGACTGGGTCTCCGAAATGGAGACTATGTTTGAAAGTTGCGAATGCAGCAACAGGCAGAAGACCGCTCTTGCGATCCCTCTGCTAAAATCTGGCGTGTTGAGTTGGTGGAAGTTGTTAGCTGACTCTATGCCCAAGGGAGAAGCAAGCAAAATGTCTTGGGAAGACTTTGTGGAACAACTAAAACTACAATACTGCTCCGAGCAGGACCTTCTGGAAATCAGTAATGAGTTTCAGAATTTGAAGAAAGGGAAATTGAGCGTTACTGAATACGCTACAAGTTTCACGGAAAAGATGAAGTTTATCCCATATTTGGTGCCTACAGAACTCTCTAAGGTCAACAAGTTTGCCCTTGGACTACCAGCAGACTATGGTCCAATGGTTAAGCAAGCAACCACATTGAAAGCCGCCATCTGGGCTGCTAGAAATGTTGAGACCCAGATCAGGGAAAAAGGTCTAGAAAGGTCAGAGGTTGGTGAGAAAAGGAAAATCGATGGATTTTCAGGGTCCAGCAAGAAAAGTAAATTCTCGAAGTCTAGTTCGAGAGGAAGTGGAGGAAAGGTAGAGGCGAAATGGTGCGACAAGTGCAAGAAGAAGCATCATGGGAAGTGTGGCGGGGAAACCACATGCTACAAATGTGGAAAGCCAGGGCATTATGCCAACGAATGCACCTTCACCAAGAATGTTTGTTATGGTTGCGGTGAGGAGGGGCACATCTCAAGGGATTGTCCGAAGAAGAAGGAGGCAGCAAGACCCAACATTCCGCCAATGCCAAAGGCGAGAGCATTCCAGATGACACTGGAAGCTGCTAAAGATGAAGCTGATGTCGCTTCAGGTACCTTTCTCGTTAACAAATTGTCTGCCCAAATTTTATTTGATTCTGGAGCCAACTACTCCTTTATATTGCATGAATTTGGTAGAAAACTAGCTTTGCCTATTGTGAGACTAGATAATGCTTTATTAGTCGAAGTTGCTAGTGGCAAGATTGTACCTGTTAGCCATCGTATGAAAAACATTTTAATTGATTTGAATGGGAATAAGTTCCACGAGGAATTATTACCTATAGAACTTAATGGTTTCGACATCGTTTTGGGAATGGATTGGCTTAGTGCCAATGATGCCGAAATTTTATGCAAGAAGAAAATAGTGAAAGTGAATCCGCCTGGAAAGGAATCGTTTATGGTGTATGGAGATAAACGCAGAGTAAATTCTGGAATCATTTCTCTAATGAAAGCCAGAAAATGTTTGACCAAGGGGTGTACATCATACTTAGCATTCGTGATCGATGCTAAGAAGGAAAAGAAGGTGATGCAAAATATTCCCGTTGTGTGTGATTATCCGGAAGTATTTCCCGAAGATCTTCCTGGATTACCGTCCGATCGACAAGTAGAATTTCGTATTGACTTGTTGCCCGGAACAACGCCAATTGCAAAAGCACCTTATCGATTAGCACCGACGGAGATGAAGGAGCTAATGATGCAACGTCAGGAGTTATTGGACAAAGGTTTCATTAGACCTAGTTCATCACCCTAGGGAGCTCCGGTGTTATTCGTAAAGAAGAAAGATGGAAGCATGAGGATGTGCATTGATTACCGAGAGCTGAATAAGGCAACAATAAAGAATAGATATCCGTTGCCGAGGATTGATGACCTATTCGATCAGCTACAAGGTTCAAGTTATTTCTCAAAGATCGACTTGAGGTCAGGATATCATCAGCTAAAAGTAAGAGAGCAGGATATAGAGAAGACTGCATTCAGAACCCGATATGGACACTATGAGTTTTTGGTTATGTCGTTTGGACTAACCAATGCTCCCGCAGCATTCATGGATTTAATGAACAGAGTTTGTAACCCGTTCCTTGATAAATCTGTGATAGTGTTCATAGATGACATTCTGATTTATTCAAAAAGCCAAGAGGAGCATGGCAGACACTTGCGAGAAGTTTTGGAAGTCTTGAAGAAGGAGAAGCTGTATGCGAAGTTCTCCAAATGTGATTTTTGGATTCGAGAAGTCCAATTCTTGGGTCACGTGGTCAACCAAGAAGGTATAATGGTTGATCCAGCAAAGATTGAAGCTGTAATGAAGTGCGAACAACCAAAAAGTCCCACGGAGATTCGAAGCTTTTTAGGATTAGCCGGATATTACCGAAGGTTTATCCAAGGCTTTTCTTCGATTTCTAGTCCATTAACAGCTTTGACCCACAAAGGAGCTACTTATGCTTGGAGTGATAAGCATAAAGAAGCATTCAAGAAGCTAAAGAAGAAACTATGCGAGGCACCGATACTTTCTCTACCCGATGGAGTTGAAGACTTTGCTGTTTATAGCGATGCGTCTGGTGTTGGATTGGGTTGTGTTTTGACCCAAAGAGATAAGGTGATCGCGTATGCATCTCGACAGCTGAAAGAGCATGAAAAGAACTACCCGACTCATGATTTGGAGTTGGCAGCGGTAGTTTTCGCTCTGAAAATATGGAGGCATTACCTCTATGGCACGAAGTGCAAACTTTTCACTGATCATAAGAGTCTCCAATATCTCTTTAGTCAGAAAGAATTGAATATGAGGCAACGACGCTGGCTGGAACTACTTAAATACTACGACTGTGAGATACTTTACCACCCCGGTAAGGCCAATGTTGTTGCTGATGCTCTCAGTCGGAAAGTCAATCTTGAAAGGAGAAGGCCAAGAGCGTTGAGAATTGAAGTTGTCTCGACTATTTTGGAAAGTATAAAGAAAGCTCAAGAGGAAGCTTCGGAGAAGAATGACCGGAAGGAGGAACGTTTGGGCAAAACGTTGGTGTTCGGTGTAAACAGTCACGGACTGAAGGTGTTCCAAGATCGGATTTGGATACCTAAGACAGGAGGAGTCAGAGATCTTCTGATGGAAGAAGCTCACAAGACCATGTACTTAATTCATCCCGGTAGCACTAAAATGTACAGGGACGTGAAACCCTATTATTGGTGGCCGACGATGAAGCTCGACATTGCGAAGTATGTGGCCGAGTGTGTGACTTGTGCAAGAGTCAAGGCACAACATCAGAAACCGTACGGGAGTTTAGAACCATTGTCTGTGCCTATGGGTAAGTGGGAAGACATTACTATGGATTTTGTCACTAAACTGCCCAGAACAAAGAATGGTCACGACATGATTTGGGTGGTCGTCGATCGATTCACTAAGAGTGCGCATTTCATAGCAGCCAATGAGAAATGGTCTATGGAAAAGCTTGCGAATTCTCACGTGAAGGAAATTGTGAGACTTCACGGTGTTCCGTTAACGATTGTGTCGGATCGTGATAGCCGTTTCACCTCACGATTTTGGAAAAGTCTACAAGAGGAATTGGGTACCAAGTTGTGTTTAAGTACAGCTTACCATCCGCAGACTGATGGTCAGAGCGAACGGACGATACAAACACTTGAAGATATGCTGAGAGCGTGTACCTTGGAATTCCTAGGTAATTGGGATGAACATTTACCTTTGGTAGAATTTTCCTATAATAATAGTTTTCACTCGAGCATAAAGATGGCACCTTATCAAGCTTTATATGGACAGAAGTGTCGTACACCATCTTGTTGGCTTGAGGCTGGGGAAAAACAGTTTATGGGGCCGGAGATAGTCCATCAAACTGTTGAAAAGTTGAAAATAATTAGGGAGAGAATGTTAGCAGCTCAGGACCGTCAAAAGAGTTATGCTGACAAAAAGCAAAGACCGATGACTTTTGAAGTTGGAGATTCGGTTTTGCTTAAAGTCTTGCCGTGGAAGGGACTTATAAGATTTGGAAAAAGGGGAAAGTTAAGTCCAAGGTTTATTGGACCGTTTAAAGTTCTTCAGAGGATTGGGAACCAAGCTTACAAGCTCGAACTACCAGAAGAACTGAATGGAATTCATAACACTTTCCATGTGTGTTATTTGAGGAAGTTCACAGGAGAAGTTCCCGACATAATTCCACTTTCAGAGTTGAGGATCGATGAGAACAAAAGGTTGATTGAGGAACCGGAGGCAATTGTTGACCGAAAGACTAAGAAATTGCGACGTAAGATGGTGGAGTTAGTGCTTGTCCGATGGAAACACACGAATGGGCCAAATCTCACCTGGGAGACGGAGAGTGACATGATGAGTCGCTATCCGCATTTGTTTGCTGGTGTGTGATTCCGGGGACGGAATCATTCTAAGGTGGAGAGAATTGTAACGCCCGTGTTTCTAGGCTTTCCATTTTTAGCAATGTAATATTCTAGGTTAACCTTGTAACTCAACTTGAAATAATAAGAATGTATTATTTGTGAATTATTTGAATTATGTGATTTATGTGTGTATTTTCTTAATTTTTATAATTTAATGAATTAAGAATAAAATAAGCATCAAAATTAAAGTGTGAGATAAGCCTGATATCTTTGCATAAAGTTGTAGTGGTTGAAACAAGGATTCCGGAGATATAAGGAATGCCAAAATCCGAGTTATAACGAAGAAGTTATGACCTGTCGAAGTTTCGCGACAGAACCGACACGACGCCGAGTGACGTAAAATATGAATTTAAGATAGAGCGATATTTAGCCTTAGCGATCTAAACGAAAGTCGTAGATTTCATTAAACCGAGAGCGTGCATAAAAGGAACGCCCAAATCTGACTTCGTATGAGGAAGTTATGATTTTCTGAAGTTTCGACGTGGTAGTATGCAGCCCGAATACTCGATTTGAGATCGAGCGGTTTTTAGCCGAAACAATCTAAATGAGAAACGAAGATCTTATTGTTAGTAGCGAAACGATGACAAGTTAGGTGAGGACGGACGTCAGACGAAGAAGTTATGAATTTATAACGAAGTTTTTCTGTCCCGGCCTTCTAAAAATAAATAATAAAAATAAAAGTCAAAATTAGCCGACGGAGTCTAAATGAAAGTTGTAGACTATGGTCTGACCTTCGCGTGGATATAAAGAACGTCGAAAACGGAGCTCGTATGCAAAAGTTACGCAATTTAGAAGTTTGACAAGTCAATTACACCCCGCGTAATTTGTGTACGCCCCGCGTACTCAGTCGGATGCAACTTGTCTGACCAATACTCGAGTGCCACCAGTCGACGCACGCAGTGACGTCAAAGTACGCCCCGCGTAACCCGAGTACGCCCCGCGTACTGAGTACGCCCCACGTAATTTGAGTACGCCCCGCGTAATCCCAGACCCAGCAGCCTATAAATAGAACTCGAATTCAGCCATTTTCTCTTGTTCAAACTCTTCCCTCTCTCTAAGTTTTGCCTCGTTTTGCGTGTCGTTTATGCCCCAAAGCCCCGGTAATATTCCCGAGCCCCGAAGTAAGATCCGAAGCCCCGAGGATCCCGAAGAGTGTTATTCCCGAGCCGAAACGCTGCCTGCAAGGAGCCCGGTTTTGTGAAGATCTTCCAGATCTACGGAGAAACACCTCTTCTGCAAGACGTAGTGCTGCCCGATCATCTTCTGATCAAGTGAGTGTGTAGTTATTTTCATTCCAACGCAATATTATGAAGTATTTCATATAAAATACGTGTTAGGTGTATATATTTGGTTGTTATACGTGTGAGTGTATATTCACTCTCTTCTATCTTATAGATATGATGTATTCTCTATGAAATACGTGTTATGTGTGTATGCCTCATCTGTTATGTGGAATATGTATTGCTTAAAGCATGTTATACAGGTTTTTAAACTATGTATAAAAACGTATATTTTTATCTACTAATATGTTGGGTAGAACATGGGTAGATAATTGGTGTGTAATAAACAGACGAGAGGCCTCGGTGTTATTGGTGTTATTATAGTCATTCAGCAGAGTATGGATGACGACCACGGACTATTCTAGACTATCCTGTGGAACACTAGCAGGCTCATTACCTGTAGGTGTTATGAACGACGTGTTCACCGGTGTACTCTATCCCCCACATGGTTGCCTTTAGGACACTTAATGTTGAGGAAGCCCCTCTGCAGTAATGTCCATCCCGATGAAAAATCCTGAAATAGGTTCCTTATAATAGACGTTATTTTTAGGAACGTAAGGTGAGGATAACGGGAATGGGTAATCGGGTTTATTGTTGATTGTTGAAATTAAATATAATTATTGTGGGTTGAAAACCCTATATGCTCACCAGGCTCCCAAGCCTGACCCACTCAGTTGATTTATTTTACAGGAAGTGGCGCAAGAGCTTAAGATGGGCGAACATCAAGTTGTTTTGTTTACAAGTCTGTATATGTATATATTTGTTGAATGACTTGTAATGCTATCGTTTATGCTTTATGATCTGTATCGGAACATGACATCCCGTCTTTTGATTATGAAATGAAATCATATTTCTTTATGAAATGTTTTGATAAATATCTATTTTATCATGTTTTGTTTTTGGGAACAAATTCCGCATCTCTTTTAAAATTAAAAGGATTTACTCTGAAAATTATTTTAAAAAGCATAAATGAAATCGGTCTTTTCTGGCCGAGATTTTGGGGATGTCACATCAGAAATTCTAGGAAGCTTGTAGGATGAGGAATTTTATGGGTATGATATGATTATTGTACGCTTACTTTTCAGTATGGTGATGAGCACTCATGGAGGTTGATTTGGATCAGGATCAAGTGTTGGAATTACGCTGATGGGTGAGCGGACGCGGGAGTTCATTTTGTCATAGATCACTCGCCATATTTTGGAGCATACTCCTATGATTTTTGATATGTTCAAGGAAGCGATCTTTTAGATTATGGAGGAGCATCGAGACACGTACCGTTATGGGATTATGGAGTTAGTGGATGAGCGACTCGAGTTCTTTGGGACTGAGATCGTGACTGGACAGTTCAGAGTGCAGACTCCTTCTTTTCGTGAGCTCATGGCTTGTGGAGCTCCGGGGTTCTTTGGGGCTAAGGACCCCATTGCTTGCCGCCGATGGATCACTGTCATGAAGAATGCTTAGCGGACAAGTTTCTGCCCTCAGTGGGTGAAGGTGAGATTTTCGTATTGTCTTTTGAGGGACCGAGCTCACAATTGGTGGGAAGAGGTTAGAAGTTCATTAAGATCAGCAGTTGTGGTGGCCATATCTTGGGAGGTTTTTGTTACAAGACTCCAAGAGGAGTTTGCACTAGCAATTAAGGTGTAACAACTGGTGAGGGATTTTAAGGACCTTAAGAATGTAGTAGAGATCATTACCATGTTTTGGGAAAGGGCTTTGTTAGTTCCACAATATGCGACGGACGAGGAGATCAAGAAGGTGATGTGCCATGATATGTTGAGGGATGACATCGAGGAGTTTATGAGCTTATCATGGTTCAAGAACTTGAATGATATGATTACTAGAGCTTGAGAGCGGAAGATTGATTTGGAACGCCTCGGTAAGAGGAAGTCAGAGTAGATTCAGATTGTAGTGGGCCATGTCACATCCCGGCCATCGGCGGAAACACCGGGTAGTGTAACGTTATTTTTCGTATCACAGTTATATAACATACATTGAAATATACTTAAAGAAAGTACATACCTTTATTGATGTTATGAAATTTACATTATTGTTTTTCCTAATATTTATTACATAATATCCGACTATGACATACTTCTTAATGAACAGAAAGGTAATAGTAAAACTTCTTTCGCTTGAATACATACCAGATTTTCAAGTTCCTGAAAACACATGCATTTTAAAATACGTCAACATAAAGTTGGTGAGTCCACAGGTTTTGACTCCATAAAATAATACATTTTTACACATTCAAAAGTATAGTTTTGAAAGTATCATTTTGACTCTCCAACATTAGGTATAATGGTATACTTATCAATTAAGTGTTATACCTAAACATTTCTTAATCTTAAGGTATACGTAGAGGAAAACTTATACTTAACATTAATACTTGTATACGACAAGGTATAATGTTTCTAACAATTTGCTACCATGAGCCTGTAACCGCTGCTATGACATAATACCTCTGATAGAACAATACACTCATGATTTACCATGAGAACAAATACACTCATGATTTAAAATGAGAAACAACACCATACGCTTCATCGACATCGGAATAATAACAAATAAAAGGATAGTTCATCACTTGTTTTGGTTGACTATAGCTAACAGTCGCAAGTGGGGTGGTCAACCCGTATACTAATTATACACGACTTCCTCGCTCACACAGGATTAATGATTACATTTCAGAGGATTTCCACTAAGATCCCCAATCTTAGTTGATGAATACAATTACTCATGTAGACTTTGACGGCTTCCTATAGCTCTAACAACAAAAGGATCTTCATGTCTAAAACCTTAAGTTACTAGACTTTTCTTTTAAACATTACTCCTAACTTCATAATATTTAGGCAGTATAACAACTATATCTTGAAGTAAAAACCAAGTTTTATCTTGACCTAAAACCAATAATAACAACATATAACGTTTCTAGTTTTATCTTGACATAAAACTATCAATAACAATACGGAGTTTTATCTTGACATAAAACTAACAATAACAACATATAACATATCCCGTTTTATCTTGACATAAAACTATTAATAGCAACCTACTGTATAACTTAACATTTAGAACTTTCGAATATTACTTCGGTATTATATCGCACACAACATATATATAGAATCCTAAGTATAACTCAAGATCTACATTAGTAAATTAACATACTGATAAGTTGATAATAGTTGTACGTATTCAAAATGTTATATTTAGAACCATCATATCTTGATTTATCATAACTATGTACTATCATATAGACATGATAATAACATATATACAATGACTAGCATGCGTTTTCCCCCGAAATATTAGAAAGTGGGGCAGTGAAACTCATCCTAGTAGCGTGATTTTATGATATCTAAGCAAAACGGTCAGCGTGCGAGATCGTCGGGGCTCGGGATGCAAGATGGCCTCAACAAAGGAGAGAAATGGAAGAAGTTTTGGTGTAAGAATGGCTGAATTCGGACCTGCTATTTATAGTAGGGATTTAGGACACTCATGCCGTGAGTGTCATAAGGCTCACGTCGTGAGTCTTGCTTGATCACTCCGTAGACTTGTCATTTGCATCCCTAGCTTCAGAAGGTAGCCATGTGACTCCTCACGTCGTGAGTGTCATAAAGCTCACGTCGTGAATTTGGATCCTATCTCTCGCAGTCTCTAGATTCCGAATTATGACAAAATGACTCCTCACACCGTGAGTGTCATAAAACTCACGTCGTGAATTTAGTTAGTTTAGGGTTTTTAAAAGCTAAATCTTCGAAAGGCCATAACTTTTGGATACGAACTCTATTTTTGACGTTCTTTATATGTACGCATAGGTATTTAAGATTACTACAACTATCTTTTAGATTTAAATACCTAATTATAGTTCTATTTTAAATTTCTCTTATGATAGAGATTTATAGTGTTCGGTTATCATAACTTCTTCATGCGACGTCGGATTCAGACATTCTCTATATTTTTGGAATCGTATGGACATATACTTTGAGTTGTATCACAAAGAAAGTTCATATTTGTATTAGAATTTATCATGAACTACATAAAATTCTTATCACATTACTAGGTTAACATAATCACATTACATGATTGGCATAATCACATGTGATTGTCTATTGACCTATTTTGACTAGTGTTACATTCTCCCCCCGTTAGAACAATTTCGTCCCCGAAATTTATCTTGTGGATAGGGTTTTGTCAAATAGTTGGGGGTATTTTTCTTTCATCTGATCTTCACGTTCCCAAGTAAATTCAGGTCCTCGTAAAGAGTTCCATCGAACTTTCACTATGGGAATACGACTCTGCTTTGATCTTTTGACTTCTCGATCCATGATGTCGACAGGTTCTTCTATAAAGTTGAGTTTGGTATTGACTTGTATCTCGTCGAGAGGTACCACAAGAGTGTCATCAGATAGACATATTTTGAGACTTGATACGTGAAAAACATCATGTACATTACCTATCTCTTGAGGCAACTTGAGTTGGTATGCGACATAACCAATTCTAGCTAGAATTTCAAAAGGTCCTATATATCGTGGGTTTAGTTTGCCTCGCTTACCGAATCCAATTACACCTTTTCAAGGAGAGACCTTCAACATTACTTTATCTCCAACTTGGAATTCTAAAGGCTTATGTATTACGTCAGCATAGCTCTTTTGACGATCATGTGCAGCCTTTAATCGATATTTAATTTGCACGATCTTTTCAGTTATCTCATGGATTATTTCTGGTCCAGTACGTAAGGTATTGCCTATATGTTCTCTGGCCATCTAGGTATCTCCAACTTCTGCCCAACATACTGGGGAACGACATTTTCATCCATAAAGAACCTCAAACGGTGCAACCTTGATGCGGGTGTGATGACTATTGCTGTAGGAAAACTCAATTAACGGTAAATGAGTATCCCACGCATTTCCGAAGTCTATTACACAGGCTCGGAGCATATCTTCTAAAGTCTGAATGGTTCTCTCACTCTGAACATCAGTCTGTGGATGGTAAGCTGTAATCATGTCTAGACGTGTTCCTAAGGATTTTTGTAGAGATTGCCAATATCTTGAAGTGAATCTACTATCTTGGTCAGAAATAATAGAACTTGGAACTCCATGCAATCTAACAATTTCCTTAAGATAAACTCTAGTCAGCTTCTCCATCTTGTCGTTCTCCATAATTGGTAAGAAATGAGCGGACTTAGTCAATCTATCGACTATTACCCAAATAGTGTCGAACCCACTAGGAGTTTTGGGTAACTTAGTGATGAAGTCCATTGAAATTTGCTCCCATTTCCATTTTGGTATTTCCAGTTGTTGAAGTAAACCTGAAAGCTTTTGATGTTCTGCCTTTACTCTAGAACACGTCAAACATTTTCTCACATAAGTAACAATTTCTGCCTTCATGTTTGGCCACCAATAATGTACTTTTAAATCCAAGTACATTTTGTTAGAGCCTGGATGCACGGAATAGCTGGACTTGTGGGCTTCTTCTAAGACCAAGTCTTTGATTCCACTGAACTTAGGTGTCCAAATTCGGTTCATAAAGTGTCGCGTTCCGTCATCTTTTTGTATAAGTTGCTTTTCCATTCCTCGCAAAGCTTCGTTCTTGACGTTTTCTTCTTTTAGAGCCTTAAGTTGAGCTTCTCTAATTTGTGTTGTAAAGTTAGAATGGATAGTTATAGTTAATGCTCGTACCCGTCGGGGTTTAATATGTTCTTTCCGGCTCAAGGCATCTGCTACCATGTTTGCTTTTTTGGGATGATAACGAATCTCACATTCGTAATCATTCAACAATTCGACCCATCTTCATTGTCTCATATTAAGATCTTTTTGGTCGAAGATGTGCTGGAGACTCTTGTGGTCGGTAAAAATAGTACACTTAGTATCGTATAGGTAATGTCTCCAAATTTTTAGTGCAAAAACTACAGCATCCAATTCAAGATCATGGGTAGTGTAATTATTCTCATGCACCTTAAGTTGTCGTGATGCATAGGTGATATCTTTTCCTCTTCGCAACAACACACATCCCAATCCTTGATTTGATGCGTCGCAGTATACAACAAAATCTTCTGTCCCCTCTGGAAGGGATATGATTGGTGCACTACACAACATTTGCTTTAGTTTTTGAAAAGCAACTTCTTGTTTGTCTTCCCAGTTGAACTTCGTATCCTTCTGGGTTAGTGTTGTAAGCGGCTTGGTTATTTTGGAGAAATTCTCTATGAATATGCGGTAATAGCCAGCAAGTCCTAGGATTTAACGCACTTCTGTTGGTGTCTTTCGTGTGTTCTAATTCATAATTGCCTTGACTTTGGATGGGTCAACATGAATTCCTTCATTTCTAACTACATGACCTAAAATTGTACTTCTCTAATCCAAAACTCGCATTTGGAGAATTCAGCGTACAACTTTTCTTTGCTTAGTATCTCCAAGATTAATTGTAGGTGTTGACCATGTTCTTCCTTGGTTCGTGAATATATCAATATATCATCGATAAATACGGTCACAAATTTATCCATGTATGGTTTGCAAACGCGATTCATGAGATCCATAAACACTACTGGGGCGTTGGTCAATCCAAAAGACATAACTAAGAACCCATAATGACCATAACGAGTTCTAAACGCTAGTTTTGGAATGTCGTCTTCTTGTACCCTAAGTTGATGGTATCCTGATCTAAGATCTATCTTTGAGTAGTAGCTAGATCCTTGCAGTTGATCGAATAGATCATCAATTCTTGGAAGCGGATAACGATTCTTGATCGTTAGCTTGTTCAACTCCATATAATCAATACACATTCGAAAGGATCCGTCCTTCTTCTTGACAAACAAGATTGGTGTTCCCCAAGGTGAAAAACTTGGTCGGATAAAGCCTTTGTAAAGAAGTTCTTGTAGTTGGCTAGACAATTCTTGCATTTCAGATGGAGCCAATCGATAAGGAGATTTTGCTACTGGTACTGCTCCTGGAATTAAGTTGATTCAAAACTCAACTTGTCGGACGGGAGGTATTCCAGGCAGATCTTCAGGAAACACATCAGGGAAATCACATACTTGAGGTATGTCCTTGATTTGTTTTGTTTTTCTCTTCCTATCTACAATGTGGGCTAATAATGCGCTACATTTCTTATGTTGATATTTCTAGGTCTTTGTACAAGAGATGACTTTGAGGTTCTTCCCAAATTTATCACCATAGATAATCAGGGATTCACCGTTTGGTAAGGGTAGTCGTATGGCTTTCTCATGACATAAAATTTCGGCGTGGTGTGAAGATAACCAATCCATGCCAATTATGACATCAAAACTACTGATAGGCGTTGACATGAGGTTGACATGAAAAAGCTAGTTATTAAGAGTTAACAGAATTTTTTTTAGGATTTCATTTGTTTTCTCAAATTGTCCGTTAGCGATTTCTACTTCGTAGATTTCTTTTAATTTGCTAGACTTAGGACTTAACAATTTTCTAAAGGTCGGAGTTATAAAACTTCGATCTGCTCCAGAGTCGAAGAGTATGGTAGCATATAAATTATCTATGAGAAACATACCAGATATGACCGA
Organism: Lactuca saligna; assembly: GCF_052625555.1. Taxonomy (NCBI): domain Eukaryota; kingdom Viridiplantae; phylum Streptophyta; class Magnoliopsida; order Asterales; family Asteraceae; genus Lactuca; species Lactuca saligna. Next base: position 304,258,624 of record NC_136420.1, on the reverse strand, counting down.
AGGGTCCTGGATAGCCTCTCCGCTTCCGATCACAAACGACCTGCCACATCCTATGCCACCTTGACTCCTTAACTTTGGACATTCTTTCTTTATATGTCCAACTTCCCGACACTCATAGCATTTTCTTCTTTCACCACAGCCTGTTCCATTATTGGTTTGTTGATTGACTATTTCAGGTGTTGTGCTCCTGTAGTAACTAGTGGTACGCCCCTTTTTCTTGCACTTCATGCAGATAAAACAGTCACCTGGATGATGACGGTTGCACTTATTGCACCATGGAGATTTTGGTTGCGTAGGTACTGTTGTTGTGGCTGCATAATTGGTTGCCACTTCTTGTCTTTTCTCAGATGATTGTTTGGGATTCTTCTTATTAAACTTGCACTTGTTCGTTCTAGAATTGGGAGACTCATCCTTTGAAACTACTTCTGATCCTTGGATCTCTGTGAGGGTTAGCTGATGAGCTATCCTCTTGGTGTTGTCATAAGTCATAGGCTTTGATGCGATCACCATGCCTTTGATTTGTAATGGTAAACCCCATATATATTGCTCAATCTTCTTATATTCAGGAGTTACAAGTGTTGGACACATTACTGCAAGGTCATTGAATCTAGCAGTATAAGCTTTTATCTCTGAACCCTTCATGGTTAGGGTCCACAATTCTTGTTCCAGCTTATGTATTTCCTCCCTAGGACAATACTCCTCTACTAACATTATTTTGAGCTCTTTCCATTTCATGGAATTTGCAGTATCAATCCCCATTGTATTCACATGGCTATTCCACCATGTAAGTGTTGAATCAGCGAAAGTCCATGCTGCAAATCGTACTTTACAATTGTCTGGACAAAAGCTTATTTGAAATACAGACTCTTTCTTTTCTATCCTCCTCGTAAAATTAACTATCCCTTCATTTACATGAAAGATTTTTGGCCTACAATTCATAAAATCTTTGTAGGTACATGTTCTAGCGGTCCCTACATGGCCTTCATTTCTAACTCCGTCTCTTGTGACACTAGATAGAGCCACAACAATTCTTTGAGCAATGATTTCTTCAAGTTTCACTGTACTTATTGAGGGGTTTATTTTTGGCGGTGGTTGTGGTTGTTGTTGTGGTGATGATGGTCGATTAGGGTTTAGCCGATTACTCCTTCTAGGCATTTTGTTTTAGTCCAATTATAAATAATAAGAATTTTTATGAGTTTTGTTGATCATTTAATACACGAGTATTAAATACTCTAGTTATTATTCACAGCGTAAAACATAATAGAAAACGTAATGATTACTATAACGTATGCTTCATATTATTTCCAGTGGTTACATCAGTTTATTTAGGCATATAGGAGAAAAGTTTCTATAAACATTACATAATTTGCAAGGTTTTCTACATCCTTGCTATAAACTTTTACTCTTCTTTCCTTAACTAGTCTGATTTTCTATATTTACACAACCACTAGTTTTAGCTTATCTACCAGATACCCAAGTGATGACCCAACATGTTAGTGACATTAACCACTTGCTCTTCAAGTGCTTGAGTTCTCTACTCAAGACCTCCTGTCTGCTCCTTGTTTCTCGTGGTTTGATTGTATAGCTCTAACTCTGCAATCCTTGCATCATGAGTAATCATATCCTTATAAGCAAAATTTATACGATGATGGACATCCATCACCGATTCCTGATCCCGGGTCCTTTGTCCTTCTAGTCTTCGCACTCTTCCAGAGAGATGAGTAGCCCTCCCTTCGACGATTTCCATCTTATCTTCAATTTTCACACTTTTCTCAAACAATTGCGATAAGGCGTTCACTTCAGAAGAATGTGGGGGATGTGGTCGAGATGATTGACTAGTCTCATACATCTTAGCAGCTCTTTCTTCTGCCACCCACCTATCGATGGTTTGGGCTATCCGTGCAGGTTCATCTTGAACTCTATGACTTCCTGAAGATGTCGCCTTCTGATTCTTTTTAATCTTTTTCCATATTGGTATGGATTTACGTGTTGTGTGTTTCATCTTTGCTCCTCCTGGAACTTGACAATAAAGAGTGTTCATTGGTGGTAAAGATGATGCTACTGATTTTGTCTCTTCCATTGGTTCGCTCTCTTCCATTGGTTCACTCTCTTCCCATTCATTGGAAGGTAAAGGTGCTCCATCATCAAAAGGTATTGGATGAAAGGTGGTTGGATTTATAGGGTAGTAAGGATCGCCTACCATCTGGGAAATGAAACTTTATCTTCTTCATCCGTATCCTCGATGATTATCCATTCTCGTGAATGTGCCATGTCGAATTCCTATACATTTTGGATCATCAAGAGTTTAGTCTCTCAAATATTTCTCCCAAATTAAATATTCCATATGATCTGATCATCATAAAATGTAGTTTCACACCTACACCTAGTTGTGATAGGATCTATGCACATATAAACTTTAGTTGTAATATTTGATCTAAATCCTTGAGATCAAAAACATTCCGGGTATTAAGGTGTATTTTCTTCGCGAGTATGAGTCTTTATATAAGACTCTATATTCTTATTTTATTCATGCTTTAATTATTGTTTGTTACTTTTGTAGAATAATTAATAATACTTTTTATCGTAGGCTAAGAGATATATATGTAAACCTAATAGAGTAAGCCCTAAACTATAGAAGTGCTTTCCTAAGAAAGTACTGTTGGATTAGTGTCTAAGCCAGTAACCATATTTGGTAAATACTTGACCCGATTGTGCATGGTCCTTTTAGGTTGCCTTCACCAAAGCAACTTGACTGGAGAAATAATAGAGAAAGAGGTTATTATGATTTATTAATATGTTATAAGAATAATATATTAAAGGAGAAATCATATTTCTTTAATTAATATTGGTGAATAATTAATTAGGAATTAATTTTGTGATCAAGTGTAATTAATTAAACTAGAGGGGCTGAATTGTAATTATATGATAGTTGCAAAATAGGGTAAGGATTATCCTAGAATATGGGTGGACGAAATCTAAAGGATATGTATCCTTGAAATCGTCCAAAGATATGGGCTTTCAAGGCTTATCTTATTGTTACTTGGTGGGCAAGCAACTAGATAAGGATAAGGACTGAAACCCTAATCTATACACCTATATAAAGACCCCTAAGGCTCATGAATTCGTCCATGCCTTCCCAAGGGTTCCTAGGGATGAAATTCTATAACTCTTCTCTCTCTCTCTCTCTCTCTCTCTCTCTCTCTGTGTGTGTCTCCCTCTCTATTACCTCTCCATTTGCTCTTGGTGTTTGTGAGCCATTAGAGGCACTACACTTGTGGTGCTTGCTTTCAAGACTTAGGGTTTGAAGATTTAAGTTGTTATTACAATATAACAACAAGAGGTATGTGTTCTAACCTTCTACATGAATTTCGAAAATTGTAGGCCACATTAGGGTTTCTTTATGTGTTCATAATGTTGTGTATCTGATAGTGAAAACATAGATCCCATTCTAGGGTTGCATGCACACATAGTATTGTTTAAATAAAACCCATCAGTGGTATCAGAGCCTTTGATTAACTTGTTTTCAATTAGTTTATTCAATTGTATGAACTTGACATATTAGGGTTTATAGCCAATAAAACCTAGGAGGCTAGAAATTTCGAGATTAGGGTTTCTATACCCTAATTTGCGAAAATTTGAAAGGGTTTTCAAATCCTTTCCTTAAGCCTCAAGATTTCGAAATCTAGGGTTTGCAAAACCCTATAACTCTCGAAATTAGCCTCCTCCCCATGATAAGATCCTAAATTTTAGGGATTTGGATTATCCTATATCTTGTAATTATCCTTTTATGGTTATATATGGTAATTAAAGATTTTGAATTATCCTATCCCATAATTTTCAAATTTTAGAGGGATTAAAAGGATTAGAATAAATTAATTGTTTAATTGGTAATTATCCTTCATGATTTAAATAATCCCTTATGATTTAATAATTATCTTGAATTAAACTATTAATTTAAATTATTAAATCAAGAGTTTTAATATTTAAAATTTTAATTTAAATAGTATTAAATTTTGAAAAATTTAAAGTGAGATTAAAACCTAATTGTTTTGAAAAAGTTTCAAAACTTGCCCTCAAGTTTTGAAATTTAAAAGTTGATTAAAAGTTTAATTTAGGAATGTTAAATTCTAAAACCCTAGTATTGTTTTGAAAAGTTCAAATCACACCCTTATGGTTTTATTAATTAATTAAGGTGTATAATTAAAGAGGTTTAATAAATCCATAATAGTTTTGGTTTAAAATTTAATAGAATTAAAGGTATAATTATTAAATTTGACCACTTAGTATTTTCAAAGTGTAAAATACACCCTATACTATATATAACATTAAAAGTCTAACATTATATATATGTATGAGTAAAAGTCAATCTTACCGTTAGTAGGCCTCATTCACGAAGCTGGTCTATAAGGGGTGTTTAAGGAAATTGCCTATAAAATGGCGATTGAATGGGTATCCACTCTTACCCACCGCACTCTTGACTAGTGGAGGGTCGTTAGCCGAACGGGTAGGATAGGGAGAAACCTTCCATTAAAAGCATAATGAAGTACAAAAGTAACTAAATGTTTTACAAATTTCCAATCTTAGTTACTTAGGAAAAAGTGAATTGATGCAATTCCATGAAATTACACTTTGTGCCCTTGCGAAGACATTAGTGGAGCGTGTGTGGTTTACTGGCACACTAAATGGTTCTAAGCAAAGGTAGCAAAGAGTGACTCAATGTTTGTCATAGTTCGGTGGAGCGTGTGTGGTTTACCGGCACATCGAATAGGTGATTGTAACATGTAAGGGCACCATGTAAGTTTGCATGGTTATTCACACCCGCTTTGTGATCCTCGTCATCCCAGTCACAAACAAGAGGGGCATATCGAGATTTAAACATGCCATTGAAAGTTCAATGAATCTCAAAGGATCTAAGAGTTTTCATAGATTTAAAACTTAAATTTCTTTTTCGTTTTTCATGGTGGAAATTAGTGAATCGTCATTCACTTACCTTCAAATATTCTGCAATTAGGGTTACGACATCCCTCTCCCGAGTTGTGGAATATTGTGTTGGTTCCTAGCCTTAGTATTTCATTTGGGTGATTTACTAAGGACTCAATCATCAACTAACTTGAATTTGTTTCTCCCGTTTTGTAGATGTCAAAGTTCGACAACTATGGTCTTCCCAAATCTCGTGGAACAAGCATTCCACATGAAGATGGTATTCCACGATTCGATCGAGGAACAAGAAATCATGCTTCACTTCCTCCACCTACTCCAATTGTTCTCCTTAACCCACAAGATCGAAGAATTGAAAGGTTCAATATCACTAAGGCCCTATTGGAAATGAAACATGAAGATGGTAAATCCGTGTGTGCCCACATTCTAGGAATGAAATCACACATCGATAGGTTGATTATGTTGGGTGTGTCATTTCACAATGAGTTGGCTGTGAATTGGGTTCTGCAGTCACTCCCTAAATCATATAATGAGTTCAAAAGAAAGTATTATATGATGGATCATGACGATAACCTCATTGACCTAACTTACATGCTCATTGCTGATGAATCAGAAATGATTTGGCAAAGCAATGGAGCGTATTTGTTGGGAAAATCAACCAAACATGCTTCCGAGGACGTTCTAAGAGAAGCAAACTGCATTTGCTGCTAAGAGAAAGGGCGTTGGATAGAAGTCTGCCCCAAGAGCCTGAAGGTTCCGAAGATGGGAGAGTCAAAGAGTATGGTTGTGCTTCAAGGTAAAAATCCACTATCTAACTCCATTAAGTTCCTATTCGTTAATTCTTAATACATGATGTGATAAGATTGCATTTGAATATTTTGCAGGATCGGTGAAAAGAAAGGAAGCTTGATGAAAGAGCAAGATGAGTCTAATCACAAAGAAATGGATCTCGATCGCATGGACTTGAAGATTAGATTTTGAGCTTATATATTTATGATAGAATTGTTAGGAATATTCGACTACATAGTTTTCAATGGAATTTGCATTGTAAGGACAAATGTTTTCCGCTGCTTTTATAAATAAAATAAATTTTGTTTGACTTATTTATTTATTTGTTTACTTCCTTGCAATGAAATCGTTATGAAAATTGATGTTTACATATTTCTACAACGAATGGATATGATTTTTATTTATGGAAATATCGAGAATTTACCAAATTGGGAGAGTTTCTCATCGCTCAAATTTCAATTGGACAGAAATTTGGAATCACGCAACTTGGTTGCATGATGAATGAGAAATTTCATACTTGGAAATTAGACTAATTCGTTGACAAAGTGTAAAGTGAAGGACTAGGAGATCAAGCACACAAAGATGTGTGTTGATCATGTCCACCATAAGAGTAACAAAGATATTCGTCATGATTTACTAAAGGTTTAGTAAATATGATAAGATTAAGTGTAATTTGGAATTGATTAAAAATGTTTAAATCAATGGCAGAACGAATAAGAAGAATCAAGTAGGCAGAAAGATAAAAGGTTCTTCATTCTAAGAAGAAGGGAGAGTACCTTTTATGTTTTATGATAGGTCTTAATGATTAAGAACCATATCTCAAATGATCCTCTAAGTGAGTCTTAGTACAATTGTATGTCTAAGAAGAGGAATCAAGAATTGAAGAAATGGTTAACTCAAGAAGTCAATCATACTTCGTTCCAAAACAAGTCTTAGAGTTAAGATTATGACAATGAGTGACAAGTATTAAGAGGTTTATAACGTTCATCAAATGTGGAAAGTTGTGATGTCTTGGATAAGATAAAGACCAACTACGACCAATTTATGAAGTGTTTTGATAAAAACTACACTAACTCTCCAATATTTGTTTGTCAAGAAATGTTTATTGACAAGAGAATCTTATATGTCAAGGATTCAGTGGGAGTCTTAATGGTCTTGAAAGGTTTCAAGAACAAATCAAATAAACCTTATCGATCATCACTAGCGCACGAGTTGAGGTTAACAACCTATCGTGTTAACATTATTTTTTTCTGTGCTATTCCAATTGAGTTAATTATGCATGTGAGTCCTATGAGTTCTCATTTGAATGCATAAAAGGCAAGTACCTTGATCAATGGAAAGTACATTGATAGGAAAAGGTGAGTTGCTTTACTACTTGGAAGACATGGTGGGCAGCCGTGCTACCATAAGGCAAGAAATCAAGATTAAGAAAGTTCGGTCCATATGAATTTGAATTTATCGTAAACCTTGGTTTTAACAAATTCACATGGATAGAAACACATACACCGTTTAAATCTAAGTGTCGTAAGATTTCCTCCTTCATGAAAATGATTGTGAGAAAATGCTTTCACTAAGAAAGATTTTAAGAAGATAGTGATTGTAAAATTGCATTCTCGAATTCGATTATGGTTACGGTATCCCTTTCCATGATTTGAATTGTGAGGTTTGGCAATTAGTCTTAATTGTTTAGACAAACATATGAACTATCTAAGGCAAAGGTGTATAAGTTCAAGATGCATTGATAAAAGATTATCAAAGCACTAAGTATTAGAAACATGAACTTAAGAAATTCAATAAGTATTGTTTTTCTGAAAGTTAAGATGTTTCTGAATACATGTCAAAGCTAGTGGGAGCATAAGTGTTATGTTTTATAATAATCATCATGATAGTGGGAGCATAAATGTTATGATTGTATGATTATTAAGGCACGTATTGCAAGTTGGCAATATTAATTTATAGAAAACAAGAGTTATAGCTTGCAAAGTCGTAAGGGTTGTAAAGTTGTTTTGCTATAATTAAGGGAGAGACTATTATGCTTCATTTCAAATCTAAAGGCTTAGGTTGAGAAATGTTAATAAATTTAGTCAAAGGTACATAGTTTGTTCTTAAAATTTCGATTATGATTACGTCATTCCTCTTCACAATTCGAATTTTGAGAACATAGCAAATAAAACATTATGCATCGTGTCCCGTACGCTTCGGGTAAAGGATCCTGGATTGCTTAGGGCATAAACTATCAAATGTGTGATAGTTGTGTTTTGGGCTATGTATCCTTATAGATAATGGGGTGGATGAAATTTAGGGTTTGGGAAACTTAAATTCATCAAAGCCTAATATCTAGGAGGATCCTGGATTGCTTAGGGCCTAAGTTATTCAATTAGGGTTAAAGGTGAAACCCTAGTATCCCATAGTATAAGTAGACCCCTAGGGTGAGGGAAATCGGCACTCATGCAAGGCAATCAACCCTAGGGCCGATTTCTCACCATCCTTCCTCTCTCTCAAATCATCTTCTTGCTAGTTGGTGTTTGTAAGCCATTAGAGGAGTGATAATTGTGACTCTAAGCTCCAAGAAGAAGAAGTATCAAACAAGCAACTCAAGGTATTCTTCCAGATCTGTTTTTCATATGCTATGAATTGTTTGTTTACACTAGATCTCAGAATGAAATTCTTGGATACATGCATGTTCAATTAGGGAAACCTAGATCAAAGCAATTAGGGTTTGCATGTGCACATAGGAAAGTTCTTATTGCTCAAACCCATCAGTGGTATCAGAGCTTTGATTGATTTCTATTGAATTGATGCATTGGTTAATTGCTTGTTTCTTGAAAATTTTGATTTTTGGTCTTCTGCCTGATGAACTCGCTAAGTTCCACTGTGGACTCTGCGAGTAGCTCCAACTCGGCGAGTCCATAGTGGGAACTCGGCGAGTTCGAGTGTCAGAAAGAGAGAGTTTCGGGATTTCTTGTTGTTTTACTTAAGGAAACTTGCTTTAACTATTTTTGGTCATTAAAATCCGATTTTAACCATATATATGAGTATATTCTTGACCAAACAAAATATAATTACCAATTAGTTAAATAATAATTTCCTTATGTGATAATAATTGATTATTTGAATTGTATTGGTAAATTGTTTTGCAAGTAATATTGAATAAGATCAAACTGAGATAGTCTAATTAGTTTATTTATATTATTTTCTATTTGATCCTTATGTTTTGAAAAGTTTAAAACTTGTCCTCAAGTTTTGAAGTTTAAGTTTTGTGATTAAAAGTTTAATTTGAATAATTTAAATTTTAAACCCTAGAAGTTTACAAGTTTAAAATTCAACTCTATACTAATATATTATTACAAGCTTAATATATATATATATATATATATATATATATATATATATATATATATATATATATATATATATATGGATGATTAAAAATGCTAGTCTTACCATTAGTAGGCCTAATTCACGAAGTCGGTCTATAAGGTGGGTATAAGGTTGCTGCCTATAAAATGACGCTTAATGGGTGTACACTCACACCTACTGGTTGCTTGACTGGTGGAGTGTCGTTAGCCGAACGGGTAGGATAGGGCAAACCTCTTCTCATTAATAAGTAAAATGAATCTATGTAAAGTAACTAAATGATTTTATAAAATTCCCAATCTTAGTTACTTTAGGAAAAGTGAATTGATGCAATCCTATGAAATTACACTTTGCACCCTTGTTTAGATATTAGTGGAGCGTGTGTGGTTAACTGTCACACTAATTGGTTCTAAGAAAAGGTGGCAAAGGGTGATTCATTGTTTGTCATAGTTCGGTGGAGCATGTGTGGTTTACCGGCACATCGAATAAGTGATTGTAACAATGAAGGCACCATGTAGATTTGCATGGTTATTCACACCTGCTTTGTGATTCTCGGCATCCCAGTCACAAACTAGAGGGGCATATCCAGATTTAAACATGCCATTGAAAAGTTCAATGAATCTCAAAATCTAGGAATTCTCAATACATTTAAAACTTAAAGCTTATGTTTTTCATCGTGAAGAATTAGTGAATCGTCATTCACTTACCTCCAAATTATTTGCATGTTGGATTACAGTATCCCTTTCCTAATGTGTAAATAATGTTGTTGGGTCCTAGACCTAAATTTTCATTTTGGGTGATAATTAGGGAGTTAATTCTAATCAACTTTGTTCCTTTCTATTTGTAGATGTCTAATGCAAACAACACTGCTGCTAGCTCATTCACGCTAATGAGCCTTTGTCAAAAAGTGACTTTCGATGGATCGAACTTTAGCGAATGGATAAGATACATTTGCACGATCGTGTGCTACAAGGACAAAGAGTATGTTCTCGATGAGAAGCTTGAGAAGATCAATCCAGAAACTGCTACTCCCGAAGAGATAGCTATCTTTGAAACACATGAACGTGATGCAACGAAAGTCCATTGGATCATGATAGCCACAATGAACTCCGAATTCCAAAAGTCCTATGAGGACATGTATCCTTATGAGATGAATCTAGACTTGATGGAGCGACACCACCAAAGCGCGAGGCAAGAGTGCTATGAGATCATAACGAATATGATCATTGCTACTCGCCAGATATGTTGCTACTCGCCAGATATGGCAAGAAACATCATTTCTTTTCATGGTTTATTTAGACAAGGATTTAGATATTCGTTTAATAATGAGAATGGTTCGATTTATGCTTATCTAAATGGTGTTTTATATTTTGAAGCAATGCCTTGTAATGGAATTTATGAAACTGTTATGGTTGTAGATAACCTAGGAAATGATGTGTTGTGTATGGATTCTTCCAACAGTATGGATAGAGCATCTTTGTGGCATTGTCGTCTTGGACATGTCAACAAGAAGCGCATAGCCCAACTCCAAAAGGATGGAGTGTTCGAGTCATTCGACCTTAGGGAAGATGACACGTGAGAATCTTGTTTGCTTGGAAAGATGACCAAGTCACCCTTCACTGGAACTTGTGAGAGGGGTGAGGGTTTATTGGATCTGATACATACCGATGTGTGTGGGCCTTTTAGATCTACCATAACGGATGGGAACCGCTTCTATGTGACTTTTACCGATGATTATAGTAGATATGGGTATATCTACTTAATCAAGCACAAGTCAGAAACGTTTGAAAAGTTCAAAGAATTCAAACATGAAGTGGAGAATCAATTGGGCAGGAAAATCAAGATGCTTCGATCCGATCGAGGAGGAGAGTACCTAAGTCTTGAATTCCATGACTATCTCAAGGAATGCGGAATAGTTTCACAATTGACGCCACCTAGGATACCACAGTTGAATGGTGTGGTAGAAAGGCGTTCGAACCCTGTTAGACATGGTTCATTCTATGATGAGTCATGCTTCACTACCTATCTCATTCTGGGGGTATGACTTAGAGATTGCCGCCCATATCCTTAACCGAGTCCTTACAATGAATTTTGCCAAAACACCTCACAAGATGTGGACAGGGAAAGCTCCCACGTTAGCACACATCAAGGTTTGGGGTTGTGGAGTTTTCGTAAGACGAGAGACTCAAGACAAGCTCGAACCTCGTAGTGAGCGATGTATTTTCATTGGCTACCCGTAGAAATCCTTTAGATATCTCTTCTATAGACCGAATGACAATGTTGTCTACATTGCGAGGAGAGGGATTTTCTGAGAGCGAGGACTCATAAGCCAAGGAGACAGTGGGAGGCAAATCGATCTTGAAGAGATTCAAGAGTCAAGCAATGAAGGAACCTCTAACACTGGCACTCAACCCAAGGAGGAAATTCCGGTTGAATCGTTGGACCAATCTCGCAAGAGTTAGAGTTCAACCCCATTCTTGTCAACGAACTTGTCCATTAGATAAGGGATCATATATTCCTCCATTCTAGATATCATATGGACTGAGACATGGATTATAGTCATTCTCTCTATCCATTTGTTGTTTCCTGATTTCCGATTCATGATGACTGACTGATTGAACAAATCAAATGAGTCCTGGCTTGGCCAAGCACTCACATGTGTCATCGCTAAATCATCGAGGGGCCCACGGATATCGCTGATATCCCGAAGGTAAAAGGAATGGATAAACTTTGACTCATATGGCTTATTCTACTACTTGTTGAATCATACACAAAGGCACGTTTTATAACACCAAGTTACCGAATGCATTTTCGTGCAATCAATGTACAACCAACTCATAGTAACAACTCATATCTCTAGGTTTGAAGAATAGAAGATACTATCATCTCATGATCACTCGTGATAAAATCCATGAAGTGATTCCAATGAGCGTGGGTTGAATCCAATACTCAGAACTTATGAGCACTCATGAGTGTTGTAGCCCTTTGTCCAACATCTTAGACCTCTACAAGCCAACCCATGACAATCTTGATTCATATCTACTTCCAACATATGACCGACTGTGGATGGTTTGAATAACTTAGTCATTCAGGAAGACTAACCTAGTTTATTCTGGAAGTCAAAACATGCAAAGTGAAACACAAGAATAATTGAATCCAATATGGTATCAAAACCTATGAACATAAATAAAACACCTTTTATTTATCACCATATGATTACTCATTATTCATTGTTTCGTTTTTATCAACTTTATACTTGAATTAAAAACACTAGTTGTACCATGCTCCAATCATATACATTATGTTTTCTAAACTCTATTCATGCCACACACCAAGTATGCATACTATGTTTTGTTGGGTTATGAGCATTCTAACACTCCTAAGTGTACATGCAACCCTAAATACCTTGGATCTATGTTTTCTCTATTATACATGCAAATATGAACATCCAAGGTATTATCCTAATCTAGCATACAAAATAATGGATATAACAAGATAGAATACATACCTCTTGATAGTGCTTGTCTTCATGAAGCTTGAGTGCCTAGTGCCCCAAGTGTGACACCTCAAATGGTTCACACAACACCATAAGCACTTGGAATAACTTAGAGAGAAATTAGAACACTTCATGAAATCGTCTAGCCCTCATACACACACATAGTAACGATTTCTTGAGCCATGGGTTTCTTTTATATGGTGGCTATTAGGGTTACACCATGTAACTCATGACTTTACCCATTCCTTATGCTCCATGGATTTTAACCTCCATGGAGTATCCATGGGTCACCCCATGGACTTAGTCCAACATAAGGAATCTTGGATCACAAGCCCACATATATAAGAATGAATGATTTACACAATCAACCCATATATTTAATTAGTCTCCTTTTGATCACTTAATTAATTCCAAATTAATTCTTGATCAATACTAATTAAATAACCTTATTAATATATTAGAACTTATAATATATTAACAAACCTTAAGTGTTATTTCTCTCATTTTAGTCTATCCAAGTGCATGATGCCATGCAACCCAAATGGACCATGCCGGGTCAGGTCAAGTCTTACCAATTATAGTTATGGACTTAGACATTAATCCAACAGTCTCCCACTTGGATAAGTCTAAAACTATTATTGCGTATGACTTCAGGAACCAACTAGCAATCGTAGCTCTCAAAAGCTTCTGTCGAACACTGACCTTGTAGATGAACTCTGATCTTTGTCAATGACTTGTCCATTAGATAAGGGATCATATATTCCTCCATTCTAGATATCATATGGACTGAGACATGGATTATAATCATTCTCTCTGTCCATTTGTTGTTTCCTGATTTCCGATTTATGACGACTGACTAATTGAACAAATCAAATCAGTCCTGGCCCGGCCGAGCACTTCCATTTGTCATCATCAAATCATCGAGGGGCCCACAGATATCGCTTTCATCCCGAAGGTAAAAGGAATGGATAAACTTCGACTCATATGGCTTGTTCTACTACTTGTTGAATCATACACAAAGACACGTTTTATAACATCGAGTTACCAATGCGTTTCGTGTAATCAATGTACTATCAACTCATAGTAACAACTCATATCTCTAGGTTTGAAGAATATAAGATATTATCGTCTCATGATCACTCGTGATAAAATCCATGAAGTGATTCCAATGAGCGCAGGTTGAATCCAATACTCAGAACTTATGAGCACTCATGAGTGTTGTAGCCCTTTGTCCAACAACTTAGACCTCTACAAGCCAACCCATGACAGTCTTAATTCATATCTACTTCCAACATATGACCGACTGTGGATGGTTTGAATAACGTAGTCATTCCGGAAGAATAACCTAGTTTATTCGGGAAGTCAAAACATGCAAAGTGCAACACAATAATAATTGAATCCAATATGATCTCAGAACTTATGAATATAAATAAAACACCTTTTATTTATCACCATATGATTACACATTATTCATTGTATACTGTTTCAGCTATCAACTTTTATTCTTGAATTTAAAACAATAGTTGTCCAATGCTCCAAGCATGTACACTATGTTTTCTAAACACTAGTCATGCCATACACCAAGTATGCATACTATGTTTGTCTATGATCTTTACTTTGTGAACTAGATCAATTGAACATAACTTCAATGATTCTCTTTTCACACTCCGAAATCCTTACTGCAAATGCAAGAATTCCAAATTCATGTCATTTACTGAAATCTGTTAGATTCTAAACTTATATGCATCGATCCTCTTGTAATGATTATGCACAAAGTCAGAAAGACTTAACAACAATCATTACAGAGCATTCCAAAGGAGATCAAGTCCTTGGAACCATCCTTCTTGCATTAAGTTTCCTTAATCTTACACAGATTGAAAATTCTAACTTTGAAACATTTCCGAATTCATTTTGACTATCACTTCTGAACAAGAGTTGCCTCCTTACAGATTATGTCAATATGGTCCTTCCAGAATTATCACTATACTTCCAACTGTCCTTGAGCAACCAATCTTTGGTAAACCTTAGATTGTCCTCGACAATTGTTTAATCCTTTTAGTCATATCCAGTTCTAAACCTTTTCCATTCTTAATGCCCTAGGCATTTGGAAAATTTTAGAAAGGATGAATATAGCACATGTAATCGGTCCTATATCCGAAGCATATGGGACACGATTCATGATGTCTCACATGAAGACTAAACCAGTCTTTTGCTATAACATTTCCATTTCTATTTGCCAAGTTCTCATAATTCAGATTATGAAAAGGGATGCCGTAATCATAATCGAATTTAAGAACGCAAATAATGGACCCATATACAGAATTTCCTTATGTCGAGCCATTCCAACATGAAATTCATATATATCACCCATATACAGAATTTCCTTATGTCGAGCCATTCCAACATGAAATTCATATATATCCTTGACTAAATGATTAAAACCTCACGATCTAGGCTTATAGATTTGAGATGAAGTATAATTTCCTCTCCCTTAATTATAGCAAAACAACTTTTTCCCAATTGAAACCTTTTGTTTTTCTATAATTAACATTGCTAGCTTGCAATACTTATCGTAATTATCATGCTCCCACTAACATGATGATTATTAGCATAACACTTATGCTCCCACTAGCTTTGACATGTACTCAGAAAGCTCGACTTCTAGAAATCAATACTTTATTGACTTTCTTACCAAAGTTCAGATTTCTGATACTAGATTGTTTTGATAAGACTTTATCAAAAACATACACCTTCCCTTAGATAGCTCATGGGTGTGTCAAAACAATTTTAAGAACTATGAAAAGGGATGCCGTAATCATAGTCTTGATCGTTTTGACCTTTGCCATTTCTCACAAGTCCAAGTTAGTGTGCCGGTAAACCACACACGCTCCACTAACGACTTTGAGAATGCAAATATCCCAATTGCTATCTAGCTAAAATCTACTTAGTGGAAGTGTTTCCTGAGAATGCAAATATTCCTCCATTCTAGATATCATATGGATTGAGACATGGATTATAGTCATTCTCTCTATCCATTTGTTGTTTCCTGATTTCCGATTCATGATGACTGACTGATTGAACAAATCAAATGAGTCCTGGCTTGGCCAAGCACTCACATGTGTCATCGCTAAATCATCGAGGGGCCCACGGATATCGCTGATATCCCGAAGGTAAAAGGAATGGATAAACTTTGACTCATATGACTTATTCTACTACTTGTTGAATCATACACAAAGGCACGTTTTATAACACCGAGTTACCGAATGCATTTTCGTGCAATCAATGTACAACCAACTCATAGTAACAACTCATATCTCTAGGTTTGAAGAATAGAAGATACTATCATCTCATGATCACTCGTGATAAAATCCATGAAGTGATTCCAATGAGCGTGGGTTGAATCCAATACTCAGAACTTATGAGCACTCATGAGTGTTGTAGCCCTTTGTCCAACATCTTAGACCTCTACAAGCCAACCCATGACAATCTTGATTCATATCTACTTCCAACATATGACCGACTGTGGATGGTTTGAATAACTTAGTCATTCAGGAAGACTAACCTAGTTTATTCTGGAAGTCAAAACATGCAAAGTGAAACACAAGAATAATTGAATCCAATATGGTATCAAAACCTATGAACATAAATAAAACACCTTTTATTTATCACCATATGATTACTCATTATTCATTGTTTCGTTTTTATCAACTTTATACTTGAATTAAAAACACTAGTTGTACCATGCTCCAAGCATATACATTATGTTTTCTAAACTCTATTCATGCCACACACCAAGTATGCATACTATGTTTTGTTGGGTTATGAGCATTCTAACATTCCTAAGTGTACATGCAACCCTAAATACCTTGGATCTATGTTTTCTCTATTATACATGCAAATATGAACATCCAAGGTATTATCCTAATCTAGCATACAAAATAATGGATATAACAAGATAGAATACATACCTCTTGATAGTGCTTGTCTTCATGAAGCTTGAGTGCCTAGTGCCCCAAGTGTGACACCTCAAATGGTTCACACAACACCATAAGCACTTGGAATAACTTAGAGAGAAATTAGAACACTTCATGAAATCGTCTAGCCCTCATACACACACATAGTAACGATTTCTTGAGCCATGGGTTTCTTTTATATGGTGGCTATTAGGGTTACACCATGTAACTCATGACTTTACCCATTCCTTATGATCCATGGATTTTAACCTCCATGGAGTATCCATGGGTCACCCCATGGACTTAGTCCAACATAAGGAATCTTGGATCACAAGCCCACATATATAAGAATGAATGATTTACACAATCAACCCATATATTTAATTAGTCTCCTTTTGATCACTTAATTAATTCCAAATTAATTCTTGATCAATACTAATTAAATAACCTTATTAATATATTAGAACTTATAATATATTAACAAACCTTAAGTGTTATTTCTCTCATTTTAGTCTATCCAAGTGCATGATGCCATGCAACCCAAATGGACCATGCCGGGTCAGGTCAAGTCTTACCAATTATAGTTATGGACTTAGACATTAATCCAACATGTTTGTCTATGATCTTTACTTTGTGAAATAGACCAATTGAGCATAACTCCAATGATCATCTTTTCGCGATCCCAAACCCTTACTGCAAATGCAAGAATTCTAAATTCATGCCATTTACTGAAATCTGTTAGATTCTAAACTTATATGCATTGATCCTCTTGTAATGATCATGCACAAATTCAACCAGACTTGGCAACAATCATTACAGAGTATTCCAAAAGAGATCAACTCCTTGGAAACATCCTTCTTGCATTACGTTTCCTAATCTTACACAGATTAAATAATTTCTAACTTTAAAACATTTCCAGATTCCATTTTGACTATCACTTTCAAACAAGAGTTGCCTCTTTTCAGACTATGTCAATATGGTCCTTCCAAAGTCAACACTATACTTCCAACAGTCCTTGAGCAACCAATCCTTTGTAAACCTTATATTGTCCTCAACATTGCTTAATCATTTTAATCATATCCAATTCTAGACCTTTTCCCTTCTTAATGCCCCAGGCATTTGGAAAATTTTAGAAAAGATAAATATAGCACATGTAATCGATCCTATATCCGAAGCATATGGAACACGATTCATGATGTCTCACATAAAGACTAAACCAGTATTTTGCTATAATACTTCCATTTCAATTTTCCAAGTTCTTATAATTCAGATTATGAAAAGGGATGCCGTAATCATAATCGAATTTTAGAACGCAAATAATGGACCCATATACAGAATTTCCTTATGTTGAGCCATTCCAACATGAAATTCATATATATATATATATATATATATATATATATATATATATATATATATATATATATATATATATATATATCCTTTACTAAATACGATTAAAACCTCAATCTAAGGTTTTAGATTTGAGATGAAGTATAATTTCCTCTCCCTTAATTATAGCAAAACAACCTTTTCCCAACTGAAAACCTTTTGTTTTCTATAATTAACATTGCTAACTTGCAATACTTATCATAATTATCATGCTCCCACTAACATGATGATTATTAGCATAACAGTTATGCTCCCACTAGCTTTAACATGTATCTAGAAATTGGCTGGACTTCTAGAAATCAGTACTTTATTGACTTTCTTACCAAAGTTCAGATTTCTGATACTATATTGCTTTGATAAAACTTCATCATAATCATACACCTTATCTTAGATAGCTCACAGGTGTGTCTAAACAATTTTAAGAACTATGAAAAGGGATGTCGTAATCATAGTCTTGATTTTTTAGACCTTTGCCACTTCTCACAAGTCCATGTTAGTGTGCCGGTTAACCACACACGCTCCAGTGATGACTTTGAGAATGCAAATATCACAATTGCTATCTAGCTAAAATCTACTTAGTGAAAGTGTTTCCTCACCATCATTTTCATGAATCGGAGAGAAACCTTATAACACTTAGATTTAATGGTGTATGTGTTCTTATCCATGTGAGTTGTCAAACCATAGTCACAAGACAAGGATAATGACAAATCCAAGCTTATATGGACTGAACTCAATCTTAATTTCTTGCCACCTGGCAGCTCAAGGGCCTGCCATTGCTTCCAAGTTGTTGTGCAACCAATTGAGAACTCTAAGAACTCATATGCAAAGCCAACTTTAACTGGAATGGGCACAGAATATGTCAACACGATAGGTTATAAACCTCAAGTCGTGTGCTAGTGAAGAACTTCAGGTTTTATTCTTGATTAGTTCTTGTGACTTTCAAGACCTTTAAGACTCCCACTGTCCTCTTGACATATAAGACTCCCTTGTCAGATATTCAAGAGATAGTGTGGATTCTCACCAAGACAACCACTTCACACAATTGGCATTAGTTGGTCTTTGTTTTATCCAAAACATCACAACTTACAAATTTCAAATGTACAAGAGTAGAAAACTTTTACACTTACATTTGACAAGTGTTTTAAACGTTCTTTAAGACATGTCACTAAGGTTACAATCTTAGAGTATAACTCTAAGAATTGTTTTTGGAATGAAGTATGAATCATCTTCTTGATTTAACCACTTCAACAATTCATAGTTCCTCTTCTTAGTTATAAGAATGCACTAAGATTTCCTTTGAGAACTAATTGTGTTATGGTTTCTTAATCATTAAGATGAGCACAAAACTGATACTAAAGTACTCTCCCATCTTTACAGATTTGAGAAACTTTTATCCTTCTGCCTAAGATGATTCTTCTTATTCACTCTGCCTTACATTGGAACCTTTTCCAATGTCTCAGAATTACACTTAAGCTTGTAAGTATAACCATATTTACTGAGCTTTAGTAAATTATGAGGATTAATCTTATCGATCTTTTGTGGTGGACTTGACCAGTGCACAAGAATGTGTACTCGTTCCCTTAGTCCGTTACTTGACTCACAGATCCATGTGAACAAGTAGTTAGTCTTAATTTTCCAATACTTGAAAGTTCTCATTCATCATGCTATACAACTTGCATGATTCCAAGTTCCGGTCCAATTGAAACTTGGGTGATGAGAATCTTTACTTATTTGGTAAATTTAGATACTACCACAAATGAATGAATCAAATTCATATTTCCAATATTGCTATCAATGGAATCATATAAGCAACATCTTTTCCTTTTCCTACAAATGCCATTGTAAGGATATTTTAAAATAAATAAAATTAAAACTTTTTTTTATTATTTTAAAACTTTGCGGAAAAACTAATCCTTACAATGCAAATGTATATGAAAACTTGTTGTCATCTATTCCTAAGCAATCTATCATAACTCTTAAGAAGTAGCTCAACAATCCGATCTTCAAACTACGCGATAGAAATCCATCTACGCGATCAGATTCAATATATTCTTTCTTTAAGTTTCTGCACTTTTCTTTGATTCTTAAAACATCACCATGTGACCCAGTCACATCATTTAATAAGAATCTCCAAGTAGGAATTTAATAGAGTTAGATAATGGAATTTACCTGAAATAAAGTCAAACTTATTGACTTTACCATCCTTAGGTAAGTTTGGCAGCTTCATAACCAAAGCCCCTTCCTTTGGCAATAGAAATATATATGGACCCTTAGGTAATAGTACATGGGACTATCTCAGACTTAGCCTTTCTCTTTACCATTTGGTCAACCAAGTTGACTATGGCCAATCCCTTAGCATTGGGAAGAGAATGCATTTCTGGATTTCCTGTGTCACTATTGTCCTTGTCCATAAAGTTTTGGGAAGTTGATCTCCTAATCAAATTTTCTTTACTAGTACACTAAATCATTTCTGATTTAGCAGCACCAAGTAAAGAGATAATATCATTAAGGATCTTGTCATGGTCTATTTCATAGGTGTCCCAAAGGAACTCACTATGTGACTTAGAAAGTGATTGAACCACTAACTTTCTCAAGACTTTGACACCCAAGTCTCCCGGCTTGTCAGTATGTGACTACATCTCCAAGATGTGATCACACCTAGACCTTGCCTTGCCAATAGGGCTTGAGTGACCTTGAACATGTGGTTTAGGGAGAATAATTGGAGGAGGTTAAAGAAGTATGATTTCAAAAGGACATCATCTTCATTTAGGAAAGCTTATTTCAAGAGATTTGGGAAGATCATAGATGTTTAGACCAGACATCTTTTTTGGGAGATATTCAAGATAGTTGATCTTAAGTCCTTAATATGACACCCAATATGAAATATTAAGGCTAGGACCCAACAAACTATTTTATAACTTAGAAGAAGGATGTCGTAATCCAAGATCAAAAATATTTGAAGGTAGGTGAATGACGATTCACCAATTTCCACCAAGATAAACGAAATGTATTATTAGGTTTTAATTGGTTTTTGAAACTCCTAGATTCTTTTGAGATTCATTGAACTGTTCAATGACATGTTTCAATCTCGAGTGTGCCCTTCAGGTTTTGCGACTGGGATGCCGAGGATCACAAAACAAGGTGTGAAGTAACCATGCAAATTATTGGGTACCCTTAAGTGTTTACCCCTCAATCGATGTGCCGGTTAACCACACACGCTCCATCGATACTATGATAAACATTAAGTTACCCTTTGCCTACCTTGTTAAATACAAGTTAGTGTGCCGGTTAACCACACACTCTCCACTAACCGACTTAAACAAAGTGCAAAGTGTAATTTCATGGATTAGCACCTTATTCACATTTTTCCTAAGTAACTAAGATTGGGTATTATTAAGAGTTTAGTTACTTAGTATTTATCATTAATACTTTTAATGAAGGGAGAATTATAGTCCTGTCAAACCCGTTCGGCTAACGACCCTCCACCGGTCAAGGAAGTGGTGGGTGAGAGTGGACACCCATTAAACTGCCATTTTATAGGCAGTAACCTTATACCCCCCTTATAGACCGGTTTCGTGAATGAGGCCTACTAATGGTAAGACTAGCTTTACTCTTATACACACACACACACACACACACACACACATATATATATATATATATATATATATATATATATATATATATATATATATATAAACTTATAATATTATAAAGTATAAGGGTTGACTTTTAACTTTTAAAATTCTAAGGGCTAACTTGGAATTAAAGTATTCATAAGAGAACACTTTTCAAATTCCAAAACTTGAGGGCAAGTTTTGAAATTATTCAAAACTAATTAATTCCATAACTTATGTGTTTAAAGTAGTTTTAATCCAAAAACTTTTCAAGTTCCATAACTTGAAGACAAGTTATGGAAGACTTTAAACTTAATAAAAGAATGTAACTTTTCTTTATTTTATAATTATGGAATTATTAAGGTTACACATTTGATTACTTAATGAAGTGACTCTTGAACTTCCATAACTTGAGGACAAGTTACGGAGTCATAAAATCAATTAATGATGACAAGACTCTTCATTTTTTTGTAACCATTACCAACTTTTTTGAGCTTTATGAAACTTAAATGTGACTTTTCATATAACTTGAGGACAAGTTACAAAAACGTATTTTAGAATCAACTCTTAGATTAATTTGGATTGAAAACAATTATTTCACTCAACTTTTCTATTAATCTAAGCAACTCATAAGAACAAGATAATTCAAATCAAACTTTTTCATGTAATTAGTCTAAACCTTAAACTAATACAAAACATGAATCTATTGACAAATATCTTTGAAATTGGATTAGCTTGAACATTACCACATCAAAAACTAGTTTATAAGTCCAAAAACACCTTAGGGTAATGTTCCTAGTCCAATTCCAGCCAAAAAAGTCGAATTTATGTTGTTTGGGGTTCCAACTCGTCGAGTGCATGAACCAAATCGGCGAGTTGGATCGATTTGATCACTTTTTAGGCATGGACTCGCCGAGTCTGTTGATCAGACAGCAAACAACTTCGATTTTTTAAGCAGTTTTGCAAGTATAACAAGAAAACAAGCATAGGCTCTAATACCACTGTTGGGTTTTGAGCATTCTAACACACCTATGGTGTACATGCAACCCTATAACCCTTGGATATATGTTTTCTCTATTATACATGCAAATAAGAACTTTCCAAGGCTTTAATCCTAGCTAGCATATTATGAAGTTCTTATACTACAAAGTACTAGTTAGATGACATACCTTTTTGATGTAGCTTGATGTCTTCAAGCTTTAAGAGCTTAGCCCCAATAGTGTGGAAGCCTCAAGTGGAATCACAAATCACTAAAAACACCTTGGAAGACTTTAGAGAATATATATACTTGGTTCTCTCTAGTGAAATCAGCTAGCCCTTCTTTGTGTACCACACTCGTGCCATTTCACCAACCAAGGACATCTTTATATAGTATGGAAACTAGGGTTAAACCCATGACCTTTCATTTCATATAACCCATGGGTTAAATGCTCCATGGACTATCCATGAAAGCTTAGCCCAACCTAAATGAACTTGGCCCATTCCATATATATAAGAGTCCATATTGAATTAGTTCATTTTGATCATTTAATTAATCCTAAATTAATTCTTGATCAATACTAATTAAATAATATGATTCCATATTAATATATTAGAACTTATAATATATTAATATTAATCATAAATATACTATTCTCAAAAAACTATTCATATAAATTGTGTTGGTGAAGTGCAACCCAAATGGACCATGCCGAGTCGGGTCAAGTACATACCAAATATAGTTATGGACTTAGACATTAATCTAACAATAAGTGCATAAAGTATAGATCTTGAAATCTTGTGACATTGGTATGGATAAAGTTGGAAACTTTATCCATCTAAACATCATTTTGATTTAGATCTGAAGGTTGGATACTTGTGCCTATAGGATTAAGTTGAAAAAGATACACTTTTGGGTCCCTTTAAAACTTAAAGACTAGATTCTGTTTGTTGCGATCATTCTAATGGATAAAGTTGGAATCCATCATTTTGAAAATGATGAATTTACCATTAGGGACCATTTATGTAGTTTCATCTTTTAAATAAACTATAATGACCATTTCTGTAATATTCCTTTTTCATTTTATTATTATTGTACATTAATTCTTTTTTTAATTTCTTTCTTATTGGATTATTATATATTAAAAAAATATTATTTTTATCATATTATGATTATATATTAATAAATATTTTTTAAATATATTATTAATTTTTTTAATTAATTTCTTCTTTATTAGATTAATTTTTTTTCATTGGATTATTATATATTAATAAATATTAATTTTATTATATTATATTCATATCTTAATAAACTTTATTTTATTATATTATTAATTTTTTAAATTTCTTTTTATTGAATTAATTATTTTTTATTGGATTATTATATATTAATAATTATTGTTGAGTCTATTGGGTTGCGTCATGGGCTCGGTCCATAACCTAGTTTGAATGCCGGTATTGGGCCTATCCAGCCGTGCATAATTTTTTATTAGGGTTTAGTATATAAGTTGTATGCATGCAGACTTAGATATTATCGCTTTCATTGTTTTTATTTCAAATCAACTGTAAACCCTAGCTCGCCTCTACAGCGGAAGTTCTTCATCTAGCTCTGCTGAGGCGTGACTTTGTTTTGAATCATAAGCATAAGTTTGATTATGTTTTGTGTGCTTTCTCATATTGATCTTAAACAGTTTAATTACTTTTATCGTACTTGTGAAAGATCTAATCGATCTAAGAGTTTTTGAAATCATCAATTGGTATTAGAGCAGGAGACTGTGTAATCCATACACACCTCTTATGGCGAAGAAGTTCATAGGTTTTAATTCCGCATTGATTGATATTTATTGAACCGTCACTCTTTATTGACGTATCTCATTAATTGTTAATCCAACCATAACGAAATATTACAAGTCTGATCTTTTATAGGTTATCGATAAAAAGTATTTACAATGTCCATGGACGATTCACAAACCAATCCGATCAATATTTCCAACAACATAGGTTCTACAACAAGAATACCAATCTTGTATACGCAACACTATGAAGTTTGGACGCATCACTTTGAAGACTACATGATTGGATCGGAGGACAATGGATATCTAATCTGGGAAGCAATCACTTCAGGCCCATTCGCTCACTCAAGCACGTCAAATATTGTTAAAACACAGAAAGAATACAATCATCTTGTTAATGACGTTAAAGACATTCCTCAGGATGAAAAAGAGAAGTTTCAGTGCAACATCAAAGCTCTACGGATGATAAGGTTTGCTCTACAATCGGATATGTTTCGTTTGGTTAGTTCTTGTGCTATAGCTAAGGAGATCTGGGATAGATTGAAGGAATTATATTCCACAGATGAAGGTCTAGAACACTCTATCCAAACTCTCTTGTTATCTGAGTTTGGGGACTTTAAGCAGAAGCCTGAAGAAAAACTTGTTCAAACTTTCGATCGCTTCAATCATCTTTTGAGTAAAATGATAAAGCATGGAATTGAAAGAAAGGTAATTGAACAAAAGGTCACTTTCATGAACGACCTCAGATCTGAATGGATGGTTGTTGTGTCAACAGTAAAGGCTCATGAACAGTTCAAGTCTTACTCTTTGGCAAAACTGGTGGGTATTTTAAAATCCCATGAGAATTCTTTATGATCAAAGGAAATGAATGTGGTCTCGGGTCTGGGTTCTTTAGCTCTTATCTCCAAAGGAAAGATTTTGGTTGAAGAAGAAGAGGAATTAGATCTTGTTGATTTTGATCTAACCGGCAAAGAATACGCCATGATGGTGTCAAATCCCAGAAAATTCATTAAGAAGAAATTCCCAGCCAACAAGAACCGAAACTGGCAGGGAAGTTATAGCGTCGAAAGGATCAAGGAGGAACCGAAGATGGGATCAAAGTCAGAAGAGTCAAAGAACAAAGCTAAAGTTGGAGGAGACTCAGGATTCGACTGTCATTACTGTGGAGGCAAAAATCATTTTGGTAAAGATTGTATGCTGAGACAGAAAGAAGAAAAGACAAATGAAGAAGATGAAGAAGCGAGCCTCCTAAGAAGATTGGAGGAAATAAAGAAAAGAAAGTCTGTTGTTAATAACTCTACCATGAACGCTTTGATTGTGCAGGGTACAAATAACTGTGATGAATTCGACAGTGTGGAGGTCTGGTCCACAGATTCTGAGGATGACGAAGTAAGGAAGCCTACTCACGGAAAAGCTATGCTGACAAAATCAGAACAAGCAACGGGAAGATGTTTTGTGGTGACCGAGGGTGTGTCCCAAATGAGAGGATACACAACTGATGGGGGAGTTGACGAAGAAAGAGAGCGAGAGGATAGATGTTTTACTGCCAAGCCTGTTAATGTTCAGATCAACGAATGTGATGAGTTGATCAAAAAGGTACAAAATATTCTTACTTCTCTAAAAATACCTGCTAATAATTATGAAAAGGAATTAAATAATTTAAAGTCAAAATTCTCTAGCATAAGTAGCAGTCTCACCCAAACCCGTATCACAAACTCTAACCTAACTGATCAAATCAGTAAGATTTCTTCAAAGAGTGAGGAACGAAGAATGTGGATCGAGCAGAAGGAAAAGGAGTTAATTAGATCTAAAGATGATTCTATTTATTTGTAGAGACACAATCTTAAACTTCTTAAACAAAGAAACATTTTT
The DNA here is from genome assembly GCF_052625555.1 of Lactuca saligna. Classification (NCBI taxonomy): domain Eukaryota; kingdom Viridiplantae; phylum Streptophyta; class Magnoliopsida; order Asterales; family Asteraceae; genus Lactuca; species Lactuca saligna. The sequence goes on along the minus strand of NC_136420.1, from coordinate 304,232,439 downwards.
TGTTTAATTGCTAAGAGACTCTATTTTAACATCACCCAGTTGCATCTTGATTGTGAAATATGGAAGAAGATACATTGTATGATTTTGCATTTCCTTGAATTAAACGAGGATGAAATTGATGTTGAAGCCTACAACTGTGAAAGTGTTGTATCTTCTGAAGAAGTGTCCCCTGCATACAAAATAGGTCTGGACAAAATTAAATCCTACATAAAGTCCAAGGACCACATGGACATGCTCAAAATCTGTTAGATGAAAATGATAGATTGAAATTGAGAGCCGAAACTATACAAAATTTGACTCCTTAAATGCCAATTTAAGTTCAAAAAACAATATTGATGTTGAAAATACATTTGAACTTAATGAGGATGATGACATGAGTGAAATTTTTGTAGAAGATTTGGTAGACTGTTCTGAATTAGCCAAAAACGAACCCAAGTCCCATAAGAACCTAATTTCTGAAAACTCTGTTGAGTTCGCTCGTTCCTCTACTGACAAGTCCAAGGTTCTCAAAGCTAAAGTTGTTGTGTACCAAAAGGTTCAAACCACTCCAAACCAAGTCTACACAATGCTGGGAATCACTCCACAACAAACTGCAGAGTTAACTGCTATGGTGGAAGAAGATAATATTGGTGGATGTGATGAATTTTTCTGGTCGGCCCCAATAGACAACGCATATGAGACGAAGGGTCTTTCTCAGAAAAACCTAATGGAGGGTAAAAGGTAGATACATACCTGAACCACTAAATGAGCCTACAAAGTATGATGTGCCGAGCACAAGCAGAACTAAAACTCCTTTGGACGAACCTACACAAACCACAAGTGATATTTCTTCAGCAAAAAGCGCATGCTGTGCACAGGCTTCAAAACGAAAGGCCAACATTCACAGAAATCCAAAACAGGTGGCTGATCATAAGCATCAAAGAAATCTGAGATATAAGAAGAATCTCTCAGAAAGAAAACAGTTTTGGAATTCTCAAAATCCTAATTTTGTAAGGATTGAAAGGAAGCAAAAATCACAAGAAGAATCAAGGAACTGAAAGGATGGGTTCGGTCCTTCAACCAACAGGAACCGAAAGGATGGGTTCGGTCCTTCAACCGACAGGAACCGAAAGGGTGGTTTCGGTCCTTCGACCAACAGGAACCAAAAGGGTAGTTTCGGTCCAACGACTGAAAACAACCGAAAGGGAAGTTTCGGTCCATTATCCATCTACAACCGAAAGGAGAGTTTCGGTCCCTCATCCTACAACAACCGAAAGAAGAGTTTCGGTCCCTCATCCTACAACAACCGAAATGAGAGTTTCGGTCCCTTATCCTACAACAACCAAAAGGAGAGTTTCGGTCCCTCATCCAATGGCAAATGAAATTACAATTTCGGTCCTCCTGCTTGCAAGTCTGATCAACAAAACTGGGAATCTAATGTCTCTTCTAAATCCGATTCTCTAAATTCCAGTTCCTCAGCCGAAAACCTCAATCCTCCTAAATCAACTAAAATTAAAGTTTTCACTATTAAAAGACAAGATGAAACAACTTTGATTAAACATACATACATGGTTGATGTTTCTCTTACTATTCCCTATCCTGTAAAAGGCTTACAAGGACCCAAGAAACTTTGGGCTCCTAAATCAGCTTAATATTTTGCAGGTTATTCGTGATGAGCATTTTGACAAAGAATGGTACATCAATAGTGGTTGATCGCGTCATATGATAGGAAGGAAGGAGGAACTTAGAGAGTTACATTCTCTCAAAGATGGTGGTATTGTAAAATATGGCAACAACTCTTTTGGAACTATCAAAGGCTACGGAATGATCACCAATGGCGAGTTCTCCATAAGGAAGGTTGCATATGTTGAAGGGCTCCAACATAATCTCATCAGCGTATCACAGCTGGTGGTTGGTACCAGATTAAAAGTATCATTCGATGATGAAGGCTTAGAAATTGTCAAAAAGAGCTCAAACAACATTCTGTTGAAATCAAAGCGAAAAGGGGAAATGTATCCTTTGAACCTCAATCCTATAAGAGGTAAACCAGCTGTATGCTTACTCACAAAGGCTCACTCCAATGAAAGTTGTTTATAGCATAGGAGACTTTCTCATTTGAACTTAAAGGACATCAACAAGTTGGTCTTAGGTGATCACATTCAAGGTCTACCAGTTCTAAAATTTGATAAAGAACATCTCTGTGCAGCATGTGAAATGGAAAAGCAAATTCGTAAGAGTCATCCTTCTATTAGAAATACTAAGGTGACAAAACCGTTGGAATTACTGCACATTGATCTATGTGGTCCTTCATCCATCGAAAGAATTGGGGGAAACAAATACATTCTGGTAATTGTGGACGATTTCTCGAGGTTTACATGGATTTTCTTTCTCAAGCAAAAGTTTGAAGCTACCCCAAAGCTCATGCTCTTCATTAAACAAATCGAGACGCAATTAAGAAAGGCAGTCTGTAATATAAGGAGTGACAATGGCCTGGAATTCAAGAACAAAGACTTTGAAGGTTTTCTTGCTGAAAAAGGGACGACTCACAATTTCTCAGCACCTTATACTCCACAACAAAATGGCATTGTTGAAAGGAGAAATCGTTCACTATGTGAAGCTGCTCGTACCATGTTATGCTTCGCGTCCTTGCCGTTGTATTTATGGGCTGATGCAATCGTGGCTGCATGTTATACTCAGAATCAATCATACTTGAATAAAAGATTCCCAATTACTCCTTACAAGATCCTGAACAACCGAAAACCAAATGTGAAATTCTTTCATGTGTTCGTTTCAAGATGTTTCATTTTAACCTCCAAAGAGAATCGAAACAAGTTTGATGTCAAGGCAGATGAAGGAATTTTCTTAGGCTACTCCTTGAACTCCAAGGCGTATAGAGTTCTCAATAAACGATCGAAGAAAATTGAAGAAACATACTATGTCACTTTTGACGATAGTTATGTTAAGAAGCTAAAACCAACTGAAGATGCATCACATGACATATTTTCGAAGAATGGTCAGGTTACTATCTCCATCTCGAATCTTTTCAACCAATTCATGCTCTTGTTTGATGAGCCTCAAAAGGCGATAGACTCTGAATCAACTGCAAAAGACAACAAAGTTGATAAACTGAAAGAGGTTATAGACGATGCTGCTAAGAAGATGGCTGAAAATCAATCCAAAGACACCGAAGGCGCAAACGCAACCGAACCTTCTGATGACCATCCTACTGTCCAGGGGGAGGGTTCCTCTACTCCTCATGATCAAGGTCCTCCATTCTAGGGGGAGAAATCATCGCCAAATTCATCAAGCTCCACTGAAATTCCAGTCAACGAAGAAGATACAAATGCTAGTCCTGAACAGGGTTTATTATTCGAGGGGGAGAACACCAATGTTTGTGATGATGACACCATCTCTGAACTAGATGAAGAAATTAATGCTGAATTGGATCCTATTTATGATCCAAAGTTTCCTCCACTTATCAAATGGACCAAAGATCATCCACAAACTCAAATTATTGGGGAATCATCAGAAAATGTGTTAACTCACTCTCAAATCAAAGCGAAATAGGCTGCACTTTTTTCCAAAGTAGAATTTTGCATGTTCAATTCATTCGTTTCTAAAATTGAACCAAAGACTGTCAACTCAGCTCTTGATCATTCAGACTGGGTTCAAGCCATGCAAGATGAGTTAAATGAGTTTGAACGAAACAAGGTATGGCGTCTTATTCCAACTCCTAAGGATGCTTCGGTTGTCGGTCTCAAATGGGTATTCAGAAACAAGATGGACAAAGAGGGAAATGTCATTCGTAACAAAGCGAGGCTGGTTGTCAAAGGATATTGTTAGAAAGAGGGAATTGATTATGAAGAAACCTTCGCTCTCGTGGCACGATTAGAATCTGTTCGTATCTTTCTTGCGTACGCTGCTCACAAGAACTTTGAAGTCTATCAAACGGACGTCAAATGTGCTTTCCTTAACGGTGAACTTGAAGAAACCGTATATGTTGAGCAACCGCCGGGCTTCATGAACGAGAAGTATCCCGATGACTGTCATATTCTTGACAAAGTTGTATATGGTCTTAAACAGGCTCCCAGAACATGGTATGAAACTGTCACTCGTTTCTTAAAAATGTCTAAATTCAAAAAAGGATCGGTTGACCCAACCTTCTTTCGTAAGCAAGAAGGTAACCACCTTATGATAGTCCAAATTTACATTGATGACATCATCTTTGGCTCCACGAATCCTAGCTTAACAGTTGAATTCAGAAAGTTGATGGAAACTAAATTTGAGATGAGCTCAATGGGTCCAATTAACTTTTTCCTTGGATTAAACATTAGACAGGGACCCGAAGGCATTTTTATTAATCAGGAAGCATATACCAAGACTTTTCTAACTAAGTTTGGAATGATGGGAGACTCCAAAGTGAAAGTGCCTATGGCTTTTGGTACTAAACTCACACCATCATTAGAGAAACCAGCAACTGATGTAACACTTTATCGACAGATGATTGGATCTCTAATGTATCTCACAGCCAGTAGACCCGACATAATGTTTTCTGTTTGTTACTGTGCACGATTTCAAGCCAACCCACGAGAACCTCATCTTCAAGCCGTGAAGAACATCTATCGCTATCTGAAGCGAACCTCCTCTCTCGGCCTATAGTATCCAGCCAACTCCGGATTCTTCATTCAAGCATTTTCAGATGCAGATCTGGGTGGTTGTGGATTGGATCCTAAAAGCACCACTAGAGGATGTCAATTTCTTGATGGTAAATTAGTCAGTTGGTAATCGAAGAAACAAACCTGTGTTTCGCTATCCACTACAGAAGCAGAATATATAGCTCCAACATCCTGTACTTCTCAGGTCGTATGGATACAAAGTCAACTCCAGGATTACGGGTTAAACATGAAGAAAATCCCACTATATTATGACTCTGAAAGCACAATTAGGATTTGTCACAACCCAGTGAAACACTCCAAGACCAATCATATAGTACTGAGATATCACTTCATCAAGGATCACGTTGAAGATGGTAACGTAGAAATTCACTTCATCAGAACGACTGATCAATTGGCAGACATATTCACGAAGGCCTTACCTGAAGCAAGCTTTAATAAGATTATACAAGGTCTAGGAATGATGCAAGCTGAGTCTGTACCGAAATTGCCTTCGCCCTCATAAAGGTAACAAGCGAAATAGAGCAAACCAAAATGAACCAAAATGAACCGAACATTCAGTCTATTTCGGGTTCGGTCTATTTTGGGTGAAGTTGGTCCATGAATCGAAATGAACCGAACGTTCAGTCTATTTCGGGTTCGGTCCTTCTGAACTCGTTCATTTTTTAAGCCATTTCAATTGTTCTCTTATGTACATATTTTCTTTACTTCTTTTCCACTTATAAAATTCCAAAAATATTTTCTTTTTATAAAAAATTTTTAAGAAATCCAAAAATATTCTTTTCTTTCGTTCAAGAAAATAGTTTTCCTAGTTAGGCATCCCTAGAAGCATGCTGTTGTATGTTGACTAAAGCCTCGATAGAATTTGAGTGAAGCCTTAATAACATGATATATACCAATCGTGTTTTCCCAATCCAGGCTATCTGATTCACTCTAATCATGAACTACCTTACTCTGCTCATATTGAGTTTTGAGTTTTCTGCTTGGTCCTTCTTTTCTTTAATGTAGAGGTACTTTCGCTTCTTATACCATCTCCATCATCTTTCTCCATTATAATTTATTTCATCAATTTAACCCCTAAGACTCTCAGTCTTAACCACTAAGGTTTATGGTTATACCAAGTCTGTGTTCATGATCTTAGTTTCATGCTACTATGTACTAAGTGAAACCCAAAATTCAACACCACTAATGAATTGACGGTGAATTTAACAATTCAATATCTTACTTGTTACCCTATGAACTTTAAAAGAAGCCTTTCACAACTTCTCAAAAAGTTATTGATCGTTATTCCATGGGAAACCAAGCAAGCACTTTAATGTCTCTCTTGACATTGAAGGAAGCGATTTCTACCCAGAATCAATTGTTTTATGTCAGATTACGACATCACATATGATCCCTAAAATCTCGTTTTATTTCCTTATCTTTTACACCCTATGCACGAAAATTTTTAATTTTCCAAATTCTAGTTTTGATTCAGATTGTTCATTAAAGCGCTAAAGGCACAGAGATTCAAGTGTCATAAGAAACCATTGGGATAAAGTGGACGCTGACTCAGGAGCTATGCAAACGACTTGGCGATTTGAAAAAGTAAATTTTATGAAAAGGCGTGAAAAAGGGAAATGTTTTTTCTCTCTCCTGCGTCATCCTCTGCACGCCAACTGTAGACCCATCAACTCAAGCGCTATTTCTGAGATAATCCAAGATTTCAGTTGAATTTTTCTCTCTCCTCATTGTACCTATAAAAGGAATTGGAACGGTACACTCTCATACTTTATCACTTCCAAAATTCTCTCAAAGAAACCCAGCGATTCTCTGCAACTGTTCATTATCCTCTTCAAGCAACATTAATGGCAGACTCATCATCAGTTCATGATACTTCAGTTCATCAACCTCTTCTCACCATCAAACCCCAACAGAATCTGATCATCGATCTTACGCCATTCATCTATGAGCCGTATATGTTGTATGTGGTTGAGTGTCTCAAATACTCACCACTCGTCGACACACTGACTAAAGTTGAAGTTGTTCCCATGTCGTGCTTGTCTCTTGTCTACTCTACTGCTTTCTATGACATGATTAATGAACGCATTCACTTTGAACTCCACAATGAGAAGACCTCCATCTACAAGCATCGATTTTGTGCCCTAATCGGTCTTTCTCAAGATTCATCTCTGGTAAACCCTGAATCCATTACAACTGGTAAATTGTTTTCCATGTTCTATCAGATGGGGTATACTGAAACCCTAACCACCATTATGAAGTTCAAGAAGTCCTGCCTTCCTCCTGAATGGAATGACCTTTTTACATTGTTGTTCAAGGGACTGTCTGAGCGAAGCGCTGGTTCCGATGGTGCAAGCAAATCCTTCATGACGGTACTGTATGGGTTGTACCATGGGATTGACCTAGATTATGGGTCCATCATCTGGCAGCAGTTGGTTCAAAGCCTGGTTTCTTCATCCAGGCATTCTGAGATTTCATGTGGGCGTTTTTGGTCTATCATCACCCAATGGGCAATGGACCGCCTTCGTGTTCCAATAATGGAGGACTCCTTGCTCTCATCCATTGCTACCTTTCATACAATAAGAGCGAAAGCTCAGAAGAAGAGGCTTCGGGCCGAGATGACACTCCTCCTCGCTCCCCTACCCCAGAAATTCAAGTTCGCTCCAATCCCCCTTCACTTACACCTGTAACAATCCCAATTACCACTTCTCAACCATCCACTACAATTCCTATTCCCACTCCCATTTTCACAGATAACACCACTACCACACAAACTCGCTCTACTGTTCCTGATCCACTTGTAACCGAACCTCCGGTTACAAACGAACCTCCACCTTCTTCCAAACCCTTATCTCCCACGTAATCTGCTGAAACAACCCCTATTTTGGGTGGTGAGGATTTGGAGTTTGATTCCACATACTTAAATCCTTATAGAGTGCAGAGCGATGATGATGACGATGAGCCTGTTACCAAACGTCATTTAAAGGCAGTAAACAAAAAGCTTGATAAGCTGCTTTCATCCTCTTCCTCTTCCTCTGGTGCCTATTCTGAAGCTGCCTTGAAGGCCTTGTTCCCCTTGGTTGTCACCGAACATATTACTGCTCTATCTGATGCAGCCAAGGCAATAGCGGCCACCACTTCCCAATGTAAATAGGCCTCCCTTGTTGTTGATGCCTCTACCAAGGAATGCAAGGATGTGACCGCAAAATTCGATAAACTAGTCTTCGAAGCTCACATATTCTTAGATTCCTTGCAGGGTGCTGCTGCTAAAAATGCTAAAATGGTCAATGCTTTGGTCGAGAACCTTCAACAGTCTCTTCAAGCTGAGGTCGAACCTCGAAGCAGCACGCCAAGCCATTCAACAAGCCAACGAGAAGCTCCATGCTAATGTCAACGATCGCTTAACTCAACTGGAAGCGGAGTTAGCTGTGGAAAATCGAATTATGGATGAGCTCGGCCGACGTACCTCCCAGCTTTAATTGCAAATTCAAAAGTTGCGTACTGCTGAGGCTGAACTTAATGACCTCAAGTCAGAAAGGGAAGTCATTAGGAGTTCTACTGGAGATTTTCACTCCATCCTTCTTCATCTCATTGAGGCTCATGATCCGATCATCACTATCACTGTCAGGCGTCATTTGGCAGACAAGCTCAGACCGGCGTTGGATATTCTTAGCTGAATCGAAGGTGTTCCGGTTACCGGGGTCTAACCGAAACAAGGGGGGAGAAAGTGACATCGCAACCTCCTCCTTCTGGATCAAAGCCATCCGCTGGACCATCTGCTAGACCGAAGGGTAATAAAGCTTCGGTTAGCAACAAAGACAAAAAGAAGAAGAAAATCGGCGATGACGACACAGACAATGAAGAAGATGTCTATGCTGAAAATCCAAAGAATCCCTTCCAGAAGGTTAAAACTTCTGAAAAAGAAATGGAAGAAAACATCAAGAAGCAGCAAGTTGAGCTGGAGATGAAGCGAAAAGAGGCAGAGCTCTTAGAGAAGAAAAAGTCTATGTTCCCTTTATGGACAAAAGACTCGCTGCAGAGGTGTGTAATCGACAAGCCAATTGTTCTCTGGCTCGAGCCAATAATGTCCCTCTCTCTTGACAACTCCAAGGATGCAAAGTTCGACATGCCTATCACTTGAAAGGCATTCATCTTCCACTGCTTCAACTCGACTGTTGTTATTCCTTCTCCAGACCCGAAGGTAGATAGGGATCTTCTGGAGTTTTACTTGGAGTTTTCTCAACCCCAATACCTGACCTGGAGCTTAAAGAAGATAACTAAAGTTAAGGTGATGAAGCCCTATTCAGCAGGGAAATTTATTAATGTCAAATTCAGGGTGACTCGAGGAACCGAAGGCTCAGTCTACCATTTTTCCCTTGATGATCTACCAAACCTCAACCCCCATGACTGGATACTCCTCAACAACATTCTTCTATTAAACCCTCAGGAGTATCAGCCAATAATCGATCATGTCAAGCATATGCTTGTTTGCTACATTCATGAGGTAGCGAAGATGGACCAGGAGATTTCCTCTGCCATACACAAGCGACCAACGATCAAGACCATGGGCATATCTGGAAATGTTAATACCATGATCCAGGGGAAGATAGATTCACAGTATCACACGGTTATGTTTCTCAGGGGCGAAGGTCAAAAATGTATGTTCGCTCTTGTTGATAAACACCTCTTCTCGACGTCTTGTCTTGAGCATATCTTGGAGATCATACAGAGGTGCGACCAGAACAGTGCTACTGATAAGAAACTATTTGTTGACATGCTGAGGTGGTACATTGGGTTCCGACAGACTCTTTTTGCCATTATTTCTAAACTGTTTAAAGTTATAAAGACAGTGAGGCCTGCTCAGAAGAAATAATCTCTCGCCTCATTTGACGCAAAGTGGGAGATTGTTGAGTCTATTGGGTTGCATCATGGGCTCGGTCCATAGCCTAGTTTGAATGTCGGTATTGGGCCTGTCTAGTCGTGCATAATTTTGTATTAGGGTTTAGTATATAAGTTGCATGCATGCAGACTTAGAGATTATCACTTTCATTGTTTTTATTTCATATCAACTGTAAACCCTAGCTCGCCTCTACAACGGAAGTTCTTCATCGAGCTATGCTGAGGCGTGAATTTGTTTTGAATCATAAGCATAAGTTTGATTTTGTTTTGTGTTCTTTCACATATTGATCTTAAACTGTTTGATTACTTTTATCGTACTTGTGAAAGATCTAATCGATCTAAGAGTTTTTGAACTCATCAATTATTCTTTTAACATATAATACTTTTCTATTAATTTCTTTTGATTTTTTTTTTATAATTTTAATTCATTTTATTGGATCATTATATATATATATATATATATATATATATATATATATATATATATATATATATATATAAAATATCATTTTCTTATATTAATAATTTATAACGTATAATATTAATTTATTTTAATTTTATTGGTTCCACCACAAAGTCATCTGAATTTTCAAAAGTGTCATGTCTCATCGTCGAAAATCGACAGGACAACCGCCAATCACCTTCATCGATTGTTCCGTAGAAACTCCACCAATTTGTTACACCCAATACCGCCAATAGCCACCTAAGACAACCTTATCTAATCTGTCGAAATCCTCTATATCTGTCACTAAGCCGAACATATTTTGCTACAACCACCAAGAGATCAGATCAATACACTCCTAGTCTGCTCCTCCTACAGTCAGCCATTCTCGACAAAAACTACACCGGTCGACTACCCAAACAATGTGCAATAAACCCCATAAAACATATAACCTCCGGTCGACCATTCATTATCGATGGCGAAAATGTTAGATCGAGGGTTTTCAAACCACCATAGCCACTACAGGTGGTGACAATGTTGTAGAACTCGTTATTCGGTACTCGTCTGGCCGATTACTGAGTAGCAGGTACTCGGATTTGGTAATTAATGTAGAAATATTTTTAGAGAAATTATATATGTCAAAATCATAAGTTAAAATCATAATTTTATTGAAATATATAACCAATTTAGATACATGTGAGTATACAAAAACTAAAATAAACATGATGATTCAGTGATGTTGGTGTTGGCGACTGATTGATAGTGGTGGTGTTATCCAAAATATGTTATCTTCTAAATATTTAAAATAAATTAAGAGAGGTGGGGTGGGTGAGATTTTTTTGGTATTTTTATTTAAAACAATAAAGAAAACAATTTTAAAAAATAAAAACAATTAAAAAAATATATTTATTATAAATAGAAATAATAAATTTAAAGTAATAATCCAATAAAAAAATTAACGCAATAAAAAAATTAAAAATTTTAATTAAATGAAGTTAATAATTCAACAAAGTAACACTTACTAATAGATAAATATTGTATATAAAAAATAATATTCATTATTATATAATAATTCAATAAAATGAATTAATCCAATAAAGAAGAAATTCAAAAAATTTAATTAAAAAAAAGTAATAATCAAAGTAATATTTATTAATATATAAATATAATACATTAAAAATTATATTTATTAATATATAATAATCCAATAAAAAAAATACAATAAGAGTAGTTAAAAAAGAATTAATTAAAAGAATTCAATAAATTGGAAAAGAAAATTGCATAATTGGTCCTTCTAGTTTGGTAAAAAAATTTGTAGAAATGGTCTTTGGAAGTAGATTCATCATTTGCCAAAAATTAACGGTCATGTTGTTAAACTAAACGAGATAGGAACCAAACCACAACAAAGCTACAAAGTAGGGACCTTTTTTCCTAAAAAAAAAATTGGACTTATCCAAATAAATTGACAAACCATAGAACCAATTTTGCAATTTTGTCTCATTTTTATAATAAATTTATAAATTATTTTATTAAAAAGACTAAACAAATAAGATATTTTTATGTACTTGTTTAGTTTAATATATAAAATAATAAAAGTAATAAAAAAAAATTATCCTCTTTACAAAGAGATCCAATATGATATATAAAAAATGAATTTTTTTTTTCGAAAAAAACTAATTCATTTCATTTGTTGAAAAGTTAAGCTCTATTTTTTATAGAAAACAAATTAAATAAATATATTAAAATTCATGTTTTTTTTAATATTTTTTAAACATAGATTCATATTCATATAAAAAATGTTATTTTAGTTCAGATTCACATTGTGAACTTGTTTAAATTCATATTGTGAACCTGTTCAAATTCACACTGTGCATAATAGTAATTAAGATTCACAGTGTGAATTTGAAATGATCGAGCTTTTTCACATTGTGAATGTTGATAATTGAGATATTTACAGTTTAGATTCACAGTGTGAATCTACACCAATCAAGATTTTTTTTTTAAACATTATCCAATTCACAGTGTGCATAATAGTAAGTCAGATTCACAATGTAAATCTGAACTTATCGAGCTTTTTCACATAGTAAATGTTAAAAATTGAAATATTTACAGTTTAGATTCACAGTATGAATCTACAGTATTCGAGTTGTTTTTTAGTTTGTGTTGATATTTATTAATAGAATACAAAAAACTAATATTGTTTGTATAGTTAGTTTTTTTTTTTATAAAAATAAACTTAAATATTGAAAAAACTAAAAATGAAGTGGGTTTTTTCGGAAAAAAAAATTATTTTTTATATTTCAACATAGATCTCTATGGAAAGATGACGAAAAAGCGAGAACAAGGATATATTCAATTTTTTTTTTTTTTTTTTTTTGATAAAAGATATGGCCTAAAAAAAATTTAAAGGAAAAAAAGATATGAGTTTTTTTGGTAAAGAGGTGGATTTTTTAATATAATCTGGTGTGTATGTGTCCAATATAAAAGTGTACATTTATTTCTTTGGTCGTTGATCATTATGATTTCCGATGCTCACGATTGGTTCCGTATTTCCTTGTTAACATTAAAGGTTATTTGGTAGACTAGATTATATGTATATTGACAAATACCACTTCTAATTTTCTAGTTTGACTAGTTGGTCCGCTACAACATTCATTACATATGATACAAATTGTTGAAACAGTTGCGAAAATCCATCAACTTTGATAGCCTGACTTTAGTGGAATGTAACACATTCAATACATAACCAAAAATAATAATACTATTGTCCAAATTGAAATACAATTTATAAACTACATGTAAAAGATATCATGTCAATCCAACTTCAAGCAAACAAATGATATTATTTTTAAAAGTTTCAAAGATTACAAATAAAAAATTGGTCCAAACCGCTTCAATACCCTGAGAACCTAGCTAATAAACTGGAGTTGGAACATAGCTGAGAGAATAACCGAAAACTGGATCTATCACGTAAAATCGGTGCCACTCCATGTCCGGGTCCTGATCCGGTCCAAATGTTCACCTCTACCTACATATGTTGTCGTTGTTGATGGCGTCAAAAGATTCCATATAATAGGCTTTATAATTACAACAAATCGTTCGCTACTTGTGTACTGCTATTTTTGGAATACATGTCATCCTTCTACAACAAGTAATAATCAATTTACGACTTTTTTGAATTTAAGTGTTTATTACTACTATGACATATCGTCACAACTTTGTTATCTACAACGGTGACTTTTCAGCATCCCGAAAGTTTCTCCAATAATGTCCATAGCGACGACATCTCGTTGCTGAGCACAAAAACTAAAGTACATACAATACAAAAAAATAATAATAAAAAGATCCTTTTTCCAAAATGTGGGTTTAATATTAGCTTTGATGAACAACCAACTGGAATATAAAAAACAGATTAAAAAAATAATAAATAACGTAACCACCCAGAAACACAATTAATATCAAATCCCTTTCATTTTTTTTTTCTTTTCTTTTTAAAACACCCAAATCCAACGAAACACTTAAAAAAGAAAAATCGTTCTTCCTTTGGTTACATTCTCACCTCAACAACCCTATATAGCTATCTAGTCTTTAACACAAAACCCAAGACTGAAGTTCGCGTGGTTCATCTTTTTACAATGAAGATCTTTTGGTTTTTGGTCTTTTGGATAAGTTTACTGGAGTAACGTAGCTTAGCTAGGTTTGGGTTATATAGGCTTGTGCTAGGTAGGGGTGGTTGACTGGGTGGTATGGCTCTCACGTGACAATTCAAGATAGAGTGGTATTGTAGCCATTCTTATGCAGCCACGTTTGAGCATGAGGTGGGGCTGGTGGTTGTCTTAAATTGAATCTTTGTTGTGGGAATCCTGATGATGCTGCAGCACTATTTGCATACAGATGTAGAGAAGCTCCATTGCCATTGTTTCTACTTCCTCCTCCAGCTAGCGTGCTGCTTGAATGCTGAATCTACCAACATCCCATAAAGAATCATTAAAATCCACAACAAACTATTATTAATTATATAGTATAAACAATATCTTGTATATGTTTTGTAATATTATGTTTTCCTTATTGTGTGTAACATACGAAAATATTTAGGAATCGTGTGAAAAGAAAACGAAAGATGTAAACTGTCGTATGCATATGGTAAAAGCAAGATTTTTCCCACGTGACACTTATTTTTGTCTATTTTTAGGGTTAATGTCATAAATGGGTGACCAACTATTTAATTTCCACAAAACATTATGGTTTTAAAAAATAATATTAGTTTAATGGGTATGTTTTAAACAAAAGTAAATAGTTTGTTATGCATTGATGACATTAACCCTTATGATATCGAACAAGAGACATAGAGGGACTCACTTGGTGATTCAAAGAGTTGAGGGGTGGTGGGTGTAACATATGAAACATAGACGGGTCAACGGGTCTGGTTAAATGCCCATATCCATGAAATTCATGATTACCCCTCGATGATCCGATAGATCGAAGATGCAATGTGTCGTGATATCTTTCACTCTGACCCATCCCAAATGCCTTTTGTTACATAAATTATAATAAATCACTAGAAATTTATCTATTATAATTACATCAAGAAATTAAATAAAACGGATTATAACGATTAACGCACCACGGGCCTAAATCCATGATCTTGACTACCTTCCTTAGTGGGGGCTGAATTATGTCCTAAACTCAAATCAAGATTGTGATCCGAAGAGGAAATGTTACTTTGATCATTATTATTATTACCCGAATGCTCTGTATAGAAAATAAAAAAAAAATTTAATCGATATGAAATAATTTACAAAGTAAATATAAGTAAAAATAATTTGAATAAATTACCAGTGACATTAGACTCATTTTCATAAATTGTGGGATCAAAATTGGTGACAGCATCCTTTCCGTTGTATTTGATTGCAGCCTTATCATATGCCCTAAAAAAGAATACTTTCATTCATTCCCCTTAAAGTTAACAAATTGACATATTAGTCCTTTCAGAAACAAGTTAGTCATATTTACCTGGCAGCTTCAACTTCAGTATCAAAGAGGCCCAGATACACATACCTATAAGTGTGATGAAATAAAAGTGAGCCAAAAAAGGAAATATGTCAAGTGTGTTTCTTTTGAAGTGATTTAACTTGATGAAATGAATAGAAGTAGGTAGATAGGTATAGCCGTAGGCCATAGGTAGCCAGCTTTATATATAAATAGAAAAACAAGTACACCTTCTTTATAGGGTTAGTTTTGAAATAATTTCTTGTTATCAATTGTCTTATGGAAATTCGTACTTGGTTAGGGTTTAAAACATTTCATTGTAATAGATTCATAGGAATCGTTTTTTTTTTTTTTTAATGAAAGGAACACTTAATATAAATCACGTGAAGTATGGATACATATATATTAAAGGTGTTGACCAGTAAAAATTGTCTTATGAAATAAATATTATTGTGTCTGGTTTTATTATATACGTGCTATTAAAATTTATTATGAATCATGTCGATATAATATAAAAGAAAAAAAAAAACATTCGATAAATATGTGTTAAGGATAGACCTTGACTTAACAAAAGCAGCGAGATAAAAGTTTGGCTTTACAGTTGCAAATAAAACACATCCGTACAACTTTTCAAATAAATATGTTTAGTTTAAATATATATTTAAAATTTTTCATAAAATATTTTATTATCTAAGAATAAGTGATTTTATTGTTTTTGCTATTTTTCTCATTCCTATGTTGGGAATATTTGGATACTCAAATAATAGTCAAGTTCTACTATACACACAACCATATGACAAGTAAATCTTTATACTTCTTTCCTTTCAAAAAAAAAACGTATCTTTTGATTTGAAATACCACCGTTTAACAAAATACTATTATTATCAATGCCTAAACTCTAAAGTGATGCTTCATAAAGACAAATAAAAGTCGTCAACATAAAGTATTACTTATTAATAGACAGAAAAACAATTATGAACCAAAGACTTTAATTTCATAAAAGGTATATTGCACACTTCATACCAAAAAATTACGGTATTAAAAAAGTTCAAGTTATAAATCATTATTAAAGTATAAATTAATCAAAGAATTTAATTATTTTGAATTAAAAAATATCCATATACAAAATTTATCAAACGACGAACTAAATATAACTTAATTCAATATGTTGCAATACACGTGACTAAATAAAGCATATTATAAACAAAAAATATTAAATTTTGATCGTAGATTTCAAGAACAAAGTGTTGTTAGATATGATTATTTACTTTTTAAATGAAGAACAAGATTTAAAGGGAGATGAAAAGAACGTACTTTTTCCCTAAAAATTGACCCATTCTTGCTTCCCATCTACCACATTTGTGCAAAGTAACTCCTCTATATTTCGAACTCCCTCTTGGAAATCCTGTACTTTGTCTCCGTAGTACATGCACAAACTCTTCTTTCGTCAGATTGCTCATCTGTTTAATTTTTTCTTGTTTTTAAAACCCCCAAAACTCATAAAAACAAACAAAATAACTCATAAAAAGTGTGTTGTTTCATATCTTGAAACTTAATAAGAGTGATGGATATGTGTGTTTTTGGGTATGCGTTTTTACTTTAAAACAATAACAACCAGTAGAAGAAAACATGTTTTCTAGATAAGATAACGCATTATCACTGTTAAAGATAAGGTGAAAATCTGAAACACACACACTAAAAGATGAAATCACACATAGTGTATTAAACCAACCTGTTTCAGGTCGTCATCGTAATCTTGAAGGCTGAAGTTTATGTCAGCTTCCAATCCCCGAAACTTGATCGCTGCCCTATCGTATGCCCTGTTACATGTTTATTTATTTATTTTTGTTTAAAATAAATTTAATTTAATTATTTGTAAAGGAAAATGTAGGGTTTTGATTGTGCTCACCTTGCAGCTGCATGTGCAGTGTCGAATCCACCTGTGACAAAATGAACAGATATTAATATCCTTGGAATTGTGAATATTGTCCCATAAATTTTTTAACAAATTAATAGAAATATTTTTTTAAAAAAAGTTAAAAGGAAAAAAGTGAAACATACCCAGATACACCTGTTTCCCACAATCCCTGAATCATGAAAACATGAAGCTAATTAGAAAAATAAATTCGATAGAAATTAGAAAGTTTTCTGTTTAAAGAAACGAATCATTTTGTTTTGGTTTTGGTTTTGGTTTTTCAAAACTGATCCAAATCTTTTATAATAATATTGAAGTGTTTGAAGACGATTATATGATTTGTTGGTTGAAGTCAAACAAAGTTTTTTGAAAGATATAATTTATTCGAGTCAAATAATTAGAAGAAAAACTTAGAAAGGGGAAAAAGGTAAACAAACCATATGTGTGATTCCCATCGGCCGGTTCGTCGGTAAAAGGTAACTCCACGATACTGTGAGCTTCTAGAACGGGGTCCACGCCGGCTTTTCTTGAGTGGCTGGGGAATCTCCGGGGCGGCAGATTTCCCGAGAAAACCACCGGCGCTGGTGGCGCCACCAGAAACAAGCCCCCCCGGTGACTGGTGACAGAATTGAACACCGACCCAGTGAGCAGCAGGGAAAGCATTTACCGACGACATACCAACTGCAAGAGAGGAGGTGGGGCCCACTTCAGAATCGTCGTCGACGGGGAAAAACTGATGGGTTACCGGCGGATCCCCGTCGCCGTCGCCGTCGCCGTCGATAGAGAACCCAAACAACCTGCTGCTTCGTTTTCTTGAACTTCCTCTCTCGGAATCATCATCATCGGAGCCGTCGTCTTCGTCCATAACCACCACTGAGGAGCTCGAATTCGAGACGGATCCAACCCCTTTACCTTTACTATTATCGTCGTCGTCTGCTTCCACCGGCGTAGAGCAGCCGTTTGATTCTTCGTGTTCCTTTTTCAGATCGGGTGACCCGTTTAGATCCCACATTTCTCCGGCTAGAAAAGTTAAACTAAATCTAT
This sequence comes from Lactuca saligna, assembly GCF_052625555.1. Classification (NCBI taxonomy): domain Eukaryota; kingdom Viridiplantae; phylum Streptophyta; class Magnoliopsida; order Asterales; family Asteraceae; genus Lactuca; species Lactuca saligna. The sequence goes on along the minus strand of NC_136420.1, from coordinate 304,214,498 downwards.
ATGAAACACTAAAAAAGGAAACCGATGAACTGATCAAAAGCTCTCTCTCTCTCTCTCTCTCTCTCTCTCCCTCACTGTGTCGCTTACTCTCTCTCTACATGTGATACATACGTATACATATATATATATAACTAAAAGAAATGAAGTGTTTGTTTGTTGATCTTCTTTTTCCTTATAGCCGAGTCTAAAAAGAAGAGATGAGAAGAAGAATATGAAGAAAAAGAAACCTAGGATTCATAAAGAAAGATAGGAAGAAGGTGGGCAATAGATACATATACGTGTATCTATCTATGAAAGTATAGATTGTGGCCGGGTGACGAGGTGAGGTGGGGGTGGGGTTGGTCGCGTTATAGCTTCTCCCAGCAGCTTCTCTCTCATTAGATCTTTTCTAAGACACTCTCTCTCTCGTTATAATTATAGTAAACAAAATAATATATGTTTAAAATTAATTTTTTTTATTTACATTCTATGGAATTAAAGTAATTTTTTATTCATTATATCTAAAGTTTTAAGCAATGTGACTCATGAGTTTGACCGCAATATCACATTAAAAAAAAATCGTATAATTATTAAATTTAATAAATATATCAAGTTTTTAAGAATATTTTATTTAATTTTATAAAAATTATTGAAAAGTCATAATATTTTTAGAAAAGTTACATTTTAGTGTTATGATTTTTTTAACATAAAAGTTTCGATTATTTTAATTTGGTTTAAATTTTTTTAAAAAAATCATTTTTTTTCTTTTAACAGAAAATAACATATTATCTTGATTTTACAAATAATCAGGACTTTTATGTTAAAAAAATTATTAGAATTAAAGTGTAATCTTTTTGAAAAAAATTAAGATTTTTCTGACAATTTTTCCAATATTTAATATAAAAAAATTAATAAAAACTCAATTACTTTAGATCTTATCAGGAAATTTAAAAAAAAAAAAAAAAAAAAAAACCCAAAAAAATTTGTGTGTTGAAAAAAACCCGCGCTATAATATAAGGTGCACTTTGACAACTTATTTGGTGTCACGATTAACAAACACGTCTTCAATGTTTTCGTAACGGCTACACAACGTCGCATCATGACATGCCTTGAGGTGCAGCATGACTTGCTTTTCAGAACAATGATTATATCATATTATTTTTACAGTTTTTATATATTAAGTTTTATCATGATGTTATAGAAATTACACCTTTAGTCAGTATCATAAACGTTCAACTTTATTAAAATTTAACAAAAAAGATAAATCATGATAAAATACAATATTAGTTTGGAATTTAAGATAAATAATCTATAAAGAGAAAATTTTAAGGTATTTATCAAACTACTTATTCTAATTAAAACAAATAAAAGAAAATTAATTAAATAAAAAAAATAAGACTATCTTTATTCAGTTTGAAATAAAATACAAAATCTCTCTTGTTTATGATGAGTTTTATTGGTTACAAAAATCTTATTTTGTCGGAAAAACTTAAAACCCTAAGTTCACATGCAACCTAAAAAGATCTATGTTCTCACCAATATTTGTAATAAACAATTGAATATCAAGAAATTTAAAAGGATATTACTATTTTCGTAATTAAGAAAGGGATGTTAGAAATTATATACTTTTAATAAACTAGTATTCCTTCTTGATTGGTCTTTAGAAAGCAAGCACTAGAAGTCTTATGCCTTTGATGACTCACATCCAAACCCTAGCAATTGGAAGCTAAACAGTAGAGAGGAGGAGAAGGAATATTTTCGACCCTAATGATCTCTAAAACAATGGAATCGAAAATACAAACCCATAAGCGTTTATATAGGTGTTAGGGAAATTTTTAGATAAGGGAGGTTTCCTTTTAGATGATCATTACCACATTGCTTCCTTCCTAAAGCATTTTAAACTTCCTTGAAGCTAAAGAAAACATAGAGAATCTCACTCTAGAATCGTCCCCATCTCAAAGAGTTTTAGAATTGATCAATATTCAACTTTTGAACATACTCACATTTAGTCATTCTACTTTTAATTAATCCAATTAATCCCAAAATTAATTCCAATTAATTTCTGATTAATTCTTTATTAAAAAAATACTATTTCTAATTAATATATTATTCTCATAATATATTAATAAATCATTTATTTTGATTTCTAATTAATTTATTAGTCATATAACAAATTAATAAATCAGTCTCTCTTTCCAAAAAAATCAGTCAATTACTAGGTTTGTGAGCAATTCAAAAGGACTATGCTAATAATTTAGTTATTGGCTTAGACACCTAATCGAACATCCTACAAACTTATACCCCCCCCCCCCCTCACCGGCCGCCACCCTATTCTCCATTGCTTCTCCGACCACCGAGCTATCATGGTGGCTTCCGTCGTTGCTAAAGACGGAGACAATCGTGTGATGTCGTCATTCAACCGGTAATGAAGGGGAAACAGATCGTAATCACCATCTCCGGCCGTTAGAGCCATTGTTGCCGCCATGTCGCTGTTGTGGCCACCACTTCGCGACCGGTGTGCCACCACCATTACCGTATTTCTTTAGTCGACGATGTGTACGTTGTGTGAGTGTCACGTCCGTTAGAGAAGTCGAAAGTTGACGACAGAGCTGCCATCGCTGTTTCTCACTGCTCGTAGTCGTGGCTCCCCCGAGTGCCACCTTCTAGCCATTCCGACACCACCATTGTTGCCTAACGGCCGATGAAGAAAAAGGCTTCTGCTTCAATGTGATTAAGCTATCGAGATCACAATACTAGCCGTCACACCCACTGTTGGGGGCTGTTGAAGACGATGAGCCGCTGCCGCCTCCATCCGCCGTCTGTTGCCGCCTTCCTGACGCCACCAACCACCGTGGAAGGTGGTTGTGTGCATGTGCTGCCATGTGTTTAGGTGTGTGTTGTATGTAGTTTTGTTTGGATGGAAAATTGAGAAAATGACACCACCACCACTTACCACCACCAGCCACCACAAGGGTGGCCATGTGTGCGTATTTAGCATTATTGTGTGTGTGTGTTTGTTTTGGAATTTGGCATTTTAAATTGTAACAAAAAATGGAATAATGGAAAGAAAGTCAAAACCACCACCGTGAGGTGGTGGCTGCCGCCTCCTGCTGCCACCGGCCGCCGTGTCGGGTGGCGGTGTGCCTTGTTTGGTTTATGACTCGTTTGGATGTTTGGAGAAAGGGACTAATAAACTCAGTGGGCCTAATAGAACCCTAATGGGCCCAATAAAGCCCTAAATGGCGTAAAAGCCCAAACATGAGACTAAGGGGCCTAGTAAAGCCCTAATGGGTCTAATGAACCTTAATTGATCAAAAGACATATCTATTGGGCCTATTGGGCTAAGATAGGGTTGGAAACCCTAATTAGGGTTGGAAACCGTAATTAGGGTTTATAAAACCCTGATATTGGATTTATGGGCTTGTATTATGCCCAATCACACTGTATGATTTATTTATAAGATTGATGGACTTAATGGATTAAGTCCTTAATGGGTTTTGTGAGAAACACTTAACTCTAATCATCATTTTATGTGAAACCCTAATTTCGCTTGACTTTATTGTTGGGCCTTTTTATTGGGCCTTGATGATTGGGTTATTAATGGGCCATCCATGATCAAGCAAATGGACAAGAATAATTAATGGGCTTTGAGGTAAGACCCATATGAGGAGTTGGGCCCAATTTGGAAAATTGGCAATAGATGGGCCATAGTTTGGGCCTTTATGATTATGTGATATTGGGCCATTAGAATGTTGAATGTTAGTCTGGACTAAATTGTTGGGCCTTATGGTAAGACCTTATAAAGGTTTGGGCCAAATTTGGAAAATTGGGCTATGTGTTAGGCTTTGACCCATAGTTGACTTTTGGGCCTTTGGATTGGGCTTGGGCTTGAATTAAGCCAATATAAGGGTAAAGTAGTCTTCTACCCTAACATGGACTTATGGACATGTGTTGGAACCCAATTATTAATTTGGTGATGTTTGATATTGACATATTGAGAATCTATCATCCAGTAGTTGGGATTGTATCTACGGGTCTTCAGCAGTTTGAGGTGAGTTACCTTCTAGTAGAAGTGGGTCTAAGGAACCAAGGCCGACCCACTAGTATTTGATTTTAGTTGAGATTATTATCTTTGTGATAATTGTATGGTTTGCTACTACCTGGTATGTTTATGTGCTAGCATGATATGTTATATGTGATAGTGGCAGTAGGAGGGGACTAGTCCCCAAGTTCGGTTGTTAGGACCGAAGGGTAGGTCGGAAAGTTAATGTACAACCCATGTATATGAAATTAGTGTTTTCCGTTTTTCCATTTGCCATTTCTACCGTGAATGATTCTTCTAACATGCTAGGTTTACGTTTAAGTAAGTGAATAAAGTTTTGGCTCACAAAGCTTCTCTCTGCTCCGCTATCGAATAGGATGCATGCATATGAATTATCGAGAAGAAACGTACCAGCAACTACTGTAGGATCAGCTACGACTTCCTCGTGACCAATAGCTAATACTCGTCCCACTCCGCCAGTATTTGCTGCCTTTGGGAAGTTTCTTTTGTAGTGGCCCACCTCGCCACAACCGTAGCATGCTTGGCCTACACCAGCATCGGGAACTTAAGTGATCGGCTTTACGGGGGCCTTGCAGAAACGGACAGTGTGTCCCTTTCTGTTGCAGTTGGAGCACTGCATTTCCCGACAAGGTCCGTGGTGGTGGTAATTGCACTTGGTGCACTTTGGGAGGTTGCCCACATAAGGCTTTGTTGGGTAGTGATTTGAAGGAACGGTAATAGGTACCGTCGCAGAGTTTACGACAACCAGTTGTTGTTTCTTCGAGGATTCTTGGGAAGACCCACCCTTCCCCTTATTCCACCCTCTCTTGTTGTTGTTGTTGTTATTGTTGTTTCCCTTTTGTGGTTCTGGTGCAGAAGTTGTTGAGTTTTGATGATTTCCGTGATCAATAAGCGATTGTGCCAGCTCCTTGGCACTTTTAAAAGTGTTAGGTTTTGAAGCTAACACGCTTAACTGAATTTGGGGCGATAGTCCCCAAATGTATCGCTCTATTTTCTTTCTCTCGAGGGCAATCATATCTGGGCAAAGGATTGCCAGCTCGCAGAATCTGTTGGTATAAGTTGCTATGTCGGTACCAATCATTCCCAGAGTCCAGAGTTCGTGCTCGAGTTTTTGAATCTCTCCTCGTGGATAGTACTCCCTCATCAACATGATTTTCAAGCTCTCCCAGCTTATTGAGTTTGCCACTATCAGGGTAAGTACCTTAACGTGGCCATTCCACCAAGTTAAAGCCCTATCAGTAAGTGTGTGAGTTGCAAACTTGACCTTGCTGTGCTCTGGGCAGGAGCAGATTTCAAATACTGATTCCGTTCTTTCAATCCACTACCTTAAAATCATCACACCGCCCATTCCATTAAACATACGGGGGCTTAGCATTCGTAAAGTCTTTATAGGTGCACTCCTGGGCTTGCCCATGACTATCGCCATGGTTGGAAGGATGTATGGCAATTCCTGAACCAGTAGTAACAGGGGTATTGATCTGTGACATGGCAGCTGCTACAGCTGCGATGACTTCTGCCTGGAACATGACAACATCAAATTGAGGAGGTGGAGGTGGTGGTGGTATCGGTGCTTCCCCACCGTTGTTTCGTCTTGGATTTCTACGCGGAGGCATCCTTCAACTAAAGATTGAAAAGACAAGGGTAAGAAGTCCATAGTATAGAAAATGCATGTGTCTCATGAGCTAAATTGCTATAGTTCAACAACAGATGATAGTATGAGTCTCAAAGATAGAAGAGCAAAGGTTATTCGTAAATCCAAATATATGAACAAGCGTATGGTTTTTCTATAATATTTTAAAGATTGAACGAGATACTCAACATAGTAGTAATAGCGTGCGAATTATATTAATATAATAGATGATACAATGATCATAAAAATTTGACCCTTAAAAGGGTCTCCAATTACAAGAATTTAAAGGAAGTAAAAACTTTTAGCCGAAGTCTTATCTTATAACAAAATTTGAGGTTTTCGCAAGTGCTACTTGCGACGTGTGTTGCGCTTGGAGCTTGACTCCGCATCCGATTGCTTTGACTCCATAAGACGCCTATCGAAGGCAGCTTGTTGTTCCCTCAATTCTACGAGGGCTGCATTCATTTGTGTTTGGAATGCATCGGCGCGGAGGTGGGTGTCATTCTGCAACATATCCAGACGACGGATATCGGCCGTGTGGACTTGTACTTCCACGTTGACTTCGCGGATTCGGTTTGCTTGGACCCCCGATTGGTAGGACTGGTTGGCCAATTTACCTACCATCACCGGAAGTGCTCGGTCGGCTGAACCTCCATCCCTGATGTTGTAGAAATCTCGATACATACCGTAGGGAGAGCGTATCCCTTGTTGTTGGCTCCAGTGGACGAGGTGACTTCCCTAAACGGGAGTCGGTCCTTGGAAGTTCTTCCTAATGGCTGGAGGGTTGACTACTTCTGGTTCCGAGTCTGTACCAGAGTCGTCCCCTCCATCCAAATCGATAGGTTCTTCATCCTCTTCCGGATCCTCCTCTACCCATCCTTCGTTGCCTTGGTTCGGGTAGTAGGGGTCCCCATGCGGGTGAAATCCAGCCATTTGACTAAACGAGAATAGGGTTATAAGATTTGAACAAAACTTGAGACATGTAATACTAATTAATCTATTGTATGCACCAAATATTCCTATAGTATTTAAATTGTACGTTTGATACTAGTGTCGATTTTTGGTAAGTTTTGACTCGTTGTTCACTACGATCATTCCTCGATATACGCTAGTCTAATTTCGGACAAAACATAGTTGATCAGGCTATATTCATCCCAAATTTGATTACATATCTCGAGAACTAATCGTAGTGTCCAACTTGTCTTAATACTTTTGTATAGTTCTCATCATGAAAATATGTCGTTGTATGCATGTATTTTGGATTTTCATGACCTAAAATAATCTATTTAAATGAAATAAGGATTTTAGGTATGAAAACTTTTGTCAGAGACTTTGAGTCCCTAAGCATTTATAGTTTGTATATCTTATGAGGTTCGATATACTTAGTTCACTATAAACATTGCTCTGATACCAATTTGTCACACCCCCAAACCGGAACGGTGGAAACGTTCGGGGGCGGATGAGTTCATGCGGTAATGTAACAAATGAATACCTAGTAATGAAATCAATATAACCATCATATATATAATTGAAAGTTTACATTGTTTAAAAGTGTACATGTTCAAAACCAATTACAATATGATGTCAAAATATGAATTTAAACTAGTACCGCAACGTTCCTTCTTCAAAAGCTGTTTAGCTGTAATTACTGAATCCCTGGGACATACAAGTAGTTTTGAAAGAGTAGATCAGCATTTAAGCTGGTGAGTTTCATAAGCATTTAATGATAGTATTTGTATGAAAATGAAATGGTTCGTTTTTGTTCATTAGTCTCTAGAAAATCCCATATTTCCTACTAGTATAAATGTAGCCTTAAATCAAGACCAATATATGTTAAAAAGTTGATGTTTTTCCATCTATGAGTGGTGGTTAGAAGTTCCAAACTTATATCCCAATTGGGTTTTTCATGCATAAAATAAATGAACTTATGTATGTATAAAACCTCCATTATATCTGAAAACCCCCGTAAATCAATGTGTTTTTAATACTCTATGTGAGTTTTATAACCATGCTATTGACAAGGAATGCCTATATACAACGTTCTTCAGGCGTTGGAATGTTCTGACGTTTGTCACCCCAAATGGTGGATTGTAGCTAACAGTCAGGGCACGGGTTGTCAAGCCCATATAGATCTATACACAAACACCATGCTCCCCCTCCAAGGGATTCTGGTATATAATACAGGACTTGAAATGTGTACTCGTGCGTACGTGAAGTTTAATGTCTCACAAAACTTAGTATAAAACATATTTACGTGTGAAAATGTTCGTTTGTTATTGTATATGAAAGTAGCTTCTTGAAATAGTATTTCCATGTATGTAAAAGTTCGTAGTATTCTCGTAAAACTATACCTATTATAGTTTCCTAAAAGTGTGTTTCGTTTGTATAATAAACCCTTAGTGAAAATGCTCACTTGCTATGAAAAGTATAGTTTTTGTAGTGCCAAAACCGACACACATAAATATAGTATAAGCAAAGTATCTGATTTATATAAATACATAAATCATTTCTCATTTCAAAAGATAAAATGTTGTCGTGGTATAATTTGCATATGAAAGTTTCCCTATAATAGTTATAAATCACATATGATTCTTTGATAAAACACGTATAGTGAAAGTTTATATAACACACAATAATAATCGAGTGTTTTACTTGTATTTCCCCCCTTAAAAGCATATAAAAGTACTCATAAAACATTTAAAAGTGTGAATTATAGGGGTATGAACTCACTTGAAAGATCAGAGGATGCAGGATGAAAACCGGACAGAATTTCGACTCGAGAAAGTGGATTTCCTCGGGACTCTCGGGAATCTCGGAAGCACAAACGACCTTCGGGACTTGAGCAAAGTGATCGGGGCTTCGGGTTAGCACGGGCATGGAAAACGAGGCAAGAATGCAAGAGAAATGAGAGAAATGGTGCCTTTTCTTCGGAACCCTCGCATCCCTTTTATAGGGGCTGGGAACCGCCTCGGTACGCTGGGCGTACGCATGCGTCACGCATGACCGAATCCTCGATTGCCTCGGAGCTCGGATGGGACAGGGCATAGCCTCGTATAGGGCGCGACGTGGATGATTCGAGCCCAAGTCCTCGCGTACGTTGGGTGTAACTCGGCCCTATCTGATGACTCCCCTTCGGATAATACCAAGGTTTATAATTAAATTTTATATTTTAATTATTTAATAAACTTCAAAAATTCATATCTTCTTCATACGAACTCCGTTTTCGACGTTCTTTATATCCACGCGAAGGTGAGACCATACTCTACAACTTTCGTTTATATCCCGTCGGCAAATTTTGAAATTATTTTTATTATTTATTTTAAAAAGGTCGCGGTAAGAAAATTTCTTTAGAAATTCATAACTTCTTTATCTGACGTCAGTTTTTGCCAGACTTTTTACCGCTGAAATACCATTTTCAAGACCTTCGATTCTCATTTAGGTCATTCCGGCCAAAACTCGCTCGATCTCCGATTCGAGTTTTTAGTCGTCTGTCGTTAAGCCGAACTTGGAAAATTTCTAACTTTCTTATTTTCGAAGTAAATTTTATTATAACAAACGTGGTTACAATACTTGACTTTTTAGGTCGTTTACATGTAGTTGAAATATCGGGTTGTCACACTAACTTCCTTCCATGGCTTGTACATTGGATTAGAATCATATGTGCTTAAACTATAACCATCAAAACACAAAAGGAAAGGGCAAATAAGATTTTACGGCCGCAAACTCTATGTTTACATCCGTAAAGTCCCTATAATGGTCCATTTGATGATTTAATCACTTCCTATTCCCTAGAACTGAACCTAGCCAAATTCCACAAGTGTTATAAGACCTTTAAGCATCCAAGAACACACCACCCACGATTTTACGGCTGTAAACTCATGGGGATATGTTCTATGGGCCGTAATCTCTCCTAGGAGTTTACTATTGAAGAGAAAACTCCATATCTAGGCCTTACACCTCCTTAGATGCAACCCGGATCACTCCTAACACTTGAATTAAAGTGTTTCCGTGTCTCGGAGTGTATCATCTCAATTAATTAGTGATTCAAATTCTAATTAGATACAATTATGTATCTCTTCATATTACATAGGAACCTCGCACGTGTTCAAGCCCAAAACTGACACTTAGCATCCTAACTGGCACATTTCTCGTCTGGTGAGTTCATACCCCTACACCTTTTTCTGTGTTTTTTCATGTTTTCAGGGGGGAGGGATACAAGCAAAAGTACAAGGAAATCTTGTACTCAAACTTATTATTTCGTATGAAATGTTTCATATTCCATATGCTTTTAACTCTGAAAACCGAATTAACCAACCATTTAACTTACAGAGTTAGTCTTCATAATAATTGTGAAACTCATTATAAAATGTTATATTTTATATTTCACAAATGATTTTCCACATCATTACTGCTAAAATCATTAACCTTAAAACTTTAAATACGTCCTTGATAACACTCCCCCTAGATACGAGAGTGAAGGACCAATAACATTAATCATAGAACTTTAAATACGTCCTTGATAACACTCCTCTAGATACGAGAGAGAAGGACCAATAACATTAACCTTAGAACTTTAAATACATCCTTGATAACAATCCCCCTAGATATGAGAGTGAAGGACCAACAACATTAATCTTAAAACTTTAGACACGTCCTCGATAACACTCCCCTAGATACGAGAGTGAAGGACCAATAAAAAAGAACTGTCCATATTATTATTTTTAAATTCATTAATCTTAAGATTGGAGGCACGTCCTTTGTAACACTCCCCCTAGATACGAGAGTGTAGGACTACCCATGTAACCAGAATCTCCTGGATGGAGAATATGACTTGAGTGTATAGATCTATACAGGATTGACTACCCCGCACCTGGTTGCTAGCTACAGTGGGACCGACTGGTCCACAGGTGACAAAAGTCATAAAACGATATTGGCCCCGTTACGAGCCTTATCTAATTTAATGTATGGTTATGGAACTCGCAACTTAGATTATGAAAACTTTTACTACCTGCTTATGAGTTTTATATACGTGTTAAAACTAATGTACTTTTCAAAGATAATCAAGCTTTCAGGATATTCCACTTAAACACTACAAGTATGGTAGATACTTGTACATTGCATTCAGAACTGATAACCAACCACCAACTTTTAAGGAAAATAAAGGTTTTTCCTGGGATAACTTAATTGTTCTTAACCAGACTGTGTAACAAATGGATAACTAAACTTTTCTTATAACAAAATATGGGATTTTCTTGGATAACAATTTTTTCAGAAAACCAAAGGAAACTCATTCTTTTACAGAAACAAACCGCTTATGAACTCACCAGCTTTATGCTGATATTTTTAAAACTCCTTGTATTCTCAGGTCCTCGTTAGACAGGTATTCTGCATTTTTTTGGAGAAGACGGAGCATTTTAGCAGTCTCATCTTTACTTTTGTTATACTGATGTATATATAAAACATGTATTACTTTGCTTTCAAACAAATGTAAATATTCCTATGTAATGTAATGGTTGTGTTCACTATGCTTACTATGTACATTGGTTGTGATACTTTACATGACATCCTCCACCCCGGAACGTTTCAACCATCGGTTTTGGGGTGTGACACTTGTACATTTCATTCCGGATCGATAACGAACCACCAACGTTTAAGGAAAATAAGGGTTTTCCTAGGATAACTTCACTTCTCATGAACAGGTTGTTTAACAAATGAATAACCAAACTACTTTTATAAAAAAAATATGGGATTTTCTTGGGAAACAACTTTTCGTAAAACCAAAGGAAACTTATTCTTTTACCATAAAAAAACCACTTATGAACTCACTAGCTTTATGCTGATATTTTAAAATTGCTTGTATTCTTAGGTTCTCGTTAGATAGGTATCTCGCGTACTTTTGGAGAAGACGGAGCGTACAGAAGTCTCGTATTTACTTTTGTTCAAACTAACGTATATATATAAAACATGTAATTCCTTACTTTCAAACAAATGAAAATTTGCTTATGTAATGTAATGGTTGTGTTTACTGTGCTTGCTATGTACATTGGTTGTGATACTACGCATGACCTCCTCCACCCCGAAACGTTTCCGCCGTCGGTTTCGGGGTGTGACAAATATCATCCTTTAGACTTATGCTTCGAGCATGTTGAAAATGCTTAACCTGACTCAGTCCCTTCGTGAGAGGATCTGATAGGTTCTCATCTGATTATACCGTCTTTGCCATGAGGTTTTCTTCTTCTACGCGATGTCTTATAAAGTGATATTTTCTGTCGATGTGTCTGGATCTCCCGTGATCCCTTGGTTTTGTAGCTAAGGCAACAACACTTTTACTATCACAGAAAATTTCCATAGGCTCCTTTATAGTTGGTACAAACCCAAGGTCTCCAATGAAGTTCTTCATTCATATTGCCTCTTTTGCTGCCTCGCTCGCTATTATATACTCTGATTCACAAGTGTAATCAACCACTATCTCCTACTTGGAACTCTTCCAAGTGATTGCTCCCCTGTTTAGGGTAAAGACCCAGCCCGACTGAGAGCGGAAATTATCCCTATCAGTTTGGAAACCAACATCACTATACCCAAAAACTCTCAAGTCATCACTCCCACCGAGGGACAGGACCCAGTCCTTAGTCCTCCGTAGGTACTTGAGGATATTCTTTACTACAGTCCAGTGTGCCTTGCCAGGGTTCCCTTGATACCTGCTAACCATGCTCAAAGCAAAGGCTACATCAGGTTGACTACATGTCATGGCATACATGACCGATCCCACAGCCAAAACATAAGGTACTCGACTCATTTCTGCTATCTCACGCTCAGTACTCAAGTTGTGAGTCTTGCTCAATCTGACATTACACTGAATAGGTAACTCTCTTTTCTTGGAGCCCTGCATGTTGAATCTCTTCAATACCTTATCCAAGTAGGTACTCTAACTAATTCCTATTAGTCTTTTACTCTGGTCTCTCAAGATCCTTTTCCTTAGAATATAGGCAACTTCTCCTAGGTCGTTCATAGAGAAACACATCCCAAGCCAGGACTTAACTTCCTGTAGAGTTGGATGTCATTTCCTATGAGTAGTATGTCCTCCACATACAATACCAAAAAGCTAACTATACTCCCACTAGCCTTGACATATACACAAGATTCATCTTCACACCTAGAAAAGCCAAACTCTTTGACTTTCTCATCAAACCAAAGATTCCATCTGCGAGGTGCTTGCTTTAATCCTTAAATGGATTTCTCAAGCTTACACACTCTATTAGGGTACTCTGTATTGACAAAACCCTCTGGCTGAGTCATGAAATGCATCTATGGCTAACATAACCCTAATAGAGTTAATCTTGGCTACTATATAAAAGGTCTCATCATAATCAACTCCCGGAGTTTAAGAGAAGACCTTTGCAACTAGTCGTGCCTTATAAGTGTGTACATTACCACCCATGTCGATCTTCTTCTTGAAGATCCATTTGCACCCTACAGTCTTACGACCTAGTACATTCTCAACCAATTTCCAAACTTGATTGTCATACATGGACTGTATCTCGCTATCCATTGCCTCTTTCTACTTGGTTGACTCAGGGCCTTCCATGGCTTCCGCGTAACTTTTAGGTTCATCCAGCCCTACTAGTGTCTCTTCACTAATAAGTGTATCACCTTCCACATTAATATGGAATCCATAGTAATGCTCAGGTGCATTCCAAACTCTCGTGGAATGCCTCATAGGTACAGACTCATCAATTGGCTCAACAGGAGTTTCCTCCTCATAATGAGTTCTAGGGTTTGAAGTTCCCTCACCACTTGACTCTTGAATTTCTTCAAGGTCTACTTGCATCCCACTGTTTCCTTGGCTTATGAACTCTCTTGCTCGAAAGACAACCCTCCTAGCTACAAAGACCACATTCTTACTAGGTCTGTAGAAGAGGTAACCAAAGTATTTATGTGGGTAGCCGATTAAAATACACCTCTCACTTCGAGGTTCGATATTATCATGAGTCTTGCATCTCACGAAATCCTCGCAAACCCAAATCTTGATGCGGTCTAGTTTGGGTACTTTACTAATCCACATCTCATGTGGAGTTTTGGCAACTTTCATTGTAGGGACTAGATTAAGGATATGGGCAGGCGACAGTCTCTAAGGCATACCCCCAAAATGAGATTATTAGCGAATCTTGACTCATCATGGAACAAACCATATCCAACAAGGTTTGATTACGCCTCTCAGCTACATCATTCAACTGCAGTGTCCTGGGAGGTGTCAATTGTGAGACAATCCCACATTCCCTAAGATAGTCGAGGAACTCTGAACTAAGATACTCACCACCTCAATCGGATCGAAGCATCTTAATGTTCCTGCCCAATTGATTCTAGAATTCCTATTTAAACTCTTTAAACCTTTCAAAAGTCTCTGACCTATGCTTGATTAAGTAGACATATCTATATCTACTGTAATCATCAGTAAAAGTCATATAATAACGATTAGCATCCTTTGTGGCATGTTTGAAGGGTCTACACACATCCGTGTGTATGAGATCCAACAAACCTTCACCCCTCTCACAAGTACCAGTGAAGGGAGACTTTGTTATTTTTCCAACTAAGCATGATTCTCAACTATCATCTAACTTTAGGTAAAATGATTCCAAGACTCCATCCTTTTGGAGTTGGCCTATGCGTTTCTTGCTTATATGTCCAAGATGACAATGCCATAATGATGTTTTATCCAAGTTATTATCATTAATAGAATCAATACACAATACATTATTTCCTAAGTTATCTACAACATATACAGTTTCATATAGACCATCACAAGGTAATGCTTTAAAATAAAGAACATTATTAAAGAAAGCATTAATTGAACCAACTTCATTATCAAATGAAAAGGTAAAACCTTGTTTATACAATGCATGAAGGGAAATAATATTTCTTGCCATTTTTGGTGAGTAACAACATTTATTCAAATCTAAACTAAACACACTACTTAGCGATAAAGTATAAACTACATGCTTGGTGACAGGTAAAGCTTTGCTATTCCCCATGATCAACTTTATTCTTCCATGCTCCACATTCTCACTTCTTCTTAGTCCCTGCAAATCAGAACATATATGAATACTGCAACCGGTATCAAGGACCCAAGAGTTAGAATGGGGTGAGTTGTTGGATAAGATAATGTAAATACCTGCATGGTAGGGTTTAACTTTCCCATCCTTCACATCTTGCTGGTACTTTGGGTAGTTCCGCTTCCAATGTGCCTTTTCATGGCAATAGAAGCATTCAGCCTCTTTTAGGTCAGCAGAAGGAGTGGCGAAACCTTTCTTGGTTCCATTTGACAAGGAGCCTTCAAGGTTCTTACCCTTGGTACCCTTCGAGGGACGGTTCCTCTTCTTACCCTTCCCTTTCCCGATTGCCAAGACAGGGGCGGAGTTGATAGGGGTAGGAGTAACAACCTACTTACCCTTAAGACAACTTTACGTGGTCTTTAGGAGTCCTTGAAGTCTGCTGAGTGTGACCTTTTCCTTATTCATGTGATATGTCATGCATAATTGATCATAGCACAAGGGTAAGGAGTGCAAAATGATATCTATTGCAAGCTCCTCGGGGAAGTTCAATTAAGCTTCAACAGATGGTCCACAAATCTTTTCATTTTTTGCATGTGGCCCATGATGGGTTCACCATCCTTCATTTGGGTTGTTATCATGGAGGAGATGATTTCATACCTCTCTTGTCGGGCACTTTGATGGTATCTTTCCATCAAGTCTTGGTGCATTTCAAAAGGGTATAAGTCCTCATAAGACTTTTGGAGTTCTGTTGTCATGGTGGCCATCATGATGCATGCTACTTTGGTGGCATCCCTTTCATGTGTATGGAAGTCAGCGATCTCCTAGGGAGTTGCAGTGGTCTCATGAATCTCTTTAAGCTCCTTATCGAGGACGTATTCCTTGTCTTCATAGCGGGTAATCATATTGATGTTTTTGATCCATTCATTGAATTTGGATCCATCAAAAGTGACTTTCCCACATAAATTCACAAGGGTAAAGGAGCCATTAGGATTAGAGCCAGAAGCAGCATTGTTTGAAGACATCTGAGTAAGAAGAAAGACAAGATTAGTTTAGATATTAATTTAGTCCTTAATAAAACACCCAAATGTATTATTAAGGCTAGGACCCAATCACAATATATTATACTTAGAAGAGGTATGTCGTAATCTAAGTAATAACATATTTGAAAGGATGGTGAATGACGATTCACCAATTTCCACCAAAAAAACGAAATATTAGTATATTAAGTTTTTAATTTGGTTCTTAGAAATTCCTATATTCTTTTGAGATTCAATGAAATTTTCAAAGGCATGTTTCAATCTCTAGTGTGCCTTCCAAGTTTTGTGACTGGGATACCGAGGATCACAAAACGAGGAGTGAAGTAACCATGCAAATCACTTGGCACCCTCAATGTTTATTACTCAATCGATGTTCCAGTTAATCACACGTGCTCCACGGACCTAAAATAAACTTTAAGTCACCCTTTACCTACCTTTTTATGTTTAAGTTAGTGTGCCGATTAACCACACACGCTCCACTAATGACCTAAACAAAGTGTAAAGTGTAATTTCATGGATTAGCACCTTATTCACATTTTCCTAAAGTAACTAAGAGTGGGAATTTAATTAAAAAAGTTAGTTACTTTATAATTATCATTATACTTTTAATGAGAATTTATTAGTCGTTGTCCTACCCGTTCGGCTAATGACCCTCCACCAATCAAGGAAGCGGTGGGTGAGAGTGGACACCCATTAAGTTTCCATTTTATAGGCAAAAACCTTATACCCCCTTTATAGACCGGCTTCGTGAATGAGACGTACTAGCGGTAAGACGACTTGATCTTATACATATATATATATATATATATATATATATATATATATATATATATATATATATAAACTTATAATATTATAAAGTATAAGGCTTGAATTTGAACTTTTAAAATTCTAACGGTTGGAACTAAAGTTTTAATCATGAGTTTACTTGTTCCAAAACTTGAGGGCAGGTTTTGTAAACTTTCAAAACTTTTCATTTCTTATAACTTATAAATTAAATGAGTATTAAAAATGAAGACTCTTCATTTTATTACCCCTGTGTTCTTTTAATGGTTTTTATTAAGTGTGACCTTTGGTTTTCCATAACTTGAGGACAAGTTATGGAATGCATTAAAACACATAGTGATCATGAATTAAACTACCAAATAGGTTATAAACAATTCATATGATCATCTAATCTTCATAAGTTCAGGAACATGAATATGAACATTTCAAGAATCATAAATTACTCAGAAAACTTTTAATTTTTGATAATTGCCATTGTAAATGGATTAGCATAAACATTACACCATCTAAAAAGAGTTTTAAAACACCAAAACAGTTTAGGGTAATGTTTCTAGTCCATTTCCAGCAATAAGATTCGAATATCTGCAGTCAGAGCGTCCAACTCGTCGAGTGCATGAACCTACTCGACGAATAGGATGAATTTTCACTTGGACTCGTCGAGTCCCCCCATGGACTCGGCGAGTCCACTACTCAAACAGCAAGCAATTTCGACTTTAACGCATTTTTGCACAAATAACAAACAAACAAGCCTAGGCTCTGATACCACTGATGGGTTTTGAACATTCTATCACTTCCTAAGTGTACATGTAACCCTAATAATCCTTGGATCTATGTTTGTCTAAGGTTCAAGAAAAATTGATTTCCAAGGTTCATGATCCTATCTAGCATACATGTGGAACATTTTAACTTAAATGGTAGATAGAATAACATACCTTGTTGTTGATTTTGATTCCTTGAAACCTTGCGAGCCTAGCACCTCAAGTGTGATGCCTCAAATGCTTCACACAACACCATATGCTATAGAGTAAACTTGGAGAGAAAGTATAACACTCAAAAATCAGCTCTAACCCTCAAGTATGCATGCATAGCTGATTTTGGGAGATGTCACATGGTTTATATAGTGTGTTGCATTAGGTAAAACCCTAATGTAACATGACTCTTCATTTCCATGATCCATGGATTAACTCCATGGAGCATCCATGGAGTATCCTATGGGTGGAACCCAACTTGATAATTCATAGAGCCTCTTAGCCCACTATATAAGTTATGGATGATTTACATAATCAACCCATATATTTAATTAGTTATCTTTTGATCACTCAATTAATTCTAAATTAATTCTTAATTAAACTAATTAAATAATGTTATTAATATATCAAAACTTATAATATATTAATAAACCATAAGTGTTATTTCTCTCATTTAGTTTATACAATGCATGGTGTCATGCAACCCAAATGGACCATGTCGGGTCGGGTCAAGTACATACCAGAAATAGTTATGGACTTAGACACCTTATCCAACACCTGGAGCATCCCAAAACTTCTTGTTGAGTGCAAGAGATACAAATGATCGGGTAGCCCACGAATCGAAAAGAACTTGAGCCGACAGACCATTGACCAAGAAGATTCGTACGCAAGATCAAAATAGCATAAGCATAACAAAAAAATAACAAGGCAGGAAAATAGATCACATACAAGTCACGACATCTGGCACTGCTCTGGCCTCCTCTGTGGTTAGCTGAAATGCTCAACTCTTCACTGCAGGAGTCTCCGCCTTTATCGGACGGCCAATAGTTATCCTCATGGTGGCTGGCACAAGTGCCGCTGCTGCTCCTCCTCCTCCCGGCAACTTCGGACAATCTGCCTTTTTATGACCGGTCTGGTAGCAATTGAAACAAATCAAGCCCTTCTTTAGGAAATCCCTACTCACATGGCCCGACTAGCCACATGTATAGCATACTGGACCTATCACCCGACAAGCTCCATTGTGTGACCTCTCGCACTTGGCACGTCGGCCACTGCGCGACTGGTATCTTCTGGAAGAATCGAAGGTCTTAGGCTTCTTATCCTGACCTATAGCTCTTTGCACCTGTTCTGACTTCCACTTGGTACGAAGCTCTAACTCAATCTCCAGTTCCATGTCCTTCCCAATCATTTCATTTAGGGTTTTGCACCCTTAAAAACTCACAAACTCTCGAATGTCATATCTTAGAATGGAATAATATCTTGTCTTCTTCATCTCCTCGTTTACAACATAGTGCAGAACCAATAAAACTCGCTCCAGAAACTTACCGGTGATCTCCACCATCGTCTCGGTAGTCTACTGCAAGTCCTGGAACTCTCTGACCAATCGTTGCACCTTGATAGATGGTGCAAACTCCTGATCAAATCTCCACACAAACTTTAGCCAAGTCATCTTAACCACACCCGCTGACCCTACCTCACGGGTTACCTCCGCCTACCAGTCTCTAGCTCAGTCCCTCAACATACACGATGTGAACCCCACCTTTGCAGCCTTGGGGAAAAACTCGTGTGATGGCCATTGTCCATGTTTTTCACCCAACGTCGACTCGTTATGGGGTCCCTAACCCCAAAGAACTCAAGTTCACCATACGCCTTAAACTCCCAGAATAAGGGAGCTCGGGCTCCAATCTGGCCTACAAGAATCTCAGCTCGAAAAGACCTGATCCGCTCCTCCATGATCTCCATATGCCCTGCTTGACGGTCTCGAAAAACACCAGGGTAGCATCAAGAATGCCACGCATCACCTCGGTTGTAATAATATAACGCAACATCTCATCAATGGGCTCTGCACCAAAGCCTAGCCCTAATCCTGAATCTCGGGTGATCATCACCATCCTCAACTAAAAATACCACAAAATAGAATGATAAGGATATTTAAAAACAGAATCCCATGTGCTCACTGGTCTCCTTCGAGCTTCCAGGTCTAACATTGTTTCGGGTAAAGGTCTTGTGCTTTCAATGGTGCGGGCCTAACACTACCTTCCACATCTACCTATAGCTTCCCCAAGGCTCTGCCTAAAAACTCTAATTCGCCCTAAAAAATAACATCACTCATAGGATACTGCATTACTTGAATCCAAGGCTATCCAAAGATTTTCTCAATTCACATTAAACTAGTACTCAAATAAATCATAATAGGTTGCCCTATGTATGCAATTTATACACAAATTGAATCACATAGACTTTCAAATAAGCTTCTACCCTAGACCACAATCCTGATAAGGAACAGTAATAAGGCAGAATTCATCATTTTAGGGTTATGCAATCCTAAATGTATACAACTATGAAAGCATACACATTGCAAAATCCATCCAATATCAATTTCCAATTATAACTATAACATGGCCAATGTGTTAGGGTAACACTTACTTGAGCTCGACCGATTCCGCGCATTGCACTCTCCCTTTTTCTTAGAAATAAATCGGTTTCAAGAAGTTTTTAACTTTTGATTTAAAAAAAACAATTTTATCGTTTCCTCAATTTGAGTTCTAACACACTTGAGAGTATGCCCGAATCCCACAAACCAAGGCTCTGATACCAACTTGTAACGTCCCAATTTTTCAAATAAAAATTTTCATTTAAATAACAATACCCATATTTATTAATTATAAATTTCAAACACAATTTTTTTCTACAAGATCCCAAACAACATGTAATTATTCCAAAATCAGAGTTCCCATAATAAAGTATTGGAGAGTGTGTGCAACGTTATCATGCCAGGCCAATGCCCTTAGTTTCCGAAGTACCTAAAACAATCAACATATTATAAGCTAATTCTTAGTGAGTTTCCAATAGCATACCACACACACATTCATATAAGTTCGCATACACCATTCATAAAACAAACATAAAAAGATGCCATGGAAACCCTCCTTGGTCTTACTCCACATGCCATGGCAACCCCCACATGGTCATAATCAACTTCCATGGGAACCCCCACATGGTCATAATCAACTGCCATGGGAACCCCCACATGGTCATAATCAACTGCCATGGAAACCCCCACATGGTCTTAACCAACTATCATTGGAACCCCCTCATGGTCTTTACACGAGTACATAACATATTAATAGCACTTCCAAAAATGATCATTATAGCTAAATAACATTGGCCGCTAGTGACAACCTGAAATTTATCCCGTCATTGTAACCTCTATTTCCATTAATAAAACCCGTCTTTATCAAACTTTTCCGTTAGCATTTGGATTAGGTTATTTAAATTGAAACTTTTATTATGACTTCATGAGTGTCCAAACGCATTAAAAACACGTGAAACACCCTCAAATTCATTTAGAAAGATTTTTAGTTTACGACTACATCGAGTTACGAACATTTGATCGGGTAGATTTCCACCGGGCCGCAAACTCAAACCCTATATAATGGTGATTGGACCTCCATTTGAAGCTTTACCACTCTTCACACCCTCTCTCTCATTACTCTCTCTCTACAAGCCAATTTTGATCCAAAAACACCTCTTTCAAGCTCCAAACTTGTAAGTAATCTATCCTAACTTGTTGTTTAGCTTGTTTAGCATGCAAATTCGTATTTATATCATCCAAAACTCTCAAAAACATGTGTTTACGGCCATGGAACAGTTCAAAACCATAAACACCCATAAATGGGGTTTTGAAGCCCCAAAAATCTTCCAAATCACTTCTAGTGCTTAGTTATGACTTAAGGACTTGCATGTACGAGTGTAGAACACCAAAAACTTTTCATTTGGGGAGTAAACATGATTTTACAGCCCCAGAACATTCTTGGACCGTAAACCTTCCCTCTTAGGCCGTAAACACCATTTAAGGTGTTAAATTGCCCCTTAACACCTCCTATGGGTTGGAATAATGTCTAGAATCAACCACCATCGAAGTATGGACCTTAAACATCAAGGAAACCCTGACCTTAGGAGATTACGGCCGTAAACCCCCCAAGGATTGGTGCCTTGGCTGTAAACTCCTCTAAGGAGGTCAAATGGTGACCTAACTTCCTTCTATGGCTTGTATAATGGACTAGAATCATGTTTGCTTAACCTAGAACCATCAAAACATAAAGAGAGGATACAAGTAAGAGTTTACAGCCATAAACTCTATGTTTACAGTCGTGAACTCCCCAAAATGGTTCATTTGAAGCCCTAGTCACTTCCTATGCCCTAGAATTGAGCCTAGCTTAAATCCCCAAGTGTTGTAAGACCTTTGAGCAACCAAGAACACTCCACCCATGAGTTTGCGGGCATAAACTCATGGGGATATGGTCTATGGGCTGTAATATCCTCTAAGAGTTTACTCTTGAAGAGTAAACTCCATAACTAGGCCCTACACCCCCTTAGATGAAACCCGTATCATTCCTAAGACTTAAGATAAAGTGTTTTCGCGCCTCGGAGTGTATTATCTTACTTAATTAGTAGTTCAATGTCTAATTATATACAATTATGTATCTCCTCATGTTACATAGGATCCTCGCGCGTGTTCAAGCCCTAAACTGACACTTAGCATCCTACCCAACACATTTCTCGACCGGTGAGTTCATACCCCTACTCCTTTTTCCGTATTTTTCATGTTTTTAGAGGGGGGGGGGGGGAATACTAGCAAAAGTACAAGGAAATCTTGTACTCAAACTTATTATTTCGTATGAAATGTTTCATATTTAGTATGCTTTTAAACACTAAAAACAGTATTAACCGACCGTTTAACTTGGAGAGTTAGTCTTCAAACTAATTGCAAAACTCATTATAAAATGTTATATTTTATGTTTCACAAAGGATTTCATGCCATTCATAAAACAAGATTTTTCGTATTATTACTTGTAAATTCGTTATTCTTAAGATTGGAGACACGTCCTCAGAAACACTCCACAAAGATACCCGAGTGGAGGACCGCCCCTGTAATCTCCTGGAAGGAGAGCGTGACTTGAGTGTATAGATCTATACGGGACTGACTACCCTGCACCTTGCTGCTAGCTACAGTGGGACCGATAGGTCTACGGGTGACAAAAGTCATAAAATGATACTGGACTTCTTATTGCCATATCTAGTCTATCGTATGGTTATGGAACTCGCTAACTTAGAAAATGGAGATTTAGTTTTTAGTAATAATGAACCTAGTGAACTAACACACTTAGGAATTAGTTTACTACCTACTTATTAGTTTTATATACGTGTTAAAACTAATGTACTTTTCAAGGATAACCAGGCTTCAGGAAAATTCACTTAACACTAGAAGTATGGTAGATACTTGTAAACTTCATTCCGAATCGAAATCCAACCACCAAATTTTAAGGAAAATAAGGCATTTTCCTGGGATAACTGAACTTTTCACGAACAAACTGATTAACAAATGGATAACCAAACTTCTTATATAAGAAAATATGGGATTTTCATGGATAACAACCTTCTTAATAAAACCAAAGGAAAACTTATTCTTTCACCAGAATCAAACCGTTTATGAACTCACCATCTTTATGCTGATATTTTTAAAATTGCTTGTATTCTTAGGTTCTCGTTAGATAGGTATTCTACATTTTTTTGGAGAAGACGGAGCGTATAGAAGTCCCGTCATTACTATTGTTATACTGAGGTATATATATAAACATGTATTACTTTGCTATCAAACAAATGTAAGTATTCCTATGTAATGTAATGGTTGTGTTTACTGTGCTTGCTATGTACATTGGTTGTGATACTTTACATGACGTCCTCCGCCCTGGAACGTTTCCGCCATCGGTTTCGGGGTGTGACACCACCCATGGTGACTTCGACCCATTGGTATGGTGAGGAAACTCTCCTTAGTGTTCTGAATATGAAAGTTGCTTGCCTAACAGTCTGAAACCACACATACTGAACAATAATACAATTATCCCTAAATTACGATTAAACACAATCTAATTAAAGATTCCATACACCTAATCCCAAGCACTTCCATAATGGCCCAATAGTCTTCCCTTTGCTAATGGGCCCAAGATCCATGACAAAAGATATTAGCCCATAACTTTTAAAATGGTACCAGACTCAATACTAACTAAGGCCCACTAAACCTACAAGCCCATAAAAAGCCCCAAAGCCCAACTGGATTGCGTATGCCCTGCATACCACTCCATTATGCTCAGCGTACTGACCATACCCCTGTACACACAACGAACAACTTGTTACGCACAGCGTAAATACAGGTTGTGCATATTCTTAATTAAGTGCTTAATGCATGAAGACTTTACATCCCAAACTCAGATTTAGGTCGTTTGAAGTGTCTTAAGGAATAAAGTTGGCAACTTTATGTCTTTTCATGCTCCATATGCTCCCAACAACCCTTTACAACCCATTAAGACCTTTCCAAGGTTCTTAACTCAAGCATCAAGTCAAAATAACCAAAAAGTATAAATTTTTATGATATGAACACATTAAAGGACCTCAGATCTACTCTACCTAAGCTCTAGAATTTCTCAAACTCCCAAGAGGTGACTTATGAACTCAAATGGGGACAATATAGCAAACCCTAGCTCAATCTAATGAGTAAGATGGCAAGATTAAGACATTATACCTCGAGAAGCTCCTCAAGGTGAACTAGATACAGGATGTTGAAGCTTAATTCAACACAAAGCTTTATCACTACCTTATGCTTCTTGAATGATCTCTAAAATGTCTACCAACACACTTTAAGCTTAATTATCACACTCATAAGATAATATATGGTTAAGGGACGAAATAAGGCTTTAGAGGCTGCATAGGGATTAGCCTCAATGACTTAAGGAAGCTTATATAGGCCTTAAGTCTAGGAATTAGGGTTTACCTGGCCATCACGTATGCCCTACGTACCTACACGTACACCCCGCATACTCAATATACTTTCGTGATTCTTCCTCAATAGTATGCTAAGCGCACACTTAAGTACGCCCAACATACAAAAGAGAAGGTTTTGCAAAAACTAAATCATAAAAAGGGGGGGGGGGTAAGAATGGTTACCTAATTTGGAATGTTACAGGCCCTGAGCAGCAGTTGGCATTTGAGACTCTTCGGCAAAGGTTATGTGAGGCTCCAGTATTGACCCTCTCGGAGGGGGTCAAGGATTTTGTGGTATTATATGATGCATCCATCACTGGTTTGGGGGAGGTCCTCATGCAAAGTGGACGAGTGATTGCTTGTGCTTCATGGCAGCTGAAATCACATGAGATGCGGTATCCCATGCATGACCTGGAGTCAGGGGTAGTAGTGTTTGCCCTTAATATTTGGAGAAACTATCTATATGGGGTCTATTGTACTGTCTACACGGATCACAAGAGTTTAAGATACCTGATGGACCTGCCGAACATGAACATGAGGCAACATAGGTGGCTGGGCGTGGACAAGGATTATGACTGCGAAATCCTTTACCATCATGGTAAAGCGAATGTGGTAGTAGATCCTTTCAGCCGCAAGTCGGCTGGATCTTTGGTTAGGGAAATGTGTTTGAAGGTATCTGTTGATTCTCCACTTTTGAGATTGATCATGGAGGCTCAAGTAGAGGGAGTTCGGAAGGAGAACTTGAAACAAGAAATGAATAGGGGTGAGATTAACACGGTGTGGTTAGGTTTGGGTTCCAGTTTCTAGTGGGGTCAGGCAGATTGTGTTAGAGGAGGCTCATAAGTCTCACTTTTCTATACACCCGGGAGCCACCAAGATGTATCGAGATTTAAGATTGAGTTACTGGTGTCCGTGTATGAGGAGGAGATAGCCCAGTATATCGAGAGATGCTTGACCTGCAGGATGGTCAAGGCTGGGCATCAGAGGCCACATGGAAAGCTCCAGCCTCTAGAGGTTCCCATGTGGAATTGGGAGCAGTTGACCATGGATTTTATCACCATGTTTCCAAAGACATCAAAGGTTTTTGATGATATATGGGTCATCGTTGACCGATTAACCAACAATGCCCACTTTCTGGCCATCAGGGAGAGCACTTCGACCGAAAACTTGATCGATGTTGATGTCTGAGAGATTTTTGCTTACCATGGGGTTCGGTTTCTATTATTTCTAACCAAGGTGTTTGGTTCACCTCATGTTTCTAACAGAAGATACATGAGGAACTGGGCACGAAGTTGCATATCAGCACTACATATCATCCGCGGACCGATGGCCAGAGTGAGTGGACCGTACATATCCTTGAGGATATGTTATAGGCTTGTATTATTTATTTTGGTGGGAGTTGGGATTCCTACCAACCTCTTGCAGAGTTCTCCTATAAGAATATTTATCACTCCAACATTGGTACCCCACTGTGACATCCCCATTTTTACGGCTAGAAAAGACCGATTTGTTTATGCTTTGTTTTATAAAATCAGAGTAATCTTTTAAAGAAAATGGTTGCGGAATTTGTTCCCAAAACAAGATAAGATAATAACTTATCAAAACATTTCTCAAAGAGAATGTATTTTTCATTTAATAATAAAACCTCGGCATGTCATGCTCCGATACAGACATATAACCATAAACAGAACTTACATTTAATTACACAATTGATTTATATCTCCTTTAAATCTCTCTATGAAATATTTCTTCGTATTAATACCTGTGATACAAAGAAAACTGAGTGGGTCAGGCTTGGGAGCCTGGTGAGCATATAGGGTTTTCATCCCATAATGTTATATCATATATTTATAAATATAGAACATTCAAACTTGTACAATTTCACCGTATAAAGGCAACTCTTATCCCACCCCATCGATTCTCACAACAACACGATTTAAACTCTCGTATCTAAAATTTTCCTCTTTACCTGATCCCTACTCACGGATCTAAAACTAACCTTTTTCACCTGATCCATACTCACGGATCTAAAACTACTTGATCCATACTCACGGATCTAAAACTAACCCCATGATCTGATCCATACTCCCGGATCAATAATTATACCCAATCCATACTCCCGGAATAAGGACAATTAACTATACCTTAATCCTGATCTGATCCATACTCCCGGATCAATAACTGTGCCCAATCCATTCTCCCGCACTAGGGACAATTAACTTAGTCTTAATCCATACTCCCGGACTAATAACAAGTTTTATCTCTTTACCTGATCCATACTCCCGGATCTAAAACTAACCTCTTGGTCTAATCCATACTTGCTGAATAACTAGATCAACAACAACAACATCGGGGCCTCTCATCTGTTTATCACACATCAACTATCTACCCATGTTCTACCCAACATATTAGTAGATAAAAATATATATTTTTATACATAGTTTAAAACCTGTATAACAGTCTCATTAAATACCTATTCCACATAACAGATGAGGCATACCCACATAACACGTATTTCATAGAGAATAAATCAGATCTATGAGATAGAAGAAAGTGAATATACATTCACGGATATAACAACAAAATATACACATAACACGTATTTTATACTAAATACTTAATAATTGTGCGTTAGAAGAAAGTAACCACACACTCACTTGATTAGAAGATGATCGGACAGCACTACGACTTGTAGAAGTAGTATTCTTCGGCAGATCTTTACAAAAATCGAACTTCTCGCGGGCAGAGCTTCTGCTCGGAAACAGCACTTCTCGGGATCTTCGGGATCTCAGGACTTGCTTCGGGACTCGGGAATATTACCAGGGCTTCGGGGTACTTCTGGCATGCAAATCGAGGCAAAACGGGAGAGAGAATGGAGAAAAATAGCAAAGAAGTCGGCTGCCCTCGCATCCTCTTTATAGGAGGCTGGAGCCTCGGAGTACGCGGGGCGTACAGGTCCGAAATCGTCACTGCGTTCGTCATCCGAAGCCACTTGCTGCGAGTGTCGACATCCTCGGTGTACGCAGGGCGTACATGAGTACGTGGGGCGTACTTCGGATGAGTCCGATGACTCGTCCTCGGATAATACCGGATTTTTCAATTAAATTTAAATACAAATTATTTAATAAACTTCGAAAATTCATATCTTCCTCATACGAACTCCGTTTTCGACGTTCTTTATATCCACGTGAAGGTGAGACTACGATCTACAATTTTCGTTTTGACTCTGTCGGCTAATCTTGTGACATCCCCATTTTCATGGCCAGAAAAGACCGATTTGTTTATGCTTTGTTTTATAAAATCAGAGTTATCTTTTAAAGAAAACGGTTGCGGAGTTTGTTCCCAAAACAAGATATGATAATAACTTATCAAAACATTTCTCAAAGAGAATGTATTTTCATTTAATAATAAAACCTCAGGATGTCATGTTCCGATACAGACATATAAGCATAAACAGAACTTACATTCAATTACACTAATGATTTACATCTCCTTTAATCTCTCAGTGCAAAGCAGCTTCGTATCGATACCTGTGATACAATTAAACTGAGTGGGTTAGGCTTGGGAGCCTGGTGAGCATATAGGGTTTTCAACCCACAATAATATAATTATTATATTCAATCATCAAACAGTCAACCCAATTATCCATCCCCGTTATCTCCATTTATTTCTTAAGTACCTTCCCTAAGGAATTATCCTAAGGGTCATCTCCTACATCATATTTACCACTTATCTCCTTACATCACATTTCCTTGTATGTTTGTTCCTAAGGACTTTTTCCTAAGGATCATCGCATGAATACGTAGTCACAACATCGCCTGGACTAGTAAGTCATAATAAGGGTTAGACTATCATCGCATGAATACATAGCCACAACATCGCATGGACTCGTAATTCATAGTAAGGGTTAGAGTATCATCGCATGAATACGTATACACAACATCGCCTGGACTCGTAATTCATCACCTACAGGTTATGAGTCTGCTGGTGTTTCCACGGGATCATCTAGAATAGTCCGTGGTCGCCATCTATACTCTGGTAGATGACTACATCGCCAAATTTCCACATCGCCGGTCAAGGTTATGGTATCTCCTCTCATCTCACATCACCTATTTATCATTACCTAATTATCATCACCTATTTCTCATCACCTAATCATCATCACCTGTTTCTCAACACCTAATTATCATCACCATTATATCCTCACCTTTCTCTTATCACATTCGTTCAACACATATCAACTATTTCATCTACCCATATTCTACCCAACATATTTTTAGATATAAATTACATATATAGTTTAAATCATTTAACACCCATATAAAAACATCAATTCCAAGCCCATCTCATATAGACAATTAATATATAACGCATAGCACGTATTTCATAGCTAATACTTTATATTTATGTGTTTAGAAGAGAGTAACCACACACTCATACATATAACAATAATATATATATACACATAACACATATTTTGAATAAAATACTTCATAATTATGCATTAGAAGAAAGTAACTACACATTCACTTGATCAGAAGATGATCGAACAACACTACGGCTTGTAGAAGTAGTATTCTTCGGTAGATCTGGAAGATCTTCACAAAAACCGGACTCCTCGCGGGCAGAGCTACGGCTCGGTAATTGCACTTCTCGGGATCTTCAGGGCCTCGGGACTTGCTTCGGGGCTCGGGAATGATACCGGGGCTTCGGGATATTTCTTGCACGAAAAACGATGCAAAAACGCGAGAAAACGGGAAGAAATGAGCAAGTGTATCGGCTGCACTCGACTTCCTTTTATAGGGGGCTGAAGCCCGATTTACGCGGGGCGTAAATTTCATTACGCAGGGCGTAACGACGATAAGGTCGTTGACTCCCCCATGGATAATATTGGCCAATTTTTATTTAAATTAAATATCGAAATTATTAAATAAACTTCTAAAATTCATATCTTCCTCATACGAACTCCGTTTTCGACGTTCTTTATATCCACGCGTAGGTGAGACTATGATCTACAACTTTAGTTTAGACTCCGTTGGCTAATTTTGATTTATTTTTATTATTTATTTTTAGTAGGCCGGGACTGGAAAACTCCGTTATAAAATCATAACTTCTTCATCCGACGTCCGTTTTCGCCTATCTTTTTATCATTTTACTACAATTAATGAGATCTTCAATTCTCATTTAGATTGTTTCGGCTAAAAACCGCTCGGTCTCAAATCGAGCATTCGGGCTGCATACTGCTAAGTCAAAACTTCGAAAAATCATAACTTCCTCATACGAAGTCAGATTTGGGCGTTCTTTTTATGCACGCTCATGGTTTAACGTATTCTATAACTTTCATTTAGATTGCTAAGGCTAAATATCGCTCTAACGTAAATTCTCTTTTTACGTCACGTTGTGTCGTGCCGTTTCTGTCGCGAAACTTCGACAGGTCATAACTTCTTCGTTCTAACTCGGATTTCGGCGTTCTTTATATGTACGGAAACCTTGTAACATATACTATAACTTAGTTAAGATTATTCATTCTAAATAATATTTCATCAAAAATTCATTTTTGATGCCTATCGTCTCTAAATTGACTAGCCTGAATCTACGGGCATTACAAATCTTGACTTTATTTTTATTATTTATTTTTAGTAGGCCGGGACTGGAAAACTCCGTTATAAAATCATAACTTCTTCATCCGACGTCCGTTTTCGCCTATCTTTTTATCATTTTACTACAATTAATGAGATCTTAAATTCTCATTTAGATTGTTTCGACTAAAAACCGCTCGGTCTCAAATCGAGCATTCGGGCTGCATACCGCTAAGTCGAAACTTCGAAAAATCATAACTTCCTTATACGAAGTCAGATTTGGGCGTTCTTTTTTATGCATGTTCATGGTTTCATGTATTCTATGACTTTCATTTAGATTGCTAAGGCTAAATATCGCTCTAACGTAAATTCACTTTTTACGTCGCGCTGTGTCGTGCCGGTTCTGTCGCGAAACTTCGACAGGTCATAACTTCTTCGTTATAACTCGGATTTCGGTGTTCTTTGTATGCACGGAAACCTTGTAACATATACTATAACTTAATTAAGATTATTCCTTCAAAATAATCTTCCATCAAAAAGTCATTTTTGACACTTAACGTCTCAAATTGACTAGCCCGAATCTACGGGCGTTACAATTATCTCCCCCTTAGGATGATTACATCCCAAAATCATCAATGAAATAGGACTTGCATAATGATTCCACACGTTATTTATTCATCCTAGGTAATAACCGTAACTTCTATGTTTCCTCGAAAGAGTATTTAACTCTATGGCTTTCTTGATTGCAGAAGATGCCCAATCTTGCATCTGCTTATCATACTATGTTGTACTTTAAATCGTAACCTTCAAGTTACCAGATAAGTCCTTATTGTGGACTCCTTCTTCTTCTCAGGATAATTACTTTCATTTATCTATTGTAACAAATCGATGGTTCGTGCTCTATTGACCTCTCGTCGCACGATGCGACGCTTAGACTCGGTCTTTAATGAAGTTAAATTCCAGGATGGACTATACCTTTCTTCATATTCTAATGTGATATAATCACATTTCAGCATGTATCATTTCTACCTGCAAACTTCTTTTAACAACGAGCGCGACACTATCAATCGCATTAACTTCAACCTTCTGACTTAAGTCATATGTTACATCTAACTTGGTCCTCTAGACCACGTAACATACTCCTCGTAGTCAAACTCAAATTTAAACATGAACACTAGGGTCAGAACAAGAACCATATTACTATTCATTACCGAAACAATGGTAATGACATACCAGAAAAAAGTGGAATCAATTACTAGCTTCTTGGTAACCTTGTGACTTTCCCTGATCCAAGTGCGAGTCCTGTGCTTCCGGTAGTATATGCATCTACTACCTTTCACACCTACTCATACTCGTCTCAAGTATTGTCCCGCAGTCGACCAAGTCACCATACAAGAAAATCAGACAATCATTCAACACATCAGTTAGCAAAACTAGGGTTTATATTAATTCCTTGAAACGATTACACAAAAGTTCAAGTTCAACCTATACTACGCCTCTAGTAGGCTACACTTCCTGATTCATACTTTATATATTGACATGAAGTCTTCATCCTTTAATCCTCGCATTGTTTTCTGCTTCGTCGAGGATCATGTGGAATGCTCTTGGCTTTGGTGGTGTATTTGGCTTTATAGCCTCTTCTCTTCTTGGGCAATTTTGCTTGAAGTGTCCTTCTTCACCACACTTAAAGCAGGCTTCTCTTTTATTTGGGCATTTGCTAGCGTAATGACCAGTCTTCCCGCATTTGAAGCAGGTCATTTCTTTAGAGCATTCCCCAGTGTGCTTCCTTTTGCACTTGTCACACCATTGTGCTCCTTCTTCGAGCTTCTTCGAATCAGACTTCGAAAATTTTCTTTTCTCATTAGAACCTGAAGTTCCTTCTAACTTTCTCTTCTCGCCAACTTCAACCTTACTGTCAGTCCTCCCCTTGATCATATTCTCAACAGACTTGGCAGCCCAAATAGCTGCCTCTAGAGTAGGTGCCTGACGCACTGGCACCGCATACTCCCAAGGGAGTCCCTTTGCGTACCGGTCGACTTTTGTTAGTTCGTCTGGGATGATGCGCAAAGCAAACTCCATCTTGTATGTGAAGGCATTAGTGTATTCATCCACTGACATGCTGCCTTTCTTCAATATCAGAAATTTGTTCTCCAACTCTAGCAGGTTTTGGGCCGAGCAGAGCTTGCGCTTTAATTGCACCAAGAACTCTGCCCAAGACAGTTGCAGTGGATTGTTAGGGCTTAGGATCTTCCCTAGAGTGTTCCACCATCGAATGGCTCCACCTCGGAACTGACGCACTGCATAGATAGTCTGCAACCTGCCTCTGCAGCCACAAGTCATGAAGGCTAGCTCCATTTCCGATATCCAATCCATAACTCCGATTGGATCTTCCTTTCTAGTGAAGGTCGATGGTTTGCAAGTCAGAAAATCCTTATACTTGCATCCCATTCCATCATTCCTTCCATTCTAGTTGTTTTGCCTAACTATCGATGGGTTGGCTTGACCAACAGATCCACTAAAGTTTCCACCTTCCGAGTGCCCTTCATTCACTTCGGGCTCTTCCACTTGAATTAACAGTTCTTCACGATTATGTTAAAGCAGACGTCTCGTTTCATCCATCTGACGATCCAACATCGTCTGAATCATCAATTGTACACCGGCCATCGTTATCGGCTCAGGTGCTGCTGCTATGATAGGTATTTGCTCAATCACTGGTGGTTGATTCCTATTTTCATCAGCATTTCCAACTCCACTTCTTGTTCTCACCATTTTTGATCTATACACCAAATAAGGTGAAATTAGATCCTTATTCACGATAGATATTCAAATCATCCTTATCACTCCGAAACGTTTACATGCTAGTTCTAATATCGTAGCCATACGCTTAGAATCCTAAGCACATAAGGTTTCCAGATCCGGTCGGCAACAGACCATAGATCCGAACAAATAATAGCATCAATATAGCTATCACACAAAACATTTAGCACATAAAAGCTTTTTAGGCATCATTCCTAAAATAAACTAGTGCTTGTGTCAATTTAGGTGTACTACCTAACATATTTTAGACACACTCCTCACAATCATTACTTAGCATTCTAAGTTTAAGTCTAGAAATTTCCTACAAATTCCTAGTTCGCTTAAACTAATGCTCTGATACCAACTGTGACATCCCCATTTTTTCGGTCAGAAAAGACCGATTTGTTTATGCTTTGTTTTATAAAATCAGAGTAATCTTTTAAAGAAAATGGTTGCGGAATTTGTTCCCAAAACAAGATAAGATAATAACTTATCAAAACATTTCTCAAAGAGAATGTATTTTCATTTAATAATAAAACCTCGGGATGTCATGTTCTGATACAGACATATAAGCATAAACAGAACTTACATTTAATTACACAATTGATTTATATCTGCTTTAAATATCTCTATGAAATATGTCTTCATATTAATACCTGTGATACAAAGAAAACTGAGTGGGTCAGGCTTGGGAGCCTGGTGAGCATATCGGGTTTTCATCCCACAATGTTATATCATATATTTATAAATATAGAACATTCAAACTTGTACAATTTCACCGTATAAAGGCAACTCTTATCCCACCCCATCGATCCTCACAATGACACGATTTAAACTCTCGTATCTAAAATTTTCCTCTTTACCTGATCCCTACTCACGGATCTAAAACTAACCTTTTTCACCTGATCCATACTCACGGATCTAAAACTACCTGATCCATACTCACGGATCTAAAACTAATCCCCTGATCTGATCCATACTCCCGGATCAATAATTATACCCAATCCATACTCCCGGAATAAGGACAATTAACTATACCTTAATCCTGGTCTGATCCATACTCCCGGATCAACAACTGTGCCCAATCCATACTCCCGGACTAGGGACAATTAACTTAGTCTTAATCCATACTCCCAGACTAATAACAAGTTTTATCTCTTTACCTAATCCATACTCCCGGATCTAAAACTAACCTCTTGGTCTAATCCATACTTGCTGAATAACTAGATCAACAACAACAACATCGGGGCCTCTCATCTGTTTATCACACATCAACTATCTACCCATGTTCTACCCAACATATTAGTAGATAAAAGTATATATTTTTATACATAGTTTAAAACCTGTATAACAGTCTCATTAAATACCTATTCCACATAACAGATGAGGCATACCCACATAACACGTATTTCATAGAGAATAAATCAGATCTATGAGATAGAAGAAAGTGAATATACATTCACGTATATAACAACAAAATATACAAATAACACGTATTTTATACTAAATACTTAATAATTATGCGTTAGAAGAAAGTAACCACACACTCAGTTGATTAGAAGATGATCGGACAGCACTACGACTTGTAGAAGTAGTATTCTTCGACAGATCTGGAAGATCCTTACAAAAATCGAACTTCTCGCGGGCAGAGCTTCGGCTCAGAAAACCGCACTTCTCGGGATCTTCGGGATCTCGGGACTTGCTTCGGGACTCGGGAATATTAACGGGGTTTCGGGGTACTTCTGGCACGCAAATTGAGGCAAAACAGGAGAGAGAATAGAGAAAAATAGCAAAGAAGCCGGCTGCCCTCGCATCCTATTTATAGGAGGCTGGAGCCTCGGAGTATGCGGGGCGTACGCCTGTACGCGGGGCGTACAAGTCCGAAATCATCACTGCGTTCGTCATCCGAAGCCACTTGCTGCGAGTGTTGACATCCTCGGTGTACGCGGGGCATACATGAGTACGCGGGGCGTACTTCGGATGAGTCCGATGACTCGTCCTCAGATAATACCAGATTTTTCAATTAAATTTAAATACAAATTATTTAATAAACTTCGAAAACTCATATCGTCCTCATACGAACTCCGGTTTCGACGTTCTTTATATCCACGCAAAGGTGAGACTACGATCTACAACTTTCGTTTAGACTCCGTTGGCTAATCTTGACTTTATTCTTATTATTTATTTTTAGTAGGTCGGGACAGGAAAACTCCGTTATAAAATCATAACTTCTTCATCCGACGTCCGTTTTCGCCTATCTTTTTATCGTTTTACTACAATTAATGAGATCTTCAATTCTCATTTAGATTGTTTCGGCTAAAAACCGCTCGGTCTCAAATCGAGCATTCGGGCTGCATACCGCTAAGTCGAAACTTCGAAAAATCATAACTTCCTCATTCGAAGTCAGATTTGGGCGTTCTTTTTATGCACTTTCATGGTTTAACGTATTCTATGACTTTCATTTACATTGCTAAGGCTAAATATCACTCTAACTTAAATTCACTTTTTACATCGCGCTATGTCGTGCCGGTTCTGTCGCGAAACTTCAACATGTCATAACTTCTTCGTTATAACTCGGATTTCGGCGTTCTTTAAATGCACGGAAACCTTGTAACATATATTATAACTTAATTAATATTATTCCTTCAAAATAATCTTCCATCAAAAAGTCATTTTTGGCGCTTAACATCTCAAATTGACTTGCCCGGATCTACGGGTGTTACACCCACCTTTTGATATATTGTATGGTCGGAGAAGCCGTACCTCAATTTGTTGGGGAGAGGTTGGTCAGGGTTATGGGAAGGAACGATGTAGTCCATTAGACCATGGAGCTAATTCAACAAATTATACGGAGACTACAAAACGCTCAGAGTCGATAGAAGAGCTATGCCGACCTGTGCCGATCAGATTTGGAGTTTCAGGTCAATAATATAGTACTCCTGAAGATCTCACCCTATAAGGGTGTGATAAGATTCATGAAGATGGGGAAATTGGGTCCCTGATATATTGGACCTTTTCGGGTGATTTCCAGGGATGGCAAGGTAGCTTACAAGTTGGATCTACTTGAGTTTCTCAATCAGATTCACATTACTTTCCATATTTCACAATTGTGAAAGTGTATATTGGATAATGAGGTAGTGGTTTCCTTGGATGATATTCGGGTCGATGAGCACGATAACTATATTTAGAGATAGGGAGCTATTATAGAAAGGTAGATGAAGGTCCTGCGTAAAATGGGGATACCTATGGTAAAGGTACAGTGGCAGCACCGGAGAGTTTCCGAGTAGTCCTGGCAGCCAGAGGAGGAGATGCAGGAGCATTAACCTAAGTTATTCGCCACGAAATACTTCAAGGATGAATTCTATATCAATTGGTGGAGAATTGAAACAACCAGATGAGAAGGTAGTTCTAATTTTAACCCTATAATTTAATTATGTTGCATTTTGGTCCCTGCGTTCCAGAAAGTGTGAAAAAGTAGTCTTAGTGGCATTTTAGTAAATACGCCATGAGGGAGTACACAATACATATGCATGTATGTTGAGTGTACTAGGACATGCCCTAGTACACTGGGCTTACTTGTTTTCACACCCCCAAACCGGAGCAGCGAAAACGTACGTCGGTGGATGACTTTATGTTAAGTATCACAACACTTGCATTATAGTAATCAAAGTACAACAATCATTGTATTATAAAGTAAAACTTTTACATATGTGTTCAATAATTGTATATTGACACCAAAAGAGATACATAAAAAATATAGAAAAAACATGACTCAGCACAGCTCCTATCTTCACAAAAATGCTAGGAGAATTCATGTCTACTAGTTCCCTGAGAATACAAGTATTTTGAAAAGAGAGTATTAATATTTAAGTTGGTGAGTTCATCTATTTTCTTTCAAAATAGTAATCCTGTTTATTGTTCTAGAAAATCCAATATTATCTAATATTACTGAAAAGTAGTTTTAATTCCATAAAATTGTTTTGTGTAAGTATTTTTGTACTATGAAATAGTGTAATGTAGTTTTAGTTAAAAAAACAAAACTATAAGAAGATTATTTTTCCGGTTTAATTATTTATACACCAAACATATTGTTTAATATCTTTTTGTGAGTTATTATAACCATACTAAGACTAGCTGACCTGATATGATGCTTTGAAGGCGTCGGAACTATGACGACATTTGTCACTCGTAGGCATACCAGCCTAACTGTAGCGAATAGTGTGAGTGTGGGATTGATAATCTTGTATAGATCTATACACATATGTCTTGCTCTCTGTTCGTAGATTCTAGTTATAATATTAGGACTTTAATAGTATTGCTTAAATGACAAGCAACTGAACAATGTCTCACAAAAACCATATTAAGGTTTATGTGTATAATAATGAAAACTTTCTTTGTAATAGATAACCTATAAGCTTTTTGATAGGTTTTAGCCATAAGAACTTTCCTATGTGTGCATGCAAAACCCTAATGCTTGGATCTAGGCTTTCTAATTAAACATGCTTTGAATCCAAGACTTCTAATGGCTAATTAGGTTAAATAAAAACATTGAAACAGATCTAGAATCATACCTTTGAGTTCCTTGTTGATCTTGCTGTCTTGGAGCTTCTAGAGTCACAAATGTCACTCCTCTAATGGCTTACAAACACCAATAGCAAGCAAGATGATTTAGGAGAGAGGAGAGGGGAGGAATTCGGCCAGAGTATCTCTACTTTAGATGGTATATCGAATTCCCTCACCCCTAGGGTCTATTTATACTTGTAGACTCCTTAAGGGTTACAACCTAAATCCTAATTGGATAACTTAGACTTTAAGTTGATCCATATCCTTTCCTTGATAACCCTATGGACGATTTTGGCTTATCCAAGCCCTAGAAATCGTCCATCCTATCTAGGATAAGGATTTATAGTCTAAAGTGTAACTATCAAACAATTGACAGTTTATACCCTCTTATTTAATTAATCTCTTTAAGTCACCAAATTAATTCCAATTAATTTATGACTTATATTAATCAAATAACCATATATTATTCCTTATAATATTTACTCTCTTTTAACAAATCATCCATCAAGTTGCTATGGTGAAGGCAACCCAAAAGGACCATGCACAACCGGATCAAATACTTGCCTAATATAGTTGCAGCCTTAGACACTATTCCAACAGTCTCCCACTTGGATAAGTCTAGTAACTATACAAGTATAATTCGGTTTGCAAACGTAGCTCTCAAAGACGCTTTCAACTCTGATCTAATCAATCTTGTCCTTTAGATAAGGGATCGTACAGTCCTCTGTTAGATATCATGCCGACAATCCTATGGAATGGTTAGTCAAGCATTTGATTTCTCGATCTCCGATTTATTTGACATAGAACTTAATCAAACACATCAATTCAGTTCTGACCGGGCCCGGCACATAAGTCAAATCAAATCATCGAGCGGCCGAGATATCGCTTTTACCTTCTTAGATAAAAGTTACAGATAAACTTCGACTTATATGCATTTACTTATTCTTTAACCAACTATACACAACAATGCGTTTTATAACAACGAGTTACTGATGCGTTTTCGCATTATCAATGTACAATCAATTAACAAATAATAAACCATATATCTAGGTTTTAAGACTATATGATATTATCGTCTTGCGTTCACCTTTTATATCGTATTCCATAAGGTGATTCCAGCAAGCGCGGGTTTATTCCAATGCTCAAAACCAGTTCATAAGCACTCATGAACGTTGCAGCAACCCTTGCTATGTCTAACACCATTTAGACATTCTACACACCAATTCATGACAATCTTCATTCATATCTACTCCCAACATATGAACGATTGTGGACCATTTAAACAATTTCTATTATTCTTAATAACCTTAATTATTCTGGAAGTCAAAACATGCAAAGTGAAACAATAGTTAAACAATTAACATGTGACAGTAACTTTACTAATAAATAAAACTCCTTTATTTAATCATCAAATGTTAATTACATTTATCTATTATACGTTTCTAATACTATCTAATCTATACTAATATCATCCTTCAGCCCAATACTCCTAGCATGCTGCAAGTGCTTAACCCTACTCAGTCCCTTCGTAAGCGGATCTGCTGGGTTATCTTCTGATGATATCCTCTTCACTACGAGTTGTCCTTCTTCTACACGATGTCTAATGAAGTGATATTTTCTATCGATATGTCGAGATCTACCATGATCCCTCGGTTCCTTGGTCAAGGCAACCGCACCTTCGTTATCACAGAAAATCTCCATGGGCTCCTTTATGGCCGGCACAACTCCAAGATCACCAATGAAGTTCTTTAGCCATATTGCCTCCTTCGACGCTTCGCTCGCTGCGATGTACTCTGATTCGCACGTTGAATCAGCTATGGTTTCCTGCTTGGAACTTTTCCATGTCACTGCTCCTCCATTTAGGGTAAAGACCCAGCCCGACTGCGAACGATAGTTGTCCCTGTCGGTCTGAAAGTTGGCGTCACTATACCCTCGCACCTTCAAGTCATCACTCCCTCCAAGGACTAAGAACCATTCTTTCGTCCTCCGAAGGTACTTAAGGATGTTCTTCACCGCAATCCAATGTGCTTTGCCAGGGTTCCCTTGATATCTGCTAACCATGCTCAAAGCGAAGGCTACATCAGGGCGAGTACAAGTCATAGCGTACATGATTGAGCCAACTGCGGAAGCGTATGGTACTCGGCTCATTTCTGCTATCTCAGCTTCGGTACTCGGACTTTGAGTCTTCCTCAACTTGGCATTTCCTTGTATCGGTAGTTCTCCCTTCTTTGAGTTTTCCATACTAAAACGTTTTAGTACCTTCTCTAAGTAAGTATTCTAACTAAGTCCAATTAGTCTCTTACTTCTTTCTCTTACTATCCTTATTCCCAAAATGTAAGAAGCCTCTCCGAGGTCCTTCATAGCGAAACACTTCCCGAGCCAGGACTTGACTTCCTGCAGAGTCGGGACGTTGTTTCCTATGAGTAATATGTCATCGACATATAGAACGAGGAAGCTTACTATACTCCCACTGGCTTTGACATATACACAAGATTCGTCTTCGCTTCGTACAAATCCAAACTCTTTGACTTTCTCATCGAAGCAAAGATTCCATCTACGAGACGCTTGCTTAAGTCCATAAATGGACTTCTCAAGCTTACACACTCTATTCGGATGCTTCGGATCCACAAACCCCTCTGGCTGACCATGTAAACATCCTCAGCCAACTTTCCGTTAAGGAAAGCGGTCTTGACATCCATTTGCCAAATCTCATAATCATGAAATGCGGCAATTGCTAGCATCACTCTAATAGATTTAATCTTCGCAACTGGTGAGAAGGTCTCATCATAGTCAACTCCGGGAGTTTGAGTAAAGCCCTTCGAGACCAATCGCGCCTTATATGTGTGTACGTTCCCATCCATGTCGGTCTTCTTTTTGAAGATCCATTTGCACCCAACGGTCTTACGTTCGGGCACATAATCAACCAAATTCCAAACTTGGTTATCGTACATGGATTGGATCTCGCTATCCATTGCCTCTTTCCATTTCGCAGACTCCGGGCCTGCCATGGCTTCCTTATAGCTATTAGGTTCATCAAGATTTACTAGTGTACCATCACTAATATACGTGTCCCCTTCGGTAGTAATATGAAAACCATAAAACTGGGGTTGAACTCTAAATCTATCGGAACGTCTGAGAGGTAAGGATTCGTCAATCGGTTCAACCGGAGTTTCCTCCTCGGGTTGAATGCCAGCGGTAGAGCTTCCTTCATCTATCGACTCTTGAATCTCTTCAAGTTCGATTTGCCTCCCACTGTCTCCTTGGCTTATGAGTTCTCGCTCTCGGAAAACTCCTCTCCTCGCAACAAAGACAACATTGTCTTTCGGTCTATAGAAGAGATATCCAAAGGATGTTTGCGGGTAGCCGATGAAAATACATCGCTCACTTCGAGGTTCAAGCTTGTCGTGAGTATCTCGTCTTACGAAAGCCTCGCAACCCCAAACCCTGATATGTGCCAACGAGGGAGCTTTCCCTGTCCACATCTCGTGAGGTGTTTTGGCAACCTTCTTAGTAGGGACTCGGTTAAGGATATGGGCGGCAGTCTCTAAGGCATACCCCCAAAAGAAGATAGGTAGTGAAGCACGACTCATCATAGAGCGAACCATATCCAATAAGGTTCGATTATGCCTTTCTGCCACACCATTCAACTGCGGTGTCCTAGGAGGCGTCAATTGCGAAACTATTCCACACTCCTTGAGATAATCGTGGAATTCAAGACTTAGGTACTCTCCTCCTCGATCGGATCGAAGTATCTTGATTTTCCTGCCCAATTGATTCTCCACTTCATTCTTGAACTCTTTGAACTTTTCAAAGGTGTCTGACTTTTGCTTGATTAAGTAGATATACCCATATCTACTATAGTCATCGGTAAAAGTCACATAGAAGCGGTTCCCATCCTTCGTGGTTGATCTAAAGGGCCCACATACATCGGTATGTATTAGGTCCAATAGCCCCTCGCCCCTTTCACAAGTACTCGTGAAGGGTGACTTAGTCATCTTTCCAAGCAAACAAGACTCGCATGTGTCATCTTCTCTAAGGTCGAATGACTCCAACACTCCATCCTTTTGGATTTGTGCTATGCGTTTCTTGTTGACATGTCCAAGACGACAATGCCACAAGGATGCTTTATCCATACTAGTGGAAGAATCAATATTCAAAACATCATTTCCTAAGTTATCAACAATCATAACAGTTTCATATATTCCATTACATGGTATAGCTTCAAAGTAAAAGACACCATTTAGATAAACCAAAATAGAACCATTTTCATTATTAAAAGAAAATCTAAATCCTTGTCTATATAAACCATGAAATGAAATGATGTTTCTAGCCATTTCTGGCGAATAGCAACAATTGTTCAAATCTAAAACCAAACTATTCCTAAGCACTAAAGAATACACTCCAATCTTGGTCACAGGTGACGATCTTCTGTTCCCCATGATTAGATTGATCCTTCCTTGCTCTACATCCCTACTTCTTCTTAGTCTCTGCACATTAGAACAAATGTGATAACCACAACCGGTATCAAGAACCCAAGAAATAGCATGATTAGAATCGTTAGATTTGATTGTGTATATACCTGCGAAAGATGGCTTGATCTTTCCTTCTTTGATCGCTTGCAGGTAATCCGGGCAGCTTCTCTTCCAATGTCCTATCTTGTGGCAATGGTGGCACTCTGCCTCCTTTGGGTTGGAGCAGGGCTTAGCGGGATCAACTTTGGTCCCACTAGAAGAGGCACCATCTCGGGCTTTCACCTTGCGATAGTTATTCGATGAAGCTTTCCTCTTCTTTCCCTTCCCTTGACCAATAGCCAAGACAGGAGCAGCGGACGGATTGGGAGTTGGTGCAACAGACTTGTCCTTGAAGTTGCTCTCAGCGACCCTCAAGAGACCTTGGAGTTTGCTTAGGGTGACCTCTTCTTTGTTCATGTGGTAGGTCATCCTAAATTGGTTGTACATCGGAGGCAAAGAGTGAAGCACCATATCAATCGCCAAGTCTTCACCGAAGTCAACATTTAACTTGCGAAGGCGGTCGACATACCTTTGCATCTTTTGCAGGTGAACGGTAAGAGATTCTCCATAACCCATCTTAGCGGAGATCATGTTAGTGAAAATCTCATAATGCTCTTGTCTCGCGTTTTGGTGGTATCTCTCCAACAAGTCTTGATGCATCTCGTATGGATACATGTCCTCGTAGGACTTTTGGAATTCGGAGTTCATGGTTGCGATCATGATGCAATGTACCTTCGTTGCATCTCGTTCATGAGTTTCAAAGGCGGTGATTTCTTCGGGAGTAGCAACTTCGGGGTTGATTTTCTCGAGCTTCTCATCGAGGACATACTCTTTATCCTCATAGCGAGCAATGGTGCGAATGTATCTTATCCATTCGCTAAAGTTCGTTCCATCGAAGGTGACCTTTTGGCAAAGGCTCATCAACGTGAAAGAACTAGCAGCAGCGTTGTTTGCGTTCGACATCTTTGGAAAGGACAAAGATAGATTAGAATAAGAATCCCTAATTATCACCCAATAAGAAAATTAGGGCTAGGATCCAACAATAACATTTACATACTAGAAAAGGGATGCCGTAATCTAACATGCAAATAAATTGAAGGTAAGTGAATGACGATTCACTAATTCTCCATCACAAAACTTAAACTATTAGTCCTAAGTGTTTTTGAGAATTCCTAGGTTCGGATGAGATTCATTGAAACT
This sequence comes from Lactuca saligna, assembly GCF_052625555.1. NCBI lineage: Eukaryota > Viridiplantae > Streptophyta > Magnoliopsida > Asterales > Asteraceae > Lactuca > Lactuca saligna. Next base: position 304,171,514 of record NC_136420.1, on the reverse strand, counting down.
ATTCAATGGCATGTTTAAATCTCGATATGCCCCTCTCGTTTGTGACTGGGATGCCGAGGATCACAAAGCGGGTGTGAATTACCATGCAAATTCACATGGTGCCTTCATTGTAACGATCACCTATTTGATGTGCCGGTAAACCACACACGCTCCATCGAACTATGATAAACAATGAATCACCCTTTTCCACCTTCGCTTAGAACCAATTAGTGTGCCGGTAAACCACACACGCTCCACTAACTTCTTAGCAAGGTGCAAAGTGTAATTTCATGGGATTGCATCAATTCACTTTTCCTAAAGTAACTAAGATTGGGAAATTTTTAAAACGTGTAGTTACTTTGTATTTCTTATTATACTTTTAATGAGAAGATGAGGTTGCCCTATCCTACCCGTTCGGCTAACGACCCTCCACCAATCAAGCAAGCGGTGGGTGTGAGTGTACACCCATTAAGCGCCATTTTATAGGCCGCAACCTTATACCCACCTTATAGATCGGTTTCGTGAATGAGGCCTACTAACGGTAAGACTAGCATTTAGTTATACATATATATATTATTCTAGTAATATCATATTAGTATAGGGTTGTATTTTAAAACCTTTTAAAATCTAGGGTTTGAAATTTAAGTTGTCTAAATTAAAACTTTTAATCACAAATATAAATTTCAAAACTTTAGGGTAGGTTTTAAACATTTAAAACATGAAGGATCAAATAACAAATAATTCCAATTAACAATTAATATCCTAATTATCTTTATTTGATTTATCCAAGATTTCTTTTAAGATAATTATCAAAATAATTAATCATTTATCACATAAGGAAATTAAATATTTTATTAGATGATAAATATCTTTAATTAGATCAAGATTATAGTCATATATATCAAAAAAACGGATTAGGGTTGATCTAATATGATTAAGGTAAGTTTCCATAAGATAAACATAAAAAAATCCCGGTTTTGCCTAATCCAGACGCCCGGACTCGCCGAGTACAGGCCTACTCGCCGAGTCCACTTTGGAACTCGCCGAGTACATGACTCATAAACCCAAAATCGAATTTTGCAGGTTTTTTTCAGTTAATCAAGCAACAATTTAAAGAAAACCAAAGTAGGCTCTGATACCACTGATGGGTTTTAGCCATAAGAACTTTCCTATGTGCGCATGCAAAACCCTAATGCTTGGATCTAGGCTTTCTAATTAAACATGCTTTGAATCCAAGACTTCTAATGGCTAATTAGGTTAAATAACAACATTGAAACAGATCTAGAATCATACCTTTGAGTTCCTTGTTGATCTTGTTGTCTTGGAGCTTCTAGAGTCACAAATGTCACTCCTCTAATGGCTTACAAACACCAATAGCAAGCAAGATGATTTAGGAGAGAGGAGAGGGGAGGAATTCGGCCAGAGTATCTCTACTTTAGATGGTATATCAAATTCCCTCACCCCTAAGGTCTATTTATACTTGTAGACTCCTTAAGGGTTACAACCTAAACCCTAATTGGATAACTTAGACTTTAAGTTGATCCATATCCTTTCCTTGATAACCCTATGGACGATTTTGGCTTATCCAAGCCCTAGAAATCGTCCATCCTATCTAGGATAAGGATTTATAGTCTAAAGTGTAACTATCAAACAATTGACAGTTTATACCCTCTTATTTAATTAATCTCTTTAAGTCACCAAATTAATTCCAATTAATTTATGACTTATATTAATCAAATAACCATATATTATTCCTTATAATATTTACTCTCTTTTAACAAATCATCCATCAAGTTGCTATGGTGAAGGCAACCCAAAAGGACCATGCACAACCGGATCAAATACTTGCCTAATATAGTTGCAGCCTTAGACACTATTCCAACACTTTTCTCATAAACTATATCTATTATAGTTTATATGTTTGTTTTCTGTAATGAAATATGAACTCTATAAATAGTATGTTTGAATCATACACTATACCTATTATAGTTTATATATTTGTCTCTATATTGTAAGTTGAACTTCTAAAATAGTATAACGCACGGGTTCCTAGGTATATTAATTTATATTATAATTTGAGTTGTATTGAGTGACTCGACGAGTTGGCGCTTAGACTCGCCGAGTCAGGTCGCGAATGGGTGACGTGGAGAATGATTAGACTCGACGAGTCAGGGAAGTGCACTCGCCGAGTCAGAGCTGTCGAAAGAAACCTTAATTTTTCGGGTTTGCAACCTATTTAAGGACCCTTATAGCCACCATTTGCGGCTACCAGATCCTTGAGAGAAACCCCAAGAGTGCTTGAGTGTTTGTGAGATGAGAAAATCCATCATCCGTGAGGTAGCATATCGATCCTTTTCTGTTTTGTTGAAGAATCCATGTATCTAGGGTTTTCTATACCCTTTATTGGGATGCTTCGTAGGATATATGGTCCCTTATCATGTTTATACTTCGGATCTGGACCCATAATGGTCCAGAGAGATTTATCCATCTTGCTTTATGATGAGTTATGGAAGAAATGGACATATGATGTTGAATTTGGGGCTAATTTATCAAATAGAGTTGTTTGGACGTTGCATGAGTATCAAGATTGAACCTTTACGTGTTTAATGAGCATAGGAAGGTCAGATCTATGGATTAGAGGAATAGATCTGACCTCAGATGGTCTTTTTAGTTTGAGCATGGAATGAACTCGTCGAGTCCATTAGCAGACTCGACAAGTCGGATCGGGTTATCCCATGACTCACGCAGTTGATGACTCACCGAGTTGGGAGAGTAACTCAGTAAGTTAGAGGGGGATTTAGAGGACTTGAGTTCACGTCTGAACTCGCTGACTCGGTGCCTGACTCGGCGAGTTGGGTTAAAGGGTGGCCATTGACCAACATTGACAAGTGTTAACTTGTGTTGACTTAAGGGTATTAGTCAAACTAAGTCAGGATGGTATTAATTAGAGATGTATTGATGTTATAAGAGGAAGCTAGGTAAGAGGAATGAGCGCGAGTGATTATCCAACATCTTCGAGGTGAGTCTTCCCACTATGTCTTACCCGATAGGGTAATTATGTGTGACCGAAAGGTCTTATGTGTATCATGAATATGTGATGTATGTTGTGCTGGTAATATGTTATGATATGAGTATGATGATGTGGACCGGAAGGTCAGGATGATACGGACCGGAAGGTCAAAAGAGTTATGGGATGGAAATCCCCTGAGACACTTGGATCGGAAGATCGCATAGAATTATGGCCTGGAAAGGAATATGTGTTGTACGTGGTATTTTGGGGAACTCACTAAGCATTTATGCTTACTGTTTGCATGTTATGTGTTTCAGGTACCAGTGATGATCGCGAGAAGGCGTCGGCATGATCAGTACACACTTGCAGTGAAGATGTTTTGAGATTCTGGGGAATGTGATTTGTATTTATGTTCAGTGAAAAACCAATGATACACGTTTTTGAGAATATGTGAACTGAGGATTTTTATTAATTTGAAATGAAAAATTGTTTTGGAATTTCACAGTGTTACAAATAGTATACTTGGATCATAAACTATACTTGTTATAGTTTATATGTTTTTTCTGTATTGAAATCATCAACTGAAAACTATTTAAAATCTATTGATTTATAACACATGAATTTATACTTATATAAATATAATATTTATATAATTTTTTTATAAAACAGACAGTCGAAGAAATAATTATACTCCAAGCCCACAACCAAACAAGGAACATGAAATGGAGTCAAATCATCAATTCTAAGTCTATTGAACCCTAATTATATAATTGATACATACATAAATATATATATAATTTTGATTGATAGTAATAATTAAAAAAATATTGAAAACATTTATATTTAATCACTCAAATATATTTGTGTTTTAAACTTGTATTTCTCCCCCTATAACAATGATAAATTATGAAAAAGTTGGGGTGTAAATTCACTTGATGAGTGGTGATTCAGGCAGTGTTTCGTTTCTAGGAAGGATTTTTTCTTGACGAAACTGAGAGTTTTTTATGAAAAGTCGGGCTTCTCGAGGGCTTCGAGACCCCTGGCTTTCTTTGAGGGTTAGGGGTCTATTCTAGGCTTTCGTGGGTTAAAAGTGGCTTGAAAGGGTGTTTAAGAGGAGAGAGGTTTTGAAAATGTTAAACCAAACCCAGAGGCGTCATATCCTATTTAGAGGAGGTTGAGGTCTAGTATTACGCTGAGCGTAATTTCTTGGTACGCTGGGCGTACTAGTGTAAACCTCAGTAAGATGGGCATACCTCAGATGCGGGGCGTACAAGTTTGAGTCTTATCCGAACATTAGATGTGGCGAGGCTACGAGATACGCGTCAAGACTGGTGTGATTACGTTGGGTGTAATCTTCTTGTACGTTGGGCGTACTAATGTGAGCAGCAATACATTGGGTATACATCTCCAACGCGGAGCATAGTGCCTTTGATCAATATCCGAAGTCTCGGACGTGTCTGACACATGTTTCATGCGAGGTTAAGGGCGGTGTGCGCAATCCGAGGTCTAGCTTTCGAGTACGCTGGGCGTACTCCTTGTACGGCGGGGCGTACTTCAATTTTTAAAACTTTAAAAATTCGTAACTTTCACATACAAGCTCCACTTTTGACATTTTTTATGTCCACGCGTAGGTGAGACCATGCTCTACAACTTTTGTTTAGACTCCGTCGGCTAGTTTTGACTTTATTTTTAAAGTCATATTTTTAACAGGGCGGGACAGGAAAGGTCGATTAAAAATTCATAACTTCTTTATCCGACATCCGTTTTCATCTATCTTTTTACTGTTGTACAGCTATTGACGAGACCTTCTATTCTTGTTTAGGTTGTGTCGGCTAAAAATCATCTGATCTTTATTTCAAATTTTGGGCTATGTACTGATTTGTCGAATCTTAGAAAAATCATAACTTCATCATACGAAGTCATATTTGGACATTCTTTTTATGGACACTCTCGATTTAACATATTCTACAACTTTCAATTAGAGAGTTAAAGCTAAAAAGCAAGTTATTGAAAACTCACTTTTTACGCTAAACATCGTTTTACCAGTTTTGTCGCAGATCATCAGTTGGTCATAGCTTCTTCGTTATAACTCGGATTTTGGTGTTCTTTATATTTGTGGAATCCTTGTCACGACCAGTACGAATTTTCTCATACATATGATGTTTATTGAACTATTTATTTTTGACAATCAAATAAGTAAATGCACATAATGTTCCAAATTTTCTCTATATTACTTTAAAAACTAGTTACAATTTAATCTAAACTATTACATTGATTTGAAATAACAGGTCGTTACACTTGCCATATTTGGAAAAACTAATTTTTAGGGTTTAGCTCATATTTAAACACCCTTATGGCTTCAGTTCCCCTCACCTCATCAGCCTCCATCCTTCTTGATACGTTTTGCAACCCTAGTTCACTTTGAGAAGCTATATCAGTCCTAAGAGTCTATGTTTTATGCGTAGAAGAAGAAGAAGGAAGGATGCCAAGCTCATCTTGGAAGAGTGAAGCATATTGGATCTAGGGTTTATATAATTTGCAACCTTTCTAAGGTATAAAACTTCCAACTTTACCCCTCTATCATATAGATCGAGATTCGGATGTCTTCATGAAACTATTTGGTCCCAAAATATTAGATTTTGAGCTTGGCATGCTATTGACCATAAAGTTGTCCTTCCAGACCCTAGGAGGGGTCTTAAGCCATAAAAATGAAGTCAAAATGGTTGGTTTTGTCCCATGCATGTTATGGAGAGTCTTAAGCCATTATGTTGTTGTTTTATTTATGGATTAAGCACTTATTAAGCATGAAAGGTCATAAGGTTGGAAACATTATGACTCCTAATGGTATTTTGACCTTGGATCTGCATTTGGATGTGTTAAGACGTTGTATTAATCTCTTAATGGTATAAAACGGAAGTCTGGGGTTACAAAATGCATATCTGGGAGTACGTAGTCAATGGCCCTGTTTTCGGTCAAGTGGAGGAGTACGCCCAACGTACACTTGCTGAGTTGACTCGGCTGGGTTGAATCGGTGGGGTTGAGTCAAATTATTTATGGATTTTGACAAGTTTCACCTTAAGGGTATTTTGGGTATTTTAAGATTTTAATAGAAATTGGTCATTTGGTTGGAATAAGTATTGGTTAAAGAGGTGTGATTCGGAGTCGAGACCTCATCAGCCTTTGTCCACTTTGTGAGGTGAGTTTTCCTCACTGTATTTTCGAGTTGAAGAAAGCAAGGCCGATCCTTTGGATTTGATATCCTATTATGTATGTTACCATGCTATAGTGATCTGTTAGATTGGCATCCATGTATATAGGATGATGTTATGCTTATTGATCTGTAGATCTTCCTGACTGTCTGTAGACTGATATTATATGTTATCTGTTATATGTGCACATATTTGGTTGGTGGTTGAGGCATTACTGCTTTGTACGTAAGCCAACACGCCAAGGGCATACCAGCCTGATGGTTGATTGGGCACGGTGGTATTCCATCCCAAGGATTACTGGACCCGTTGTATAAAGGCATTACATCCTGATGGTTAATGGGTCTGGGGTATTTTAACCCAATGATTGATTGTGGCTAGGGGTATTCCAACCTGATATTTGATTGTTGTTATTGTATATGTGATATGTTTATGTGTTGGTAATTTGGTGGATCTCACTAAGCATTGGCTTACAATTTTGGGTTATGTTTCAAGTACTTCATATGACCGTGGGAAGGAAAAGGCGTGACCGTACACATCCCCATGTTTATGACTTATGATTTTAGGAGACTTTGATGTTGAAAATGTTTTGAAAACTATAATTGTAAACAATTTATGGATTTGGGTTGGTTTTTAAAAGTGTAGATTTCATGTGATTTTTATGGGTGTTACATCATTACTAGCATGTGCATATTTATATAAACAAACTAACATTTTATAAATGCAATTCAATAGGTACAAGAAGAAGTACACAACAAATAAATTCTTACCTTATGACTTGATAGTCGTTTTCTCACTATAAGATATTATCTCTATAAAATAATAATTTCCCAATTAAATAAAGAGTTGAAATAATGATTAATAATCAAATTCTAATAAATAACCAATAAGTGTCTACTTGCTATAAGGTGTGACCCTATAGGATCATATGTTATTAGCTAATATTATTCTATATGGATTCTTTATCATATGGATCTTTCAATATCCCACTTGCACAAAACTCACCATAGATTGATACAGACAGTGGTTAACATCTAGGTACATTTCACTTCCCTTAATAACACGAAAAGAAATTCCATTCATCAACATCTAATTCCAAAAAATTTGAAAGCTACAATTGATTTAAAAGGTAAGTTAACAATTACCCCTTTGCTATAGACATCCTGTTGAACAAGAGATATGGATCTTAATTAATCTCATTCGTTGTTCAACTTTTGATAACATGCATTCAAGACTTATGAAGTGTTTCATGAGTGGTTCGTGATGCCTTTTGGTTTATCGAACGCTCATAGTATGTTTATGTGTGTGATGAACTTGTTGTTTAGAACCTTTATTGGTAAATTTGTAGTCGTTTGTTTTGATGACATAATTATTTACAATCCTACTTTTTGTTAGCATGTCCTCTATGTGAGGCAAGTTTTGACTTTACTTCGAAAAGATAGTTTATATTCAGTTGTGAAGAAATGTGTGTTCATGGTCGCTAAAGTCTTGTTCTTAGGGTATATTGTTTTTGGTGAAGTAATACGTGTGGACAAGTCTAAAATAGAAACTGTCAAAGAATAGACAACTCCAAATATCATCACTAAAATATGAATCTTTCATAGCCTATCTTCATTCTATAGGTGGTATATTCCAAACTTTAGTTCTCTTAAGGAACCCATGATTGGCTCTATGTAAGGGAATACCTTTACTTGGACCGATTCTTGTAATGCTAGATTTTTCTCAAGGTCTGGAATTACACACAAATTCTTCTAAGGTTGTAATTGGATTAGTTCAAAATAAGGGTGTGACCAATTGCCTATTTTAGTGTGAATTGGGCGAGAACAAAGCTACACTATAATACTTATGATGTATAATTCTATGCAGTGTACCAAGACGTAAAGCATTGACTCTGTTATCTATTTCTTATGAAGTGTATTTTGTTTACATATCATAATTCTTTCATACATATTTGTAGTCGAGATTAGGTATGACATAAACATGGGAGGTGGATGTTGTTCTTGGAAAAGTTTGCTTTGTGGTGAAACAAAAGTCTGGAATATTGAATATGGTAGCTGATGCATTAAGCCAAAGGAGTAATTTGCTAGTTTCCATGAGGGTTGGTGTGCTAGGGTTGGATATCCTCATGGAGCAACTCACGGTTGATCCTTATTTTTCTGTTAATACGCAATATATAAAATTTGGACATAGGTTTGATTTTTTGGAGCATGAACATTTCTTTTTCGAAGGGAATTGATTGTGTACCCCTGATTCTAACCTCCGTTTTGAAATCATCAAGGGCTTCCATCGGGAAGTTCATGACGGGAGAGATCTCACTACATTGTTGGTGCAATCATCTTATTTTTGGCCTACTATACACAAGGAGGTGGATCGATATATTAAAGTACACATAATGTATCAAAGTTTTAAAGGTCACAACTACCAATGTTGGATTCTATACGCCATCACCTCTCGCATCATAATCTTGGGTGGATATCAGCATGGATTTTATGTTGGGTATGATTCAATCTTCGTGGTTGTTAATCCTTTTTCTAAAATGGTGCACTTTATCCATTGTAAAAAGACGATCATTGTATTTTATGTGGCTCAATTATTCTTTTAAGATGTCTAGTAGTTGCATGGATTGACGCCTGATATTGTTTCGAATAGAGAAACCATGTTTTTAAGTCATTTTTGGTGTAGCTTTTGAAAAATGGTGAACACTTAGCTTAATTTTAGCAATGCATTTCATCCTCAAATGGATGGTCAAATGAAAACTATAATTGGTCCCATGATAGTATTTTTAGGTGTTTGGTAGGTGATCATGTGAAGGCATGAGATCATAAACTTTGTCAAGCTGATTTTTCTCATAGTCGTGTTATCAACCTAAGTACTAGGTTTAGTTCGTTTCAGGTGGTTTGCTCAGCTCAGCCACGAGGACCACTTAATTTTATGTCAATTCCCCTTTCTAGTGTTGTTCCAAAGTAATTGCACTATTTCGTTGAAGGACTACATGATGTTCATAATGTTGTTCATGAAAGCTTAGTTTGAGCCAACTACAAAAGCAATATTGATGGCGATAAAATGTAAGGAAGTTAATTTTGAGGTTGGTAACTTTATTTGGGTCGTTTTGACAAAAGATAGTTTTTTGGTGGGTGAATATAACAGGCTTTTAGCAACAAAGTTCGGGCCAGTGTAGATTGTGGAGAAGATCAATTCCAATGCTTACCACCTACGAATGGCATGTCACCTTTGTTGTTTCAATGTTTTCAATGTGAAACATTTGATTCCTTTTCTTGGGGATTCTTATAATGATAATCCTATTACATATTTAAAGTTCGAATTCCATGAATCTAGGAGTGGATGATGCAAGACCGATTATTGAGGATCAGGCCCTTGTGTTCCTAGAGGCCCATGATCATGTGACTAAAGGGGGTTTACGAGAATGACCATAACTTTGGCTATGGGACTCTGTTTTGGGCCTATGACCAGCCAAATTGAAGCTTGGAATGAGGAGCACATCATGATATGTACCTATAGGGGAATTAGTAAGTTTTAGTCCAAAAATCTCTTTCTAAAGTGAGCTAAACTTGTTTTTGTATTTTTTTCATAATTTTGGTTTAGTTTTCGGATTTGTATTTGGCCTATGGCTGTTTTGAGCCCCATTTTAAATACTTCTCCTTATTTATGTGTTACTTATATTATTTGGTTGTTCATTCACCAATTTTGAATAGTTTTCATTTTCCCCCAATATTCTGTGTTTTTATCGAGATTTTAACTTGATCTTATGTTAGAATCAATAGGTTCATTGTTGTTTGTATTTGTTTGTTTTTTTTATGTTGCATGAACTATTGTGTGAAGATGCGAGTCGAATAAGTAATCCCACTATACTCTAAGTCATTATCAGCATGTGCATATTTTATATAACCAAATTAACATTGTATAAACAGAATTCAGTAGGTCCAAGAAGATGTACGAAACATATAAAATCTTACCTTATGAAGTGCTAGTTGTTATCTCTTTATAAGATATTGTCTTCATAAAATAATAATTTCTCAATTAAATAAAGGAGTTGATAATAATTATTATTAATAAAATTCTAATAAATAATTAATAACTGTCTAGTTTCTAGAAGGTGTAACCCCATAGGATCATATGTTATTAACTAATATTCTTCTATAATGATTCTTTATCATATGGGTCTTTCAGTATCCCACTTGCACAACACTCATCGTAGATTCTTCTATAATGATTCTTTATCATATGGGTCTTTCTTTATCACACGATGAAATACCATTCATCGACATTTAATTCCTTATAATCTAAAAGCTACAACTAATTTATAAGGTAAGTTATCAATTATCCCTTTGTTATAGATTACCTATTGAACAAGAGATATGGATCACAATCAATCTTATTTAGTGTTCAACTTTTGGTAACATGTGTTCAATATCTAATATGAACATATAAGAGGAACAAATCCCATCTTCACTATGTATAATTTTTTCTATAGTTCATACCATACCTGTTAAGGTTGTTTATAGATGTTTGGTCAAGGAACATCATTTAACCATATTAATGTATAGTGTTCCTAACACTTGAGTCACAATATGCATTTTAGGTATTAAGGATACAATTATAGTACCTTTTTTAAGTATCACTCATGATAGAGATCCATGAAGTGATGTTCAAACAAATCATGTCAAATACTTGTCTCTAGCAAGTACCTAGGAATCTATGTTGCAACCTTTTGTCCGTTTTCATCTTATGATAGTCAAAAAATCCAATTCATATTAGTCTTGTTTCACATTTATAACACAAGTATTAATGTAAATATCATATCTCAGTATGCCAAAACAATATAATAGCTAATGTCACGATGTTCTAATATACAAATACTAAATCCAAATCAAATCCCTTTTCTATAAAAATGAATTCCTATAGCTCAAGTGTGACTTTTCATGCTTAGCTTATGGAAGGACTTTTGGATCAGGTTTTTAAGACCATAACTATAATTGGTATGTACTTGACCCAATAGTAACATGGTCCATTTGGGTTTCCTTCACCAAAACAATCTGATAGGATGGATATTTGAGAAATAGGATATTTATGATTTATTAATATATTATAAGTAGAATATATAAATTGTGAAATCACATTATTTATTTAGTATTGATCAAGAACTAATTTGGTATTAATTTAGTGATCAAAAGAGACTAATTAAATTAACGGGGACTGATTATGTAAATCAGTGAATAATATATTGTTTGGGCAATTAATCCACGATGGGCTATGTTTATGTAAGTATCCATGAAGTGTTAGCCCACATGAGATATGGATGATAACCTAAGTGTATGGATTAGGGTTTACCCATGACCCTTGGAATCCTACACTATATAAATGTCACCCCTTAGCCAAAATCATTTGACCTAAGGATTCTAAGAGAATCATAACCAATTTTGGAGTGTCTAGCCTCTCTCAAAGTCCTTCTTTTTTCATGGAGTTTGTAAACCATTTGAGGCATCACACTTGAGGTGCTAAGCTCTTGAAAGGCCAAAACTACAATCTACAATAAAGACGTATTATTCTAATTTGATTTTATGATTCATGTACCAAAATTGTATACTAGTTGTATGATTCATGCTTTGGAAAATTTATTGCATGTATAACTAGAGAAAACTTAGATCCAAAGCTATTGGGGTTGTATGTCCACCATAAGAGTGTTATTGTACACAAAACCCAATAGTGGTATCAGAGCATGGGTAGTTTTCTGTTATATATTTGCATATGAGCATTGTTAAAAGTTCAAGCAAACTGAAAATGACCTTTTTCCTGGCTGAACTCACCGAGTTCAATGATGAACTCGATGATTTCATGATATACTCGACGAGTCCAAATCCTAGCTCGATGAGTTACACTAGTAGATGGCTGATTTTCAGGATTTTTGGCCTGGATTGGATTGGAATCACTACCACAAATTGTTTTGTATCATAAAATTTGTTTTTTCTAATATGGTAGTGATTATACTCATCTAATCAAAAGATAATTGTCAAAGTTTTAAGAAAACTGATGCTTTATATGATAAACAAAGTTACTTGTAAATTGTTGATTTGATATTATATTGCTATATGAGTTTTGTTAGATAAACCATGAACTATATGATAATTTTGTTTGTTGAAATTGGTCTAAATGTGTTTTAATGAATTCCATAACTTGTCCTCAAGTTATGGAGCATGAAAATTCTCATCCATTAAATAACGTTAAACTCATAAGTTGTGGAAATGAAGAGTTTTAAAGAATTTCAATACTTGCCCTCAAGTTTTGGAATTTGAAAAGTTTAATTTAAAAGTATTAAGTTGAAATATTAAATTCTAAAACATCGAGTAATTGAAAGGTTTCAAATGATGCAACTCTTGGGTTCATAACTTAAAATTTGATTAAATAGTTTTAATTTTGAAATTTTAATAACCTAGATGCTTTGAATAGTTCAATTACACCTTATGGAATTTATTAAATAGATTAAAGTGTTTAACTTAAAGAGAAGTTTAATAAATCCATAATAACATGGTTTAAGATTAATTAAATTAAGAGTATAATTTATTAATAGATTAAACCACCTAGTATTTTAAATGTTTAAAATACACCCTTATACTATATAAAGTTAAAAGTTTAATATATTATATATGTATAAGTAAAAGGTCAGTCTTACCGTTAGTAGGCCTCATTCACGAAGCTGGTCTATAAGGTGGGGGTATAAGGTTACTGCCTATAAAATAGTGGTTTAATAGTTGTCCACTCTCACCCACGGCTTCCTTGACAAGTGGAGGGTTGTTAGCCGAATGGGTAGGATAGGACATTAATTCTCATTGAAAGTATAATGAATTACCAAGTAACTAAATACTTTTATAAATTCCCCATCTTAGTTACTTAGGAAAAATGTGAATTTAATGTTAACCAATGAAATTGCACATTGCACATTATCAGCCGTTGGTGGAGCGTGTGTGGTTAACCGGCACACTAATCTGGGACTAATGAAAGATGGCAATGGGTAGCTCGATGTTAATCATGGATTAATAGAGAATGTGTGGTTAACCGGCACATTGATTAGGTGATTCGTAACATTAAGTGCACCAAGCTAATTTACATGGTTATTCACACATTGTTTGTGATCCTCACATCCTAGTCACAAACTTGAAGGGCATAATTGAGATTTAAACATGCCATTGAAAAGTTCAATGAATCTCAAAGAATCAAGGAATTTCAATTCATTCAAAACCTAAAATTCATTTTTGTTTTTCATGGTGGAAATTGGTAAATTGTCATTTACCTACCTTCAAATATTTTACAATTGGATTACAGCATCCCTCTTCCGAATTGTAGAATATTGTGTTAGGTCCTAGCCTTAATATTTCATTTTGTGTGTTATATTAAGGACTTAAATCAACTAACTTGAATTTCTCCCATTATAGATGCCTAGTTTAGACAACTATGGTCTTCCCAAATCTTTTGGAAAAACCTTTCCTTATGAAGATGATGTGATGTCCCATGATTGGATCATGGAAATGGAAATCATACTTTACTTCCTCTACCTCCTTCAATAATTCTCCCTAAACCACAAGTTGAAAGACTTGAAAAGTTCAAAGTCACTAAAGCCCTATTGGCTAGCAAACACCAAGATGGAATGTCTGTGTGTGCACATGTCTTGGAGATGAAGTCACACATTGATAGGGTGGGAATGTTAGGAGTCGATGTGTCAAGGAAGTTGGTTGTTGACTTGGTTCTTCAATCACTTCCTAAGTCATACGATGAGTTCATTAAAGATTACTATATGATAGACCGTGACATGTCCCTTATCAATCTTAAATATTTGCTAATTTCTGGTGAATCGGCAATGATTTGTTGTACTGGTAATTCAAATTTGATTGGAAAATCTACTTCCCAAACTTGCATGGACATTGACAATGGAAACATTGGAAGTACAGAAAATATTTCACTTTCCAAGGGAAAGGGAAAGGCTAAGTTTGAGATTGTCCTGTGTACCATTTCAAAAGAATCTGTTTGTTTCTATTGCGAAGACAAGGGGTATTGGTTGCGAAGCTGTCATATCTACCGGAAGGAGCACAAGGATAGTAAAGTCAAAATATATGACTCTGCTTTAGGTAAGTCAACTATCTAACTTCATTAAAGTTCCTATTAACCGATGACCAAATCAAGCTAAGGTCATTCCCCTTTTTATTGGCCGTTAGAGCAAAAGATTGGTTATTCTATCTTCCCCCGGGGTCAATCAACTCATGGACCGATATGGAAAGATATTTTCTTGACAAGTTCTATCCCGCTTCAAGAGTTTCAAATCTTAGAAATGAGATTTGTGGAATCCGCCAAGGTCAAAATGAGACTTTCCATGATTATTGGAAGAGGTTCAATAACTTGTGCTATAGTTGCCCACAACACCAAATTTCGGAACAACTTCTCATTCAACACTTCTATGAGAGATTGATAACAATGGAGAGAAGACTAGTTGATGCCTCAAGTGGTGGAGATGTATTTAGCAAAACTCCACAGCAAACAAGACAACTCTTCAACATCATAGCCGCATATTCTAAACATTTTGGTCGTCACCAAGATATGAAGAGAGAAACTCAATAAAAAGTAAATGAAGTGGGGGCATCAAATCTCGAGTCTCAAATCAAAGACCTAATCTCCATTGACCAAAAGCTAGCCATGGGACAAACTCCAAAAGTGATGGTTTGTGTAATATGTGCAACAATGGGACATCCTACGGATATGTGTCCCATTCTTCACGAAGATACAGAACATGTAAATGCCACAGGAGAATTCCAAAACTACCACAACAAGCCATCCGGTTATCAAAATGTATATAATTTGAGTTGGAAGACAAATCCCAATATGAGATACAACCCAAGACCTTTGCCTCAAAATGCACAGGTTAGACCATCTTATCCACCACCACAACCTCATTACCAAAACCCGTAAGCACATTATCAACCCAAACGTCACCCTCCACAACATCAACAACAACCTCCTCAATCCCAACCAAGTAGCTCCAGGATGTCTCTCGAAGACATTGTCAAATCCCTAGCCACTAGTACCCAATAATTCCAAAAAGAGACAAGGACTAGTATCTCTAACCTTGAAGCACAAATAGGAGATATAGTTAGATCCATAAGTAAGTTGGTGTCCTATGGTAAACTCCCTTCTCAAACTAAAAATAACCCAAATGTCAATCTCGTAACCTTGAGAAGTGACAAACAAACCGCAGAAAGTAGTTCAGAAAACAAGCCAAGGGATGAAGAGGAAGAAATAGAAGTCATTCCCATTGAAGAATCTATTGTCAAGGATGATGCACAAGCCGGAGTCCCAATGAAGACTACCCCTCTAGTAACTCCAATAGCCACTCAACCGTCGTTCCCCTCTCGACTTGCAACTTTGAAGAAGAAAATGGAGGAGAAAGAGATTTTGGACACCTTTCGAAAGGTGGAAGTAAATATCCCTCTACTTGATGCAATCAAGAAAAACCTTAGATATGCAAAGTTTTTGAAAGAACTTTGTACCAACAAGAGGAAGTTGGAGGGAAATTAGAAAATTTTCATGAATGAAAACGTATTCGCGGTTTTACATATGAAGCTTCCACCTAAGTGCAAAAATCTGGGAATGTTTATGGTTCCTTGAAAGATAGGAGATGTCACTTTTAGTAGTTCCATGCTTGACCTTGGTGCTTCTGTTAATTCCATACCCTATTCGGTGTATGAATCATTGAATGTTGGTACTTTAAGTGAAACCAGTGCTATAATCTCTCTTGAGGATAAATCAAGTGTCTTTACTAAAGGTGTTCTGGAAGATGTCCTAGTACACGTAAACGAACTGGTCTTCCCGGTGGATTTCTACGTGATTGATCTAGATGAACAGGTGTCTTCAAAGTCAGGTATAATTCTACTTGGGAGACCATTTTTTAAGACATCTAGAACGAAGATTGATGTGTATGCTGGAAGCTTAACGATGGAGTTTGATGGGGAGACAAATAAGTTTTAACATCTACGATGCTATGAGATATCCTAGTGATGTTCTATCTTTGTGTTTTGTTGATTTTATTGAACCATTAACCCAAGAGTTGTACGAGTCGTCTAATGGTGACATGTTGGAGATGGTTTTGAGCAAAGGATTTGATTGTGGAAAATTAGCCACGAAGTTAAAGCTCTACTCACTAGACCCCGAAGTTGAAAGATTGGTTAACAGTTTGGAGATCAAGAAAACCACTCAATTTAATGTGAAGCAAATTGAATTACCTCAAACTCACACAAGATTGCCACCCTCCCTTATTCAACCACCGAAATTAGAATAGAAGGTCCTTCCTCAACATTTGAAGTATGCGTACTTGGGAAACAACGAGACTCTTCCGGTCATCATTTCAACTCACTTAGCTGAATTCGAAGAAGAGAAACTTCTCAAGGTGTTAAAGGAGGATAAAGAAGCCATGGGTTGGACAATTGCGGATATCAAAGGGTTTAGTCCCTCCACTTGTATACAAAAGATCTTGATGGATGATGAATGCAAGCAAAGTCGGGACGCGCAAAGAAGGTTGAACCCGCCAATGATGGAAATGGTCAAGAAAGAGATTTTGAAGATGTGGGGATGATCTATCCGATTTCGAATAGTAAGTGGGTGAGCCCGGTGCAAGTCGTTCCAAAGAAGACGAGAATCACAATGGTCGAGAACAACAAAGGTATGATGGTTCCCACCCGTATGCCAAACGGTTGGAGAGTAGGTATTGACTACCGCAAACTCAATGCAAGCACACAAAAGGATCATTTTCTATTACCTTTCATTGATCAAATGTTAGAAAGGGTGGCCGAGAAACCCCATTAATATTGTCTAGACGGGTACTCTAGTTTTTACCAAATCTCGGTGGCACCGGAAGACCAAGAAAAGACAACATTTACATGTCCATTTGGCACTTTTACATACCGGAGAATGTCATTCGGATTATGTAATGCTGCGGCCACTTTACAAAGTTGCATGATTAGTATCTTTTCGGAGTATGTTGAAAATATCATTGAAATCTTCATGGACGATTTTACGGTATATGGAAACTCCTTTCAAGAGTGTTTGACCAATCTCACCAAAATTTTGAAAAGATGTATTGAAAAAAATTTGGTTTTAAATTTTGAAAAATGCCATTTTATGGTGAGTCAAGGTCTGATTTTGGATCACATTTTGTCAAGGAAAGGAATTGAGGTAGATAAGGCAAAGATTGATGTTATTCAAAGCTTACCTTTCCCGAATTGTGTTCGGGAAGTTCGTTCTTTTTTGGGCCATGTAGGTTTCTACCGGAGATTCATCAAGAACTTTTCAAAGATAACAAGACCAATGTGCCAACTCTTGAAAAAGGATGTTGATTTCAAATTTAATGAGGCATGCAAAGAATCTTTCGACAAGCTCAAAGAGTTGCTTACATCCGGTCCCATCATGCAAGCACCAAATTGGGATCTCCCCTTTGAGATCATGTAGGATGCAAGCAATTATGCAATAGGCACCATTTTCGGTCAAAAGAATGGACGAGCCTCCCATGTGATCTACTATGCATCGAGAACAGTAGACAATGCTCAAAGAAACTACTCTACCAAGGAGAAGGAGCTATTGACAATAGTGTTCGCTTTGGAGAAGTTTAGGCAGTATTTACTTGGCACCAAAGTTATCGTGTATTCGGATCACGCAACTCTCAAGTACTTAATGACAAAGAAAGATGCAAAGCCAAGACTCATCCGATGGATTTTACTATTACAAGAATTTAATTTGGAAATCCAGGGCAAGAGTTGATGCGATAATCTTGTTGTCGATCACCTAAGCCAGATTAATTCAAATGAGACTCCTCTCCCGTTGCGGGACGAGTTTCCGGATGAGCATCTATTTTCCCTTATTCAATCTACTCCTTGGTATGTCGATATCGTTAATTTCTGGTCACAAAAAGGTATCCTGACACATTCTCACGTGCTCAAAAAGACAAGCTCAAAAGTGATGCAAAATACTATGTGTGGGATGAACCTTACTTGTGGAAATATTGTCTCGATTAAATAATTAGGCGATGTGTACCCCAACAAGAGCATCAATCCATTCTGCAATTTTATCATGAATTTGCTTGTGGGGGACGCTTCGTACCTAGCCATACCTTGAGAAAGGTCCTTGAGTGTGGAATATTTTGGTCAACCATGTCACGTGATTGTTACTTGTTTTGAAAAAGTTGTGAACGGTGCCAAAGGACGGGGAACATTTCACAAAAAAATCTAATGCCACAAAATCCAATCCTTGTTTGTGAAAATTTTGACGTATGGGGGATTGATTTCATGAGCCCATTTCCCGTTTCGTTTGGCAACGTTTACATCTTGCTCGCAGTTGACTATGTTTCTAAGTGGGCTGAGGCTAAAGCCACAAGATTGATTGATGCCAAAACAGTTATCGACTTTTTAAAATCTAATGTCTTTGTGAGGTTTTGTGTGCCTAGGGCATTGATCAGTGACCGAGGAACGTACTTCTGCAACAAGATGATGGAGGCTTTATTGAAGAAGTACAATGTAACGCATCATGTTTCAACCACCTGCCACCCTCAAACAAATGGTCAAGCGGAAGTTTCAAATCGTGAGGTGAAGAGTATACTTGAGAAAATGGTAAATCTTTCAAGGAAAGATTGGAGTTCGAGATTGGATGATGCCTTGTGGGACTATCAGACCACGTATAGACTCTGATAGGAATGTCTCCATTTAGTTTGTTTTTGGAAAACCATATCATCTTCCTGTATAATTGGAACACCATGCATTTTTGGCGGTCAAGCAATTTAACTTCAACATCGATGAGGCGAGAAGGCATAGGAAGCATCAAATTCAAGTGTTGGAGGAGTTAAGAAATGACTCCTATGAGAACTCAAGAATTTACAAGGAGAAAATGAAGCTTTTCCATGACAAGTACATTACACGCAAGCATTTTGAGCCGGGACATAGGGTTTTGCTTTACCACTTGAGACTGAAATTATTTCCCGGAAAGTTGAGGTCAAGATGGATATGTCCATTTGTTGTACCAAAAGTCTTTGAGCACGGATCAGTTTAGATCAAAAGTGAAGAAACGTGGAAAATCTTTAAGATCAATGGGCATCGTTTGAAACCTTTCTATGAAGGTTTCAATGCGAATGTCCTAGATGTCATCCAATTGGATGCCCCGGTATACTGAATCGAAAGGGAAGGATGTCTCGCCAAAGACGCTAAAGAAGGGAATTTTTGGAAAACCTAAAGTTTTCTTCATTTCTAGTCCCAAATAAATGTCTTAGATAGATCATTTTTGCATTTAGAATTTCTTCTTCTTCCTTCTTGCAGTACAAAAGTGTTTGATTTTAAGGCACAGTGTTCATTTCGGTCAAAGGATGAAAATTGAGGAAATTACAGCATGTTACACGTGGACCGCGTGTACCCTCTTAGCCGACCACGTGTAGTCGTATGAATGTATGCGTGAATAAGAAAACAGACCACCTGTACCATATTAGTCGACCGCATCTGGTGAATGAAAATCAGATAATTCCAGACATATTCATGCAAACTGCATGTACTCGCGGCCGCGTGACATGTTCACTGACGTTGACTCAAGTTTGACCGCATTTGACCATGAATTAACCCAATAAAACACCCCAGTCAGCCCTTTTCTTCCCTTATTCTTCTTATACTTCTCCTCCCTATCTCCACCACAAAAACTTGATTTCCCATCAAACCACCAGTCGGAATTTCATGACACCACTGCCATTCTTCACCATTTATCGAGCTCTACAAACCCCACCCAAAATCTGGTCCAATCCGACATTGCAATTCCAGGCGCCACCACCACCATCTCGCCACTTTCCGGCTATTTTTCGGCCAACTCCGACCATCTCTCGCGATTCCGACACCACCATTGTGCTCTTCTTGGTAAAAGCTACAAACCCCACTAAAAATATCTCTCAAACCTCATCGGAAAATTTCGCCGAAATCCCAACCCGTTGTCGGATTTCTCGGGTTTTCGTGGTGAAGTTTTTCTCACAGGATATTGAACAACGCTTGAAGCTTGGGGTGGAGACTTGAAAGATTTTCAAATCCCGAATTTTCGCACGTAAAAATCTTACAGGCAATTTTTTTCTTGACTTTAATTGACCAAGATACTAGTTTCAGAACAACAATTTATATGGCATCACATCATTTGAGTCTTGATAATGTTTCTTGCATTGAGTGTTGAATCGTTTTAGAAGTCCATAGGAGTCGACTGGTGATTGAAATTGAAATACCATTTTTTGGGATTGTGGTTCGTGTTGTTGTTATATTCTTTGTTGCAGGTATACCATGTTCATGTCTAGAAAACGCCTAGCTACCGCCCGAGGAAAAGCCCCAGCTAGAAATCAAAATGATGCACCCGACATTCCAAGATTTCGGGATGCCACGGCGGCCGAAAATTACATGAAAAGCCTGCCTAGAAAGGTTGCATCCACCAAATTTGTGTGCAAATCCACGCTTATCTCATTTGGGGTTCTTGAAGGGGTCACCCAATTGTTCCCTAACATCGGGTGGGAAAACCTTCTCAATCTCATGGTACACACTTACGAGCTCCCCGTTATAGAGTTTCTTTCCGATTGCCGGTTAGATAACAAAAACAAAAAAGCCGCATTCCAACTTCTAGAGGACCGAAGGTACATTGATTTTGCAGTAATAAACGACATCTTGGGCTTGTCCTCTTCGAACACATCCACGGTTTTCAACGTCTTACCTGCCGAGTTCAACCATGAGACCTTTTGGACAGAAATCACTAGGGGTATTTTTATATGTGCCGGTCAGGATAAACCAACCTCCATCATTCAACCGTGCCTCCGTATTTCGCATCGCATCTTGGTGTGCACTGTCTTTGCCCGTAAAGAAGCCGCCAGGTCACCAAAAATGAGCTTTTTTTCATTTGGTGCATGACACGACGTGAAAACCCACCAATCCCAAAATTTGCTACATTCTTTTTCTATAAATGCACAGTTATGTGAACCAAAGCATCCGGTGATATTTGCATCAGTGGTTTTGTCACCCTTTTAGCCCGTGGTCTTGTTATCAAAGTTCTAGATGAATGCCAGCCTGTTGACAATAAAACTCTTTTGGATGAACGTGCTCTCACAAATACGCACCACACCCGTCGCCGACGCAGGAAAAGTTTCACATGGTATTGTCCTCAAAGGGTTGGATATATTGTTCTCCCCGACCCTTGATTCTCCAACTTCATCCCCCATGATCGCACTCAACGGAGACTTGCGAGGGCCATCACTCAGTCAGTCAATGAGGATGCGCTCTAGGTTTAAGATGACATCGAGATGCACGCAGATGAGGAGTTTGGTGATGAGCACACCCATGGCCCATAGCAAGCCCAGTCCCAAGCACCTCCCAGATACTACCCGCTTCCCCCTAATTTTGTCGAACGGTTCGAGACTCTTTTTGTCTACAACCAAATCATGTCCCAACAAATGCACCATATGTGGGGGTGGCATCAATCACAAAACCATTTTGAGAACGTCCCACATCCTCCTCCCTATCCATACCCTCCACCCTCCCACCCTTATCCACCTCCACCTTACCCCTACCCTTACCGCCATTACCCATACCCTCCTTCAGATCCCCCGGTTTAGGTACTTTCTCCTCGCCCCAAGTATTAAGAACAATGCTTATTTCTAAGCTTGGGGTGGGGTACTTCCTTTTCTTTTTGATTTCTCATGCATTTTAATTAGGTTGCATAAATTTTAACCTTAAATTACATTCATTTTTTTATATAAAACTCCAAAAAAGATTTGATTTTCTTCTTTTTCCCTTTTTTATTTTTCCATAACATTTAGCTTAGGGCATAACCATTCATGAACTTTTGTTATCTCTTTATTCTCATCTCCGAACATCTTTACCTGAAAAACACGACACACCTTAAACATAATTCTTTTGGAAACTCACATAACAAATCAGAATTGCTCTTGTGGACTTTCAGTTGTTGCTTATTCTCTTATATATATACGTGGGGAGAAAGTGCATATGAACCAAGATATGTCAAGTGCGGCATAAGTAGGGGGACAACTTATCCTCAAGCCGACTATTCCCTCACTTGAATTTTCCTCACAAGCCACAATCAAACCCCAAAGAAAGGAATAATAGCTAAAGTTTGCTATTTTGAGATCTTTAGTGTTTAACTGTTACAATTCACATCATATCTCATTACCTTATGATTTAGACACATTTTCCACTCAATCTCAAATTATCCTTAGTGTAGTTGTGCTCGTTTGGCCTCTTATTTGGGCTAGATTTAGATTACGCTTATACTTATATAGTTATGTTTTGTATTTTTTTTATTTTTGGGTTATTCTTCTAAAACTCCCGTGGTAAACCCAAAAAAGTGAGCCAAAAAAATTCAATAAAGTTTAGTATTTAGTTTGTGTACGTGAAATTTCATATGTAACCAACTTGTTTAGAGAAGTCAAATTTTGATCTTTCATGAGATTTGAATGTAACGACGAGAATTGCCATAACAATTTTTCATTTTTCAACACAATAAAAATCATATAATATTTCCAAATCTCACGTTTTCAATTGTCATCACAAATAAACATATCCCAGAATCTCAAAAAAACATAATCTCCTGCCAGTGTGTACAAAAATCATGTCGGCACCTTCCCGCGATCCTCGCTAGTACCTGAAACACATAACACATAACACGGTAAGCATAAATGCTTAGTGAGTTCCCTAAAATACCACATACAACACATATTATCCACTCGATGCTATAACTCTGTATGACCCTCTGATCAATGTGACTCAGTGGGATCCTCCAGTCCCATAACTCTATGGACCCTCTGGTCCTAACTCTATGGACCTTCCTGACCTAACTCTATAAAATCTGAATCATACATAGCACAAATCACATAGAAATCACATCATACAAAAGCATACAAGATACTCGGTCACATAACTCTAATTACCACTCTAGGTAAAGTCAACTGAAAGTCAACTGAAGTCAATAGTCCATACTAACTAGAATCGTCGAGTTCATGCGACTACTCGGCGAGTCCATACACGTACTCACATTCCTTCCCAAGGTCTCACTCGACTCACTGAGTCACTCACCTAACTCGTCGGGTCACCAATGGCCACGAATCGCGGGCAACCTGGTCCGAGACATCGCGTCTACCAATGGACTCTGCGAGTTTCCCCCATGCTCATGATCAATCGACCCTCTGAGGTCAGATCTTCTTCACCAACCTATATATCTGGCCTCCCAGAACCCAAAAGTCACATAAAGGTTAGAACTTTAGGTCCATACATCACACTATCATCTCTATATGCCAAAATAACCCTTAATATGATAACCTAGGCCCCAAAACTCATAAAGGATTGCATAAAGTTGAAGAATAGGGATTCTCTGGACCTCTCAAGGTCCAGATCTGATAATATTATCACAAAGGGACATCACAAACACTAGATCTCTACCAAAAATGAAGAGAAGAAACCCTAGATTCATGAAATCTATTACTCAAATGAAGATAGACATGAATCCATACCTCCCACAACAGCTCTAAACGAAATGATGGTAGATTAGAGTCCCACAAGTTGGCCTAGCTTGAAATCGTTCCCTCCCTTTGCAAAAACACACCAAAAAATGATGAATTAGCCCTCCTCTTACTCTACAAGCATTCTCTATGCTCTCTAGGGTTTCTCAGAGGTGTAGTGGCCACAAATGAAGGCTATAAGGGCCTTTAAATAGGCTCCATACCCGGGAATTAGGGTTTTCTTCTTCAGCACCAACTCATTGAGTCAGATACCCGACTCTCCGAGTCCGATTGCTAAACACGTCAAAGGATCCCGATCCTACTCTATAAGTTGAGCAACCAAGTTGTCGAGTCCCTTCGAAATTCCCAAAAATAAATATTTAAAATTGCATACCCGCAAACCCGGATATTACGTTGAACCTATGTTTGCTGGTTCTAGTCTTTAAAAGTTAAAAAAAAAACAAAAAAAAACAAAAAAAAACAAAAAAAGTTTTGAAAAGTTGGATATTATCGCAATCATAAAATGTGAATGTAATTATATATTGTTTAAGTGCTTTCCTCTTTGTTTCTTAAGTTATTGTATTTGTAATATGTATTTGGGGTTTTGTTGTCCAAAAAAAATAATAAAATAAAAAAAATTATATATATAAATAATAATAATAATAATAATAATAATAATAATAATAATAATAATAATAATAATAAAGAGAGAAAAAAAGGATCGGGCCACGAAGTTGTATCCATTGTTTGCTTTTGTAAATGTTTAGTTTTTCAGATTCTATCTCACGTAATTAGTTTCTAGTTTGATGTTTTTTCTAGTTAGATATCATTTTTGTTGGCAACTACGATGATGCCTTTTCTCATCATGTGCTCGATTCTTCGCTTTGCATGATCTTGTTTTGGTGGAAGCACTTATTCTTCTAGATGATGATGGTTTGCCAACCTTTGTACATAGCTCGTTCTTTGCCATTTTTGGCCCGAGTTATCTTTTTGCTAGGTTTATTTCTTGGCGTGGGGTTGAAGTTGTGAGGAGTGAGGAACATTCTAACCAAGTGACACTTTCTTATGGCTAGTGGGCTAGATCGGACCACGAAACAATGTCACATAAACCATACTAGTGAAGTATGCATGCTTGTTTTGCATCTTGATCAACATGTATCCCTTGCTAGAAAGGTAACAAAGGCTCATCCCTCAAAGTGATTTTTATCCCTAAAAATGGATTATATGTCTTTATTTTAAGGGCGTGTCGTGAATTTCTGCCTAAGATGTTCATTCTTTTTCTAGGATAGTTCATCCCAAGTTAATTTTAGTCTTGTCTTACTTGAGGACAATTAAGGTTTAAGCTTGGGGTGATTTGATAATTTCGTTTTGATTACTTCTTTTTGTAGTTTGTTTTTAGTTAAAACCATCTCATTTTAGTTAATCTTCATGCATATTTTCCCATTTTATTATTTTTCTCCTTTACCGGGTGCTTTCCAGTCTTTTGAGCTTATTTGTAGGATTTTTCGAAGACTTTTTATTATTGGAGGCGTGGAAGGAATGCGGGACTGTTGGAGGCTTGCAATTTTTTCATTAGCTTGAAGTGGTGCAATTGGGCTTGGTGTCAATATAAGTAAGAAGCGCGTTAGACTTAAATTTTGGGTTGGACGACGAGAATTTGAGCTATAAAAGATTAAAGGAGCACTGGATCCTCTTGGAAGGGCTTTGGATTTCTGCATTTGGGCTATCAAGAATTTCCACAAATGGGCCGGAGCATAAATTAAAAGATTGGGCTGGATGGTACTCAGAAATGGGACAAGGGATGATTGCAGCATGACCCACGCGGTCCACGTGGATCCACACGCGATCCGCATGAAGAATGGAGAATTGAATCCGGGTTTGACTTGTTGACTCTATTTGTGGAAAGTTGGTGGGTGGCCTTTAGCACCTTTTTAAATTCGGAAATGAGACCCTTTTTGCTGAAGATTAGAGGCATTATTCTCATCAACACTCTCAAGAACAACTCTTTTTGCTCTCAAGAAAACTTGGGAAGAAATTTAAGAATTTGAAGATTGGTGTTGTTTTCTTTCCATATTGCACTTAGAACAATGTTTGGTATTTCTAATCTACCATGTATTTCTTTTATTTTGTCCATGCTGGCTAAATTCTCATTTTGTTGATTAGGGTTTAATCTTATGGATGATTAGTTGTTTTGAAAACTATTATTAGCTTGTGTTTGAAGTTTATGGAAATGGTTTTTAGTTAAACATTTTGTTATGTTTTTTATCTTTGATCATGAGCTTGGATGAATAAACATATTTTTTTGTTGATCAATTTATTGGTTAAGTAATGGACTTTGAAATTGGTAAGCAACAAATGGTTTCTATGTTTGTTTTCATTTCATTTAAACCATGGGAATGTTTCGTCCATAATGATAATGTAAGCATTTAATTATCTTTTGGACTTGGTAACTCTTAGAACTTAAAGCTAATTGATTTTCACAATATTATATGCTTCATTAATTTTGTGACTTTAATTAAGGAAATGTGTTAAGAGCTTCTCTAGCCCTTTTAATATCAATGAAGAGTTGATGTAATTTGTGCTTATGGATTGCTATAGCGAAGTTAAATTAATTCACAAGTGTTATTCCATTTAGTGTAATGATAAGTCAACCATGTCATCCATGTGGTGTATCCCAAAATCAACCAACTTCACTTCATTGAATTGAAGCAAATCTTTTACTTGTTTACTTGTCGTATTTACATTCTAGCTACTTTTAATTTTGTCAAACATACAAAAAGAATTAAACCCCTCGTATTACTTTTACTTTTGTTTTACAAGTACGTGAACAAGTGATTTACATAGAGATTTAAATTGAAACAATCTTTGTGGATGCGATCCCTTTACCACTATACATTATTTTAGTGTGTAATATTTAGGGTATTGATTTTGTTGGCCTCAACAACCACCAGTGGATGTAATGAATGGTTGCTTCGGTAGTAAGTCTTAGATTGACAGTAAGGATGTGATAGAATTCAAGGTTGAGTCAACCTAGAGTACTTTGATGGAGTTCAAGAGAAACGGTCCTCTTTTAAAATATCATACCTTCATTAATAAAGTAATTTGGCACCTAGGTTGTCTATATTTTCAAAACAATTGAATTGGTGATTATCATATGAAGTCACATGACCCTCTGACCTTGAATTGTGACCCTATGACCATCACTTTGAGGACTATGCCTAAGGTGTGACTCTATTGAGACTATATTGAAGTGAGAACAATAAATTCTATGCATTCTTTCATAACACCTTTAGGTTTTTTCCGTCTATTTTTGTTCATTATTTCTTTTTGTTATTTATAAATCATCTTCTTTTTAATTTATTCTCGTTCTTTCTAGAGGACAAGAATGGACTAAGCCTAAGGAGATTTATTAGGTGCATTTTGTGCACCTTTTTGCAAACATTTTCATCCCTTTTATGCATCCATTTGGAGTAGTTTATCTGATTTTATATGCAATTTATTAAATATCATGATAATTGCATAAACAACCTTATTTGCACATTTTAATGATCTTTTCAAGTGATATAGAGGTGGAAATACGCTTTGGGAGGTGTCGAGAAAGACGTGTGAAGATATAGGGATGATCGGACATGAAACTAAAAAAAGAGGAAAATCAAGTTGGTTCCTGGAAACAAAAAGTAACACGAGGTTTTGGAATTGCACCGAATGCTAAAGGTAGGGCGTTTTTGACCAAATTGGATTTGTTGACTTTTGTTGTACTCAGGTTGTGTTGTTTTAGCCTATATCAACACGGGCCACGTTGCCCCAAATCTGAAATATTTAGCAATTTACTTTAAAAGATGATACTAGATTGAGAAGCCTTTTCTACACAACACAACCATGTTAAATAACCTATTTTGACACGGGTCGTGTTCAGCTGGATAACTGCCTTTCGATAGCTTTTACTTTTTACTCTATCTTGGGATTTTAGACATTTTCACACATATGCTTCATTCCATTGCACTAGTAGAATGGGTGATTTCGAGTATCATTGCAAGGTTTTGATTATAAACACTTGAAAACATTTTGTCGTTAGATTTGTAAGTCTCATTTTTATTATTTCATATTTTCTAGACTTATTGATTGTTTTAGTCATGTGTTGCTAGAACCACAACTTCTCCAACTTTATGTTTTGACTTATCGGTTGTGATTTCAATCATATGACTTGGTGTTTGCTTTCAGTTTCTATCTAATGAATTTGATTTTCTTTCAATCTAATGTTTGATTCTGATTTTTATTCTTATTGGCCATTTGAATTACGGTTAGGTCATTAAAGTTATCTAATTGCAAAATTCATAATTATTTTGCATTAGCAAACAGAAGGCAACACGGTTCGTGTCCACTTTAGCTTATAAATGAACGCGGGTCATGCTTTTTTATTTAACAACCTTTTTAGATTTAAATTACAAGCTTAGGTTAGTTTCAATGAGTTTATTTTAGTTTTTCAAAATTTGGTGAGTGGGAAGTGTTAGAGCTTCTTAATACCTGCAAGTACCAACGTAGATAGAATTGAGTAAATTTCATGTCATTTTAAATATCATTGCTATGTTGTCATACATTGAGTTGGAGTCCTTACAAATTTGAATCTACATTAATTAGTTAATCGTTAACTATTTCTTTAATAATTTGTTTAGATTATTGCATAAACTTCCCCTTTTATTACTAAAATACCCTACATAAAAGGGTATATGTTAGCCCTGTGTCACTATGGATCGACCATGATTGCTTCATACTACCTTTAGGTGAAATATAGTAGTGTTCTTTTAGAGTATTTTGTACCAATATTATTTGTTGGTTTTGATACCCTAAAAAATGTGTACGTAACTTGTTTGCAATTACTAAAATGCTTAAAATATGACATCAATACTTGATCGGACGAATGTTTCGAATCTACACGGAACAACACAACCTTAAACATCTTCTCTCATGGGTGATACATTCCAGAAAATAGCCCTATTCTCGATAAACTATTGCATCAATACAATCTACTCCACGATGGGACACTCAAGTATATTACTGACGATGCATCGCCTCGCATCAACCTTCTTTTTCCAGAAAATCAAAGACGATGCCACACTTTATCTATTACCGTGAAGTGTGCTAACATGAAAAATATCCCAGGCATAAGCCATATGGACTGTTGCAATTATTCCTGATTTCAAATATCGTTTGGAATGACATCACAATGGACTTCACAACGTACGTACCTCTATCTCATGGAAAGACATCCATCTGGATAATCATCGATCATTTTTCGAAATTTTCGCATTTCATTCTATTAGCTCCAAATTGTGGTGCAATTTTGTTTGCCTCTTTATTCCTACAAAAAGTTTTCTACTTGCATGGTATCCTAAAAAGCATACTCACCAACATGGTCCCAATATTCCTAAGTCTGTTTTGGAAAGAGCTCTTTAAGCAATTGGGTACCCACCCCAAGTATTCAACAACTTACCACCCATGGTCGTAACGACAGAGAAAGGTCCTTAAGTGATGTCTCCAAAACTACTTATGGGCCTATGCTAATGATGAACCAAGATCATGGAGCAAGTTTATAAACCTTGCAAAAGTTTGTTACAATACTTCCCACGAAAGTGTGCTTAACATGTCCCCGCCCCATACATTATCTAGCCGACCAGTTCCAAACATGAACCAATACCAACCGGGTAACTCATGTAATACGTTCATTATCACCACATTAGTGGAACACCACCACACTCATTCATTACTTAAAGATAATTTGTGACGCGCGAACAATGAATGGCGAACCTTGCCAACAACCATCGACTTGATAAACAATTCTAGGTTGGGGATAAGGTTTACCTCTACTTTAGAGAGTACATGCAGCATATAGTGCATCCCCGCAAAAAAATAAAATGACAAAGGGATCCATGCCCCATTATCCATCATCGAGAAAGTTAACCATGTTTCTTATAAACTTCAACTACCAACAGCGCCGCGAATTCAACCTGTCTTTCATGTATCCTTATTACGTCAAGCATATGGCAACCCAATGGTCGTACCATTTCGAACAACCCCTAAAGATAACAATGCCATGACCATACCATATAACATTTTGAACCATAGGCTAACCAACAAGAAACTGCAAGTCTTAGTAGAATGGGAGAATCAAGGCCTCACCAACGCCACATAGGAACCTTATAATGATTTCCATATATAATTCCCAGACTTCTATGCTCAAGCTGGTGACCAGACAAAGCTCAATGACGAGTTATTACTCAAATAGGGGCAATTGATACGATACCAGAGATGGACCACACTACCCCAACTATTCTAAACCCAACAACCATCACCAAAGAAAGGCCCAAGAGAGACAGATGCAAGACGAGAAGGCTTTTGGATTAATCGAAGCATAAGAAGCAAATAACAAACAGAGATCGGTCCTTAGTTGAATTTGTTTTCTCAATCGTGAAGTAGTTACATCAAATAGTTGCATGTTTCCCTTATTGCATGCATGTTTTCCTTATGTCTAGAATAGTCATTCACTACATATTTAAATTCTTGTCATTGTTCTTTTGATGGCATGAATATAATAAAAAACTGATCCACTATATCTTCTTCCCTTTTTAATTATTGTGGGAGATTTTCCATCTCGAATTATGCATTATTAGACATCAAAGGCAATGACAAGAAACAAAAGGCAATGGGGAGGCGTCTTTTGAGTCGATTCCTTCACACTAGAAACCCTAACTCACTGCTAGTGTGATCGAGCAATCGATGATAATCTTGAAATAAATTAAGAAGTGGGAAATAATCATAAGGTGTTGTGTTTTTTTTAAGATGACAACAAAAGATAAAAGTGTAGCGCATGTTTTTTTTTTTATTTTTTTTATTTTATTTTATTATTTTATTATTATTTTTTTTTAATTTTGATTTATGATATTAAAATATGATGTAAATTTTTGTATGTACTAAAACTTTTCAATAGATTATATAAATTTACAACATACAATTATATAATTAATATTTTACGGAAAATGATATTATTTTTATTGTTATAAAACGAGTATGTGTCGTACTTCTAATTGACTTTGAGGAGTGTGTGCGGTTTGGCCGCAACCATTGCCACAGTGGTATGGGGAATACCCCCCTCCGTATGCGATTTCATTGGATGAGGTGGAATTTGACCGTAATTTTCCTTCTTCCCCAAACGATTGAGCAATCAAATTTATTTTTTTTAAAAGTATTTTACTTATATATAAAACTGATCATCCCTTAACTTACCAAACCTCAATCAAATTTATTATTATTATTATTATTATTATTATTATTAATAAGTTTGTAGGTTTAAGATTTCGGGTATTATTTTTCTAAGTGTTTTAAGATTTTTTTTTGTCATGCTATGTTCTTTTAATTAATGCGACATAATGTTGTTATTATTATTATTATTATTATTATTATTATTATTATTATTATTATTATTATTATTAATAAGTAATGAAATGCTATGTTTTTTTATTAAAAATGAAAGTATTATTTAAATTTAATTATTATAAAAAAGTGTGGCACGATTCGTTGTGTGTGGCAAGAAATTATACTTTTTGTGGTGTGTGGCCGTGGTTCAAAATAATGTAAGACATGAGTTAACCGCAATGTCAAGCCTCAAACTTTTTTGAGTCGTGACGAGCCTTATCGTTTGTAAAGCGTGACTTAAGATGATAATTTTACATTTAATTAATAATTTAATATATTTTTTTATATTATTATTCATTTTATATACATATGTCACTTAAGATGACGTTTTGTCAAAACTTGACAGCAAATACAAACCTTAGACCATAAGGTGTGGGCAACTAGATGCAACACCATTTTAGTGCCACATCACATGCCACATCATCAATGGTGTTATAACACCAAGTGAGGAAATGGGCAACATGTTATATCTTGTTATGACACCAACTTTTTTTCATTTTATAAATTATTTTATTTATTTCAATTTTTTTTAAATTGAAACAAATATTTTTTAAATTAAAAATAAATAAAACATAATGTTTAAAAAGTATAAAAAACAATTAAAAATTTCTAAAAATTAAAATTAACATAAAGACTAAATTACACATAATATCCAAAAAAAAAAAAGAAATAATATCCAAATTCAAAAAAAAAAAAAAAAAAAAAATACAACGCTATTCGTTATCGTTATTGTTACCATAGAAGATATGATCCGCCAAGTCCTCTCGCAGTTGTTTGTGTTTATTTGCGTCCTGAATGTCAACAACGCGATGCAAATAATCTGCTGTTCCTGGTTGAAACTGAACGTGTCTGGGCTCCGTTGGGATATAGTGTGCAATATTTCGCCCTTTATCTTCTACTACCATGTTATGCATTATGATACACGCATACATGATATATCGTAAAGTTTCTAAATCCAATGGTCGTGCTGCATGTTCGACTATATGCCACTTTGCCTTCAACACCCCAAAAGCATGTTCCACATCCTTACGTGCTCCTTCTTGTCTTCTCTTAAAAGATTTGTCTCGTTCTTCAACCAGGTGGCGGAATGCCTTCACGAATGTGGAATACTGAGGATATATTCCATCTGTAAGGTAATACCCATATTTGTATTCGTTTCCATTCACCGTGAAAGGAGCATACGGGGCTTTTCCGTTCAAAAGATCGTCGAATATTGGCGACTGATCAAGAACGTTGACGTCGTTGTTGGAACCCGCAACCCCAAAAAATGCATGCCAAATCCATAAATCTTGAGTAGCGACAGCCTCTAACACCAATGAAGGTGATTCGTGATGACCACTTGCGTATTGCCCTTTCCATGCTACCGGACAATTTTTCCATTTCCAGTGTGTGAAATCAATGCTTCCGATCATTCCGGGAAACCCATGACGTTCTTCATGTGCCGCATACAATTCTTGCAAATTATGCAACGAAGGTTTCCGCAAATACATGTCTCCAAAAGTTTCAACAACACCCATTGACAATGTATACAAACTCTCTCTTGCGGTTCTTTCAGACATTCTCATATAGTCGTTCATGGTGTCGGGTGACTCCCCCATAGCCATCAAACGAATGGCCGCAACACATTTTTGCAACGTTGTAAACCCTCATCTACCTCTAGCATCATATGTTAATTGAAAAAATTCGTACCTAAACATAAATTAACTATAGTTTAAAAATATATTGCATATGTTGTAAAATTAAAGAAACATGTAGTACATTTTTATTTATTTGGTATAAAAATATAGTAAAGAAATGATACCGGCTTTCCAAGGCGTTGACGATTCGTAAGAACACATCCCTACTCAAACAAAATCTTCTTTTGAAGTCCTTCGCCCCGTATACACAATTATCCGCAAAGTAATCGCGATATAGATGTTCGTGTCCTTCCTCGCGATTTCTGTTTAACATCGCACGTCTTGTTAGTAGCGGGGTTGAGTTTGGTTGTAGCAGGTCGGTAGTGTAATAATGATACATCATCCTAAAGAAAATATCGTCATCTGAATCATCGGACGAGTCGAAAGGATCCATATTTTTTTTGAAGATAATAGAAAGTATGTAGAGAGGATAAGAAAAAGTGTGTGAAAATTTTAAATAAAATGAGAGTATTTATAGGATAAAATGTTTTTTTTTAATAATTAACTTTTTTGTTAAACCGTTGCAAATCAAACGGTAATTTTTTTTAATTTAAAACGGTCATTTTTTTTAATTATCTTCGTTTCTTCCCGTCGCCATCGCAACGAGATTCACCTCGACGAGAAGCAACGAGCAGGGGGCGGTGTTCTCGGTATTATAACGGTATTGAGGGGTGCCACTTCACCCCGTCGCTTCTCGTTGGACCCTTACCCACGCGTTTTAGAGTCACGACTCACCATAGTGTAACCATGATGAGCTTTTTGGAATATTCAACTCTTTTTTCTAGTAGTAAGGAAAGCTTAAGTCGACGGTTTGTAACCACCGGGAAATATAAGTCAACTAAAGGGAGCGTTTTAAGTATCTTTCTCGTTAAAGGACTAATTAATAATAACATATTAATAATTAAATATATAAAAGCAACAAGAATGTCCCCATTTTTGTTCAATAAGCTTTTTTTTAATACTTTATCATGATTTTTTCAGATCCGTTGATTACAAACGATTATTTCCCAATCGACAATCATGGGACCCAAGCCTAAAAATAAATATATTAAAAGAAGGAGGTCGACGATGTTTTAAAATATTGTGGTTCTATTTGTGTTTGGCAAGAGCTACATCTTGGGTATAATTGGTAGTGGTGGTCATGGCTTTAGTGACTGTGACACTATGATGGTGTTCCATGGAGGACAAGAAAAGTACATGAAGCAAGAAAATGTTAGATACGTAACTTGAAAAGGAATTATTCGTTTAATATATAATGAATGGAATCTATATTTTGAATTTAATTTGTTTATTTACAAGCTAATGTAATTTATTGAAGAAAGGAACATTATTCGTTAAAGTGAATAATACATTGAAGAAAAAAAAAACAAAAGTCATTTTGATAAAATATCAAAATGTAGAACAAAATAAAGGTAGAATTGGTAAGTAGTTATAAAGTTTTAAAGTATGTTCCGCAAACTAGTAAGTGTTAGTTGAAAAATTAAAGTTAATGCTTTTATTTTTATTTGTATTTTTTTTTTGGAACGATAAATACCAAGTGGAAGCTTTTTTATTTTTTTTTACAACGGAAACCCGAATTCGAGCTCCTATAAGGCAAACCCTCACCATTTTTAATGGAATTTCAAAGGAAAATTCTGCATGAGAGACCACAATAGGAATCGAACACCCCACCTTTCCCTCAATGGTTATAAACCCTACACTTTTTCTGAGCTCTACTTCATTGATATTTGTATATAAATAATGGTAAAAATGTTTGAAGTTTTAAAACAAGCATAAGTACATTGAATGACTTGTTTAAAACTTGCCATTAATTAAAAAAAATATAATTATGTCAATTTGTAAAATTATAAAAGATTTTTTTATTAAGTGTTACTTGAAATAAATTTTATATTTAACATTTTTGGTTTTAGATAAAAGCTACAAAACTTTTACTGCCTAATGATTTTTTTTCTTTTTGTATTGTCTATTAAAAATTAAAAATTAAAAATTAAAAATTAAAATATTTTAAAAATTATGTATCGAACATATTCTGAATCTTATAATGTCGGTGTATATAAAAAAAAGTAGATGTCTTGGGGAATAAATATGTAAAATGTTATAAAGATGTGATAGTAAATAAATGAAAATATTAGCTGTTGCAAAAATATAATATAAAACTAAACGAGAAAAGTAATTGGAAAATAGTAAAATAGTAAAGATGTCCAGGAATGGAAAGAGACAAGACGAGGAGTAGAAAGATGACTTATTATTTAATTTCCTTAATTAGGCTACTGTTTAATTATTATCATTCATTCACTTTCAACATCACTTGCCTTTTTATACTTTTCGCCTTTCCTTTTTTATCCAACCTATTCCAACCATCCTATGTATTTTTAGGTATTTTTTTATTATTAATTAAACATTAAATAAGTTATTAAGTATTTACCTAAATTCCAACAATAATTTGACATATTAAGAATAATAATATGAGTGTTGTTAATTACATTTCTTGTTTTGGCCACATTTTCTTAAATTAATAAAACTAATAAAGAAATTAAAATTTTTCTAATTTTTATGCCTGTAAATATCAATTCATTTTTTGTTTCTACCAATTTTCCTAACCATTTAAATAATGATATAAATTATATTAATACATTAAAATATCAGTAAATAAACATTAAATGTTATATATATATATCACATTTAATTAGATAGAAAGATTTATAAAAATAAAAATTAAATAATATTTAATATTTCGGAATAAAAACAAAGATAAATTTTAGAACTTGGTTATCTTCAAGGTAATTTCCAACTTATTTGGCCCGAGACATAAACAAAATAAAAAGCCCTTCAATAATATACCAAAATTACCTTTAAATTTGAGCTCAAATTTAATAAATAGTATCTATTTTTTATAATAAATAAAACTTAATATCACTTGTCTTTATTTTAAATGTTTATATGCCACGTGATATGCTTTTAAAATTTTCTAATAAATATCAAAATATTTAATTATTAAATCTCAAAATATTAATTCTAAAACTTTTAAAATCAATTTTTTTTTTATAACAATATTAAGATTCCTTCAGTATTTTAATCATAAATCATATCTTATTTCAAAAATCATTTAATATTTATGATTTTTATGAATAATATAAAATCAGGAATACATTATTCTACATACCAACTATATAAATCAAATTGTATTATATATATATATATATATATATATATATATATATATATATATATATATATATATATATATATATATATATATATATATATATATATATATATATATATATATATATATAATCTAGTTTTTTTTAATATACGAACAAGGAATGTTTGTTTTTTTACAAGACTATTTTTTATGAGAAAATGTTTTATGTATAAACTGATTAATAAACTTGACGTAAATATTGTAAACTATTTTTGATATTTGATATGTAATTGTTAAGATGCAAAGTCTTTTAAGTTTTTCCAGTAAGCTACCAAATTATTATTTTCTTTATAAGAAATGGATTTATATATAAATAATTGCTAATGTTTAGACTCGAACATTATCACTTTACCAACACAAAATCTCTAACTAACTAGACTATGTAATATTTCTTGTCATTTTAATATATTTATATGTACATATGAACCTATACTATATTATATTATATTTGATATTATTTTAATATTTTATATAAACATACAAAATCATAGTTTTGATATTTTTTCCCCATTTTAAATATAATATACCCAGAAAACCATATTTATATATAAAACCATGATATTGTTTTTTTAATATCGTAAAATGCTAGTGCTTTCAAGTAACGTACTTAATGTTTAACTATTATTTTTTAAATATGTTTATGTAAATATAAAATAATGTTAGATTTGATAAAAAGTTCTTTCACTTTGACATGGATAGAATAAAAATATGGTTTAATTAAAATTTTTTTTTTTTTTTTTTTTTTTTTTTTTTTTTTTTTTTTTTTTTGTATTCGGAGCATCTCTAATTTATGTTTTATCACAAATTTGGTCCTTATCCGATGTAAAAAGAATATAAACCCTTTACCTGTTTCCTTTTTGAATCATTTATTTTCTTTATTTATTTATATTATTAAAACAATTAATTAATCATTGGTCTCACAACCTCATCTCCAAACCCTTACTTTAAAGCTAATCATTCTTAGTATTTGGATCCTTTTTTTTTTCTCACCATCTGTCATCTATGGTAACACCATAACCCCACCAATGACCCGAAAGTTATAGTGACACTAGAACCACCGACAACAACCATCGGTGTTGCTGAAGCATATATGGATGTCCCTCTCCGAATTCATCCCTACCATGCACATATTATCTCTTTCTTTCTCACAATAGAAAACCCTAAAACGTTACCATGTTAGCCTTTTTGTAAGTATATGAAGTGACCATCGGCAGCTAAAAAATTGTTTTGGTGAATTGCGAAGATTTTTGGAATAGAGACGCGAAGAACGTTTGTGTTGGAGTATACGATGAAATTCCTTTTTGATGTTTTACAAGGCTGTTGTACTAAAACCGTTGTGAGCAAACTCGAGATAAGGAGCCTATGTGAAGAGTTCAAGTGTGTTTTTTTCCTGATGTCCTGCGAGGAGAAGTACATCAGTCAGCTTTTTCTGATGTTAAGTGTTTAGTAGTCTTTTGTCAGAACAGGTGTGGCAAGCATGGTCGTCTGTTCTCCATACTTTTTCTATTATCTGGTTAACAGCTAGTAATTTATTTAGCTATAAATAATTAGTATGCGTTTCAGTTGACAAGTGTCTCTAATCTTCATATCTTCCTTATAGTTTTTTTTATTTAAATAAAAGTCTCTTTATCTCCATCCATACTTTTGTTGTATAAGATCCCCCTCTGGCACGTATCACAATATTATCCGTTTTGGGCCACTTGGCACGAGGACTTCCCAGGGGGTCAACCATCCTGGTACTACTCCCGCCCGAGTACGCTTAACTGCAGAGTTATTATGGGATCTGCTGCCCTCACGACTTTAAAATGTGTTGTGATAAGGAAGGTATCCACACCCCTTATAAGGAATGCTTAGTTCTCCTTTCCCACGGATATGAATTATAGAGTTCGACGTCCCTTTCGAACACATCGACCCGTGCCCTAGCTCTGATACCATTTATAAATTCCCCCTATGGCACGTATCACAATATTGTCCGCTTTGGGCCACTCGGCACGAGGACTTCCCAGGGGGTCACTCATCCTGGTACTACTCCCGCCCAAGCACGCTTAACTGAAGAGTTCTTATGGGATCTTCTGCCCTAACGGCTTTAAAATGCATTGTGATAGGGAGGGTATCCACACCCCTTATAAGGAATGCTTAGTTCTCCTTCCCAGCCGATGTAGGATCAGGTGCAATACCTTCCCTATCACAACGCGTTTTAAAGCCGTGAGGGCAACAGATCCCATAAGAACTCTGCAGTTAAGCGTGCTAGGGTGGGAGTAGTACCAGGATGGGTGACCCCGTGGGAAGTCCTCGTATCAAGTAGTCCAAAGCGGTCAATATTGTGATACGTGCCAGAGGGGGATATTATAGTTGGTATCAAAGCGATGTTTAAGCAGATTAGTCGTTGTTTAAATGCCTAAGCTTAAATGGGAGCATTGGTACATCACCTAATCTGGACTGCATCTCGTTTGTAGGTACTATGGGTCGTGGAAAGGATGTCGTTGATAGTGGGGTGTGAGGTGAGGGTACAAGTGGGTTACTTTGTCAAGAGAAGTTGAAAGCCGTGTTAGAGCACTTTGATTCGGAAGGTAGTCTTGATCCAACGACTCCATTTAACCTCTCTGAGTGGGATGAAGAAGATGAGGATGTGGAATCTGAGGTGGAACCTGAGGAGGAGCCCGAAGAAGTCCCTGATTAGGAACTCAATGAAGACCCTGAGGAGGAACCAGAGGGAAACCACGTGGAACAAAGATACGAAATGTTCCATATGCCCTATGTGGAGTATACGCCAACTAGTCCGTGTTCCTATTGGGAGCGACTCTATAAAGATGAAAAACCATAGACACAACATGAGATTCACACTTTGAAAAAGAAGATTGAACAGCTAGATGAGCATAGGTCAAGGATCATACATGAGAACAAAATACGGGTTGAGGCTGCTGAGAAAAGTAAGAGCAAGATAGAAATGTTAGAACAGGAAGTGTTGGAGCTAAGGAAACCCGCTATCACTAAGCTGTGGCAAGGGTTCGTGTGTCGGGCAAAGCGAGCCAAGGCCGCGACGTATGGATTCCAAGACAGGGTGGTTGGAAGAGACCCACCTCAGGCCGTGGTGCTGGTCATCCATAGTGGTTACGGAGATCGAAAAGCCAAGAAGGTAAGGAAGTACTTGAAGGAAGGAAAGAGAATCTTGAAATATGATGACATTGTGTTTAAAAAATAAAAAGAAGGAGTTTGATAAGTTTCTTTTTTAGTTGTGGCTTAAGTTTTTTGATGTGAACAAGACATATGTCGCTTTTTAAAATTTTGATGATTTGGAATAAAATTTATGTTTGTTATACTTATTGTGTTATAAACATAAATATGTAGTTAATGTGTCTTCATGAAGATATGGGAGGTTCACTAGGGTCACTTCAGAGGAAGGATGCATCCCAATTGGAGCTTATGTTAGAGCACCAGGAGATGTACCAGAAACCCAATTGATCCCAAATGCTAGTCGTGGACGGGGCCAAGGAAGAGACCGAGGAGCTGTTATAGCACCAATACCTGTACAATCAACCTATGGTAGCTCCAGATCCCATCGCGATCGAGGTTGAGGTCGTGGAGGGGGTCGTGCGGCAAACACGATCACTAGAGAAGATATGGCTGATGATATTGCTCGGGAGATTCGAGTCACCTTACCAGATGTAGTTGGTCAGGCACGAGAATCAATAATGGGTGAGTATGAAGGTAACTTGGGCGGAGGTGAAGAAGACTATGAGAATAATACACCAAACCTGAGTCAGGAACCAATTATTGGACAACCCTCAAGGAGATTGAGGGAAAATTTGATACTAGCAAGTGTGCGGATCGGGACAAGGTGATTTATGCTGCGACAATACATTGGTGGGGCATGGCGAAGGAAGTTATGGGGGCATGAGGTAGCGAAACCATGTCATGGAATAAGTTCCTGAGAATCTTTAAAGCTCGGACAACAATTAAACAGTTGGAGGAGGAGTTCTTGAAGTTGGATCAGGGGAATATGACTGTGATGGAGTACACCACTAAGTTCACGGAGAAGGCTAGGTTTGCTGAATTTTATGTATCTACATAAGAAAGAAGGGTGGAACGTTATATTTGGGGATTGAGAACAACTATCCGTGAATTTGTGAAAATTCAGAAATCAGGTACTTTTTAGTCTGTTGTAGATGCTACAGAAGGCCGTGAACATGAGAAGGATCATCAAGGTGAAGACAGGGCTTTAGGAAAAAGAAAATGGGATGGTACGAATAATGATGCCAAGAAAATGAAGTCTGCAGGTTAAGAACGTAAGGTTGATCAAGGGTTCGGAGTAAAGCAATTTCCAAAATGCATCCGTTATCATAAGGGGGAGTGTAACATGAATAAGAAAGTTTGCTACAAGTGTGGAAAGTCATGTCACATAGCCATAGAATGTAAGACATGAGGGGGATGTTACATGTTGTTAATCATTTTACTAACTTTGAGTTTGCATGAAACTCAAGTTGCAATTCAACAAAGTTTTTCATTACCTGCTTATGTTTATATAGTTATGTTATGTTTTCCGATAAAAACTGTTATTAAAATTATGCGTCTATTATGGAATTAATATCCTTCACTAAGTTCTTCTCTTAAAAATTGATATCAAAGTTGTAGTAGTCGCTTTTTAACTTTTCTGTAAAATTGCTTCAATCTTTTAGAAAAACTCTGATTTAGAAAGTCTTTTATACCATATAGCTTATTTTCAAAATTTATATAAAAATGGAACAACATTACTCTTTAGACATTTCTAACAACGTTGGAGTGTCTGTTGGGTTTATATGCAAAAATTAATTTCAAAAATAAGATTTTAGCAACGTAAGACTTTAGTATTTGTGAAAAATTATGAACTAGTTATAACCAACCATGGATCTTTTGGCAAAGGTCGGAAAGAAAACAAGAACCAAATAAGAAGAAGAATATATTAACCTTTGTAGTCTTTGAATCCTCACGGGGAGGCTTAGAAGTTGATAGAAATGTGGAAACCTTTAAGACACTAACAAGAAGCGGACTTGATTTAAGATGCTAGCATTGTAAATCTCTTAAGACTCTTAAGCTTGAAGTTCATAACCAAATTATAAACTTCAAGAGAGTTAAAGAAACAAGTATTCTTCAAGAAAGGATGAACAAAAGAAAGAGTCTCCAACCAATCTACATGTTACATTTTGGCTTCAAGAAGTCTCAGCAAATGAAATCCTTTGATGCTAGTTTTGTAGTAAGAACAAAGTGCATAAGTTTTTAAGTATTTAGAATTTTATGACATTAGAAAAACATGTCTCGCATGCTTGCTAAGGCTACCATGCTTTCCATTAAAATAATCAAAAAGGCATGCCTTCTTTCTTTTTCTCTATTTACGAAAATAACAACAAAAATATGATAAGTTTTATAAATTTTATAGGCTAATATATAAAATATAAA
This sequence comes from Lactuca saligna, assembly GCF_052625555.1. Taxonomy (NCBI): domain Eukaryota; kingdom Viridiplantae; phylum Streptophyta; class Magnoliopsida; order Asterales; family Asteraceae; genus Lactuca; species Lactuca saligna. Next base: position 304,129,972 of record NC_136420.1, on the reverse strand, counting down.
CTTTAACTTTTTGGTAAAATACAAAATGATTTATCTAGTTGACAAAACCCTAGCCGGCGGCGGAAACGCTACGGTAGTAGAATACATAAGGACACATTGAACATGCAACAATATTGTAGTAGAATAGATATTTTATTCATTGAAGGTGTAGATTACAAGATCCCCTAGTCTAGGGTACAAGGAATCAAAAGCTACAAACAAGCCTTCACAGATTGGAAACAAAGGGAATACTAAAATATAAATGAAACATGTGATCCCATGATCCTCCTTGAGATATATCTTTATATAGCTTAATCTCTTGAGAGTACATGTGTTTTGACAGAGTGTCAACTAAAAAGTTGGTGAGTTCACAAGTTTGTAATAGCTGAATCAAAACATACTTTCTCCCTAAAGTATAGCTATATTAGAGTCGGTATGTATTTTTCGAGGTTGAAAAACCTTATTTGGATATATAGATAAATTACTATCCTATATATATATATATATATATATATATATATATATATACATACATATATATATACATATATATATACATACACAAACATATATATATATATATATATATATATATATATATATATATATATTGAAATGGCAAATAATTTAAATATCTTCTATGTCTAGGATTGAACACATGGCCTCCTTGTTCGCCAAGTGGGCTAACCTCAACTTATATATATATATATATATATATATATATATATATATATATATATATATATATATATATATAATGTATCTTCATTATCCTGACTTTTATGACTAAGTTCTTGATAAAAAGATATTCCTTTTAGGTTTTTCAAGTTTCCTATATTCCTTTATATGTTATTGGTTTTTCAAGTTTCCTATATTCCTTTATATTTTATAGGTATTCCAAGTTTCCTATACATATTTCATTCACTATAAGTGTCATATTCAAACTATTTTGGACTGATATGCCTCTCCGGACGCTTCATCAGGAATGGAAAAGTTTATAGTTACAAATTTACAATTGATTATGCCCAAAAGAAGTTAAAAAGGATCTATACATATATATATATATATATATATATATATATATATATATATATATATTGAAATGGAAAATAATTTAAATATCTTCTATGTCTAGGATTGAACACATGGCCTCCTTGTTCGCCAAGTGGGCTAACCTCAACTTATATATATATATATATATATATATATAATGTATCTTCATTATCCTGACTTTTATGACTAAGTTCTTGATAAAAAGATATTCCTTTTAGGTTTTTCAAGTTTCCTATATTCCTTTATATGTTATTGGTTTTTCAAGTTTCCTATATTCCTTTATATTTTATAGGTATTCCAAGTTTCCTATACATATTTCATTCACTATAAGTGTCATATTCAAACTATTTTGGACTGATATGCCTCTCCGGACGCTTCATCAGGAATGGAAAAGTTTATAGTTACAAATTTACAATTGATTATGCCCAAAAGAAGTTAAAAAGGATCTATACAGTTTTCTACTTTTCCAAAAATCCCTAACTCATCACCTACGGGTAACCCTACTCCTGACTAATATACTACAGATGAAGCGTAGTGTCCAAGATATTGGTGATGACATCATGTCGATACTGTAGCTCACGAGTCCTTCTCCTTGATGGATTCCTCTTTTTGTAGCATCTTGACCTAGTACTACTCATCCTGATAGGAGGGATATGTGGGATAGGTTCCTCCTCAATAGCCTCAGTATCCTCCCTAGTAGGCTCATTGTCATCCTCAGTAGGCTCCTCCTCTTCATCCTCAGTAGGATACTCCTTCTCTTTCTCAGTAGGCTCTTCCTCGTCCACCTTAGTAGGCTCCTCCTCATATTTTATTGGTTACTTATCTGAAATTTCACGAATAGGCGCTACTAGGATCTTTAGGAAGAAAGGATCCTCTGGTACAGGATTGTGTGGAACTGTCTGATGCTCCTCTAGTGCAGGTACATCCATCCAAAATACATAATTTGCCATTGTAGGTTAAGATTCTGCGTAAAACATTAAACAAGTTTATGTTTATGAGTGTCAGTGATTTATTAGAATCTTTTAAATCAATAAAATGTAAGTATTTAAACTTGTTTATCAAATCCCCCATGATCTAAAAGTATGTATTTTGTTATAAAAACTTCCTTCTTTGATGAACTCTCAATCATTTAGTTTAGAAAAATACAATATTCAAAGTTTAGTTGTTCATTAGTCGGTCCATAATAAAACTTAGTGTTTATATGTACCAAACCAACTTTAGATCATGTATTAGACCTAAAATCTTGATTTGTGTTCTCATTGGGGGACCGAGTGTTTATATAACTCTCTATTTGAAGTTTGTGTATTTTAATTTATTTATTTTAGTACTTTAAGGCTAAGTTGGTATTAGCCTAATTTGTACTATCATTAATATTTATACTTTTTGACTTCAGGTTTATAAGGGTACGAACATTTCTCAAATTAGTTAGATTAAACTCAAGGTCAGAGATAAACCTTTGTAGAGTTTAAGAGTTGACACTCAAGTTTAATAATAAACCTTTCTTAAGTCGGATAATTAATAATAAACCCTTCTTGAGTCTGAGAGTCGAGACTTAGGTTTAAGTATAGCCCATTTTCGTGTCAGAGAGCCCTAAGCTATAGTTGTATTCTTCCAAGAAGATACTACTTTGCTGTAGCTACTATCTCTGATACCAATCTATCACACCCCTAGCCGGCGTCGGAAACACTGGGAGGTGAGACGACCTCATGGATTGTAGTAATAAGCATTCATTGAACATAAACCAATACGGTAGTAGAATATACACTTTTATTCTTTGAAAGTCTAGTTTAAAATATCCCCTTGTCTAGGGTATAATAAATCAAAAGGTATAAAACAAGCCTTAATAGATACGTAACAAAGGGAATATTAAAATATAAAAGAAGCATGCGACCCTATGACCCTTCTTGAGACATATCTTTCAATAAATTAACCTCCTAAGAATACATACGTTATAAAAGAGTGTCAACTAAAAAGTTGGTAAGTTCATAGGTTTGTAATTGTGAATCAAAACATACTATCCTATATATAATGTATCTTTATTATCCTTACTTATATGACTAAGATCTTGATTAAAAGACATTCCTTATAGGGTTTTCAAGTTTCCTATATTCCTTTATATGTTATAGGTATTTAAAGTTTCCTATACATATTCCATTCATTATGAGTGCGATAACCGAGCTATTTCAAACTGATATGCGTCTTTCGAAGCTTCATCAGGTCGTTAAATAATAGAAAAGACAATTATCACCTAGTGTGACTCGACCGTGAAGGTTATAGTTAGTAACCGTAGGTGAATGTGTCAAACCATATAGATCGATACATAATTCTCCCATTCCTGCAGTTAACGGTTATAAGCCAGAGATCTTTATAGCTATAGTGATACTTAGGTTGGTGAATAGAAGGCTCACATGAATTTAAAGCATGTTAATAACCCTAACTTTGATATCAAGTTTTTGGTTATTATTCCCATAACATTGCCTAATACTACAATTATTCTTTAATTCAAGGTTCCACATTAAGACTATTGCATTGGGTATTGACATTGTTTATTTACAATACAATCCTACTATATCATTTGTTTAACAAATTCCCGATATATATTTAATACCAATTCTATCACCCTAGAAATAAACAATTATTGCATGTATCCCCCCTCGAAAATGATAATAGACTTTAAATGGGGCCATGACACTCACTTGTTTGAAGCCTATGTGATAAACGAAAGAAAATAAAATTTTCCAAAAATTAGCAGTTTCGCCCTCCAGTGAATAGTAACTGTGACTGGTAACTGGTGTTGATGACTAGTGTGAATAGTAGCCAATAAGATCTTGATCGGAACACCACTGGATTATGGTCGAAAAACTACTCTTGTGATAGTGGACAACGGTGGAAGGTTGTGACATTTGTCGATCTTGGCTTCATCAGAGTTGTTGATCAGAAGATGGAGAATGACTGGAGCTACGCTAGTGTTTATTCAACAGAAATAGCAGCGACATCCAACTGTTCCGATCATTCTCGTGTCTTCGGTGAAGCAGAGGTGCGCTACGGTGGAGGCTCATGGTGGCGACGGTAACCAAGAGAGAGATAAAGAGAGAGAGAGAGAGAGAAAGAAAGGGGAGAGAGATCGGAGGGGGGAAAGGGAGAGATGGTAAAGTGCAAGAATAAAGGGACACCCTTCCTTCCTTTTATAAGAAGTTTAAATCCGATCCAAGGGCCAAAAATGAAAGGCATACTACAGTCCGAACCAATCCAAATTTTTTAAGCTCTTATCCTATGAAGGTGACAGACTTTTAGGAAATTTTGAGAGTCATCATTTTCGTCAACTAAATCAAATACTAGACATTTTTCTAAGAAAAATGGTTTGATTTCTAGTCGTGAATAAATAGCATAACTATCCTCAATAAGCGTTTGAAAGTATTTTTGGGCACTTTCTGTTTATAGTTATGAGCTTCCACTTCCGTAAAAGAGTCAAGAAGACTTGAGATGGAAAACTTAGCTTAATAATCAAATACTACATCATAACTTGATTCGTAATATATAACTAACTTTTCGTTGAAAGACCCAGAACTAACCCTACATATTGTTCGAACGCGACTTGTTGAATAAGGTGAACTTTAGCCATCCAAATCTATCCTCAATAGCTCGAGGTATTTTCGGGCATAAAAATTTAGGAACATGATAATTTCCTAAAATGAATGAGACTCATGGGAAAATTGACCGGGAAAAAATCAATTTGTAAGACATCTCATTTCTCATTTGAGGTCAGGTTTTGACACTTATCAGGCGATGAGCTGTTATCTGGTTGTTCATATTCTTTCAATCATATGTAATAACCCATTCCTTATGTATACTGAAATTGTTCATTTATTAGGGATTCATATCAATCCAAGACTTGATTAATATTTTGGATGTAATATATAGCATAAATCCCTATAAACAACAAAACCACAATTTAGTTATGGTCTATTACAACAATGATTAGGCTAACATTGTTCATTTAACGACGACCTAATTTATAAAGTTGTCACAACAGTCCAAACTATTTTACATGACTTTAAATCATACCATATGATATATATTATATTACTTGCTACTGGAAAATTATTACTTCCAACAAATAAATAATTCCAATTAATTATAAGAGTTTACTAAATATCTATTAATATCAATTTCTAAAAATTAATCAATTGTATCTAGTTGTTGTTGGTGTGATCCTTAGAATCATATTTTAATTAGCAATATCACTATAATATGAATCTTGAGCATACTTTATCTATAATCGATATACAATACTTGTTGCAAGTGAATATCATCACTAGTCTCAACGTATGGAGAATTATTTAAAGAGACATAGAAAAGAAGTTAGGAGATCTATTAAAGAAGGTCCCCATGAACCTATCCTCAGACTTTTTGTCACTCATGAAACTAAGACCAGACTTAGTGTAACATCTTGTTTCTATTATATTATATATTTAAAATCACATTAGAAATAAAATATTATTTAGAATATATAACAGTAAAAAAAATTCTAGTAGTCATGATGAAAATTTTGTAGGTATAAAGAATGACTAAATCTGACTTTGTATGAAGAAGTTATGATTTTCACATTGTTTTTCGTAGTATAGATTTGTAAAATTAAGATAGAATGGAAATTATTTGACAATTTCTAAATGAAAGTTGTAGTGGTCATCAATAAAAAGTTAGGGACATAAACAATGTCAAAACAGAGCTCGTATGCGAACGATACAAATGAAACATGGTGGCTATGCTTGTAACAACGTATTTTGCAGTCCATATTCGTGAATTTAAGACAGAAAGAGAAATAGCCAACGGAGTCTATAGGAAAGTTTTAGTACTCATCGATACGAATTCAAGGATATAAAGAATGTCAAAAATGGAGCTGATACATAGAAAAAACGAAGCAAACTTGGCGCCTAGTGTCACACCCCCTGCCCGGCCTTTGGCGAAAACACCAAGCAATGTGATGGTATAAAGAGCATTGATGCTATTAACCTGAGAATACATGTATTTTGAAAGTCAAAATAATGTTTGTAAGTGTTGGATTAGGTGTCTAAGCCCATAACTATTTTGGTATGTACTTAACCCTGTTTATGAGCATGGTCCTTTTAGGTTGCCTTCACCATAGCAACTGATAGGATGCATTAAGGAGAAAGAGGATTAATTATGATTTATTAATATATTATAAGAATAATATATTAAAGGAGAAATCATATTTTTTAATTAATATTAGTCAAGAATTAATTAAGAATTAGTTTTGTGACTAAAAGAGATTAAATAAATAAAAAGGGACTGATATTGCAATTATATGATAGTTGCAATTGGGCTATGGATTCCTAATGGAAAGGGGATTGGACGAAATCTATGGGAAGCTCATATGATTTTCGTCCAAGGGCTTTCTAAAGGGACTCCATGGGTTTCTTAAGGACTAAGCAGAGAATTAGGGTTTCACCTGAAACCCTAGCAGCCCTTACAAGTATATAAAGACCCCTAAGGCTCCCAAAAACGGTGCTAACACTTTTAAGAGAACCCTAGATGTTTTTGGTGCCTCCTCCTCCTTCTCTTAAGTCATCTTGTTGCTTATGGTGTTTGTTACTCCATTAGAAGTGCAACATTTGAGTCACTAAGCTTTCAAGAGTCAAGATCAAGGAGATTTGTGATTGTTATTGTTACATAACAATCAACGTAAGATCTAAACGCTAATTCATATGTTAATTTGATTATTATATGCTAGATCTAGGGTTTATGAGTTTTGGATGATTATTGCATGTTGATTAGAAAAACAAGATCCAAAGCTTTAGGGTTTGCATGTACACCATAGGATTGCTGTAGTGCTCAAAACCCATTAGTGGTATCAGAACCTAGGCTATTTGTTTGATGTATTTGATGCTTAATTGTTCATTGCTTGCTTGAAAATCAAATGTTTTTGCTTGTGAATGGCAGACTTGACGAGTTCCATTGTGGACTCGACGAGTCCAGGGCTATGGTACCAGGTTTTTCGTTTTTGTTGCCAGATTTTGTTGTGGATTGCTTCGAAAACTTGTTTTTCTTACCAAAAATTGATTTTTTAAGTTTGGAATTGTTATCGTCATCAAAATTGATGGATTTAGTTAAATATGGATAATATAAGATTATTATTTGTCAAATATTTGACCTAGCAAATTTGTAAAGTTTCAATTTACACCCTTAGGTTTTATGGTTTAAATTTGAACTTAAAAAAGTTTTAGTTTTTTGAAATTTAAATAGTTAATGCCTAATGTTTTGAAAGGTTTCAAAACCCCCCCTCAAGTTTTGGAATTTAAAATTTTGATTAAAAGTTTAATTTTGAAATATTAAATTCTAAGACGCTAGTATTTTGAAAAGTTCAAATTATACCCTTATGGTTTTATTAAATTAATTAAGTGTATAATTAAAAGAGAGTTAATAAATCAATTATGATATGGTTTCTATTTAATTAAATTAATAGGTATAATTTATAAAATTAGACCACCTAGTATTTTAAAAGTGTAAAATACACCCTTATACTATATATAAAATTAAAAGTCAAATATTATATATGTATGAGTAAAGAGTTAGTCTTACTGTTAGTAGGCCTCATTCACAAAGCTGGTCTCTAAGGGGTGTTTAAGGAAATTGTCTATAATATGGCGATTGAATGGGTATCCACTCTTACCCACCGTAATCTTGACTGGTGGAGGGTCGTTAGCTGAACAGGTAGGATACAATGGAACCTTCCATTATAAGTATAATGAAATACGAAGTAACTAAATACTTTTATAAATTCCCAAATATTAGTTACTTTAGGAAAAATGTGGATTTGGTGCTAATCTATGAAATTGGACATTGCACCTTTATTGGTTGTTAGTAGAGCTAGTGCAGTTAACCGACACACTAATATGGAACCAATGAAGGATGACAATGGGTAGCTCGTGGATTATCATAAATCAATGGAGCATGCATTGTTAACCGACACATTTATTAGGTTATATGCAACTTCGAGAGTACCGAGCTAATTTGCATGGTTATCCACACCTTGTTTGTAATCCTTGGCATCCCAGTCACAAATGAAGGGCACAATCGAGATTTAAACATACCATTGAAAAGTTAAATGAATCTCAAAATATCTAGGAGTTTCAATTCATTTAAAACTTGAATTTCCTTTTCGTTTTTCATGGTGAAATTTGGTAAATCGTCATTTAACTACCTTCAAATGGTCAACAGTTTGGATTACGACATCCCTATTCCAAATTGTAGAATATTGTGTTGGGTCCTAGCCTTAATATCTCATTTGGGTGTTTTATTAAGGACTCAATCAACTAAATTGATTTTTCTCCTGTTTTGTAGATGTCAAAGGTTAACAACTATGGTCTTCCTGAATCCGTTGGAAAAAGTTTTCCACCTGAAGATGGTGTTCCACGATTGGATTGTGGAAATATAAATCATTCTTCACTTCATCCACCTCCTCCAATATTCTCCCTGACCCACGTGTTCGAAGACTTGAAAAGTTCAAGGTCACTAAAGCCTTATTGGCAAAAATACATGAAGATGGAAAGTCAGTATGTGCTCAAGTATTGGATATGAAATTGCATATTGATAGGTTGGGAATGTTGGGTATCATTGTCTCGGAGAAATCAACTGTTGACTTGGTTCTTCACTCACTTCCCGAATCATATGGTAAGTTCGTTAGAGAGTACTATATGATGGACCACGACGTGACCCTCATTGATTTGACTTATTTGCTTATTGCTGCCAAATCAGAAATGATTTGGCGTACTGGTTGAGCAAATTTGTTTGGTAAATCAATATCCCAGCCTTCTATGGGAAATGGCAACACTGGAAGTCCAGAAACGTTTTCTCTACATAAGAGAAAGGAAGAGTTTGAGATAGTCCCGTGTACCATTCCAGAAGAATCCATATGTTTCTACTGCCAAAAGGGGGGGGGGGGGCATTGGTTACGAAGCTGCCCTGACTACCTGAGAGATCTAAGAGATGGGAGAGTCAAGATGTATGACTCTGCTTCAGGTAAAATCCACTATCTAACTCTATTAAGTTTTCTATTTTAGATTCTTAATACATGATGTGATAAGATTACATTTTGATGTTTTGTAGGATCGAAGAAAAGAAAGGAAGCTTAAAGAAAGAAGTGAGCTGAGTCTGATCGCGAAGAAATGGATTTTGATCACATGATTTGATGATTGGATTTGGAGTTGTTGCTTAGAGTTATGATAGATTGCTTAGGAGTATGAGATAGCATAGTTTTCATTTGAATTTGCGTTGTAAGGACAAGTTTTCCGTTCCTTTTATAAATATAATAAATTTTTGTTGTTGTCTTATTTATATATTTCCTTGCAATGGCATGTGTGAAAATTGATGTTTGTGTATTTCTATTTTTTAGCAATGTTGAAATGGATGTGATTCTTAGTTATGTTATTTGTGGTAATGTCGAGAATTTACCAAATAAGGAAAGATTCTTGTCACCTGAGTTTCAATTAGACATAAACTTAGAATCATACAACTTGTATTGTATGATGGATGAGAAACTTCATATTTGGAAAATTAAGACTAATTCCTTGACAAAGAGACAAGTGAAGGACTAGGAGAACTGGTACACAATGTTGTGCACTAGTCAAGTCCACCACAAAGAACAATAAGATTATACGTAATGAGTTACTAAAAGTCTAGTAAATGTGGTTATGCTTACAAGATTAAGTATAATTCTGAATCATTGAAAAGTTTCAATGAATGGCAGAACGAATAAGATGAATCAAATAGGCTGAGAGATAAAAGTTTCTCCAATCTGAAAAAGCTGGGAGAGTACTTTGGTATCGTGTTTTATGATCGTCTTGTTGATAATGAAACCATATCACAGTTGATCCTCTAAGGACACCTTAGTGCACTAGTATGGCTAAGAAGAGGAATAAGAAATTATTGAAATGGATAAATCAAAAGGTGGATCATACTTCGTTCCAAAATCAAAGTCTTAGAGTAATACTCAAAGATTATGACTTGAGTGACACATCTGAAGAAGTTTTGACACACTCATCAAATGTCGAGTAGAAAAACGTTTTTCTTACTCTTGCAGGTTTGAAATTGGTAAGTTGTGATGTCTTGGATAAGATAGAGACCAACTAAGACCAATTGTATGTAGTGTTAGTCTTGATTAGAATCCTCAGTAACACCTGAATATTTTATTGTCAAGAAATGTTTCTTGACAATAGAATCTTATATGTCAAGAGGTCAGTAGGAGTCTAAATGATCTTGAAAAGTTTCAAGAACTAATCAAGAGTAAACCTATTATTAAACACTAGCACATGACTTGAGGTTTGTAACCTATCATGTTGATATATTCTTATTTCTGTGCCATTCCTGTTTGGTCAACCATGCATGTGAGTTCTATGTGTTCTCAATTGACTGCATAAAGGCAAGCACATTGTTCGATGAAAGTACATTGACTAGTATAGGTGAGCTGCTAAATAACATGGAAGCAATGGTGGGACCCTTGATGTCAAGAAATTAAGAATGAAAAAGTTCTGTCCATAAGAGTTTGGATTTGATACAAACATTATCTTATGATTATGGTTATGAAAAATTCACATAGATAGTAACACATACACCATAAAATCTAAGTGTCATAAGGTTTCTCTCCTTCATGAAAATGATTGTGAGGAAACGCTTTCAATAGGAAGATTTTAAGGAGATAGAGAATGTGTAAATTGCATTTTAAAATTCAACTATGATTACATCATGCCTCTTCATAGTTCGAATTGTGAGATCTGGCAATTAGTTTAAACATTTAAGACTTATTGCTATAAGTGTTGAAATTGTTTAGACACACATATGAGCTATCTAAGGAAAGTTGTATGAGTTTGAGAAGCTTAGAAAAAGGATTATCGAAGCATATCATATTAGAAATATGAGCTTTGGAAGTCAATAAGTATTTCTTTCTAGAAGTCCAACTGTTTTCTGAATACGTGTCAATGCTAGTGGGAGCATAAATGTTATGTTGGTATGGATATAACCATCATGTTAGTGGGAGCATGATTATTATTTTAAGTGTTGTAAGTTAGCAATATTAATTATAGAAAACAAAAGTTTCACTTTGCAAAGTTGTAGGGGTTGAAAACTTGGTTTGCTATAATTAAGGGAGAGAATATTATACTTCGTTTCAAAATCTAAAAGCTTGGATCGAGAAATTTTAATCAAATTTAGTCAAAGAACATATATGGATGTTATGTTGAAAAGATTCAACATAAAGGAATTCTATAGATGGCAAGATTATAGCAAGAAACTAGTAAAGTATCACATTTTTCATTATGAATCGTGTCCCATACGCTTCGGGTATAGGATTGATTGCATATGCTGTAATATTCAAATTTTCTAAATTTTCCAAATGCCTAGGGAATTAAGAGGGAAAAAGGACTAGAATCAAAGTTGACTAAAATAATTAAACAACTGCCAAGTACGATCTAAGGTTCGCCAATGATGGTCACTTGTGGGCAGTTGGAAGTATAGTAATGAATGGATCATATTGACATTATTATGAATAGATAAGACTCTATTTAGAATGATATTGTCGAGATCTTAGATTCTTGTTTAGGTTCCGTTAGCTAAAAGCTGCTTGATCTCTATTTCGAGTTTTTAGCTGTCTACTACTATGTCTAAACCTTCAAAAAATCATAACTTCCTCATACAAAGTCAGATTTAAGTGTTCTTTTTGTGTACGTTTACGGTTTAATTATATCTACAACTTTCATCTAGATACCTAAGTTTGAAAAGTATTTTATGTAAACTTAGTGTTTTATGCTTAACAATGCTTTACCGGTATTGCTATGAATCTTAAATTGGTCATAATGTCTTTGTTATAACTCGGATTTCAGTGTTCTTTATATTTATGAAAACCTTTTTGTCGATATCTATCACTTGGCACATCCCAATAATGGTTACTGAATAATTTATTTTTGACCTAATTTTTTTTGGTGTTACATTATCCCCCCGTTAGAGAGAATTTCGTCCCGAAATTCTTATTTTGAATGGGTCATCGATGGTTGAGGAAAAGTGAGCATACTTATGATCCGTTACTTCTTCTTGTTATCTAGTGAATCCAACTCTTAGTGTAGTTGTTCCAGCGGACCTTCATCATCATGTCTGTTGTTTTAATCGTCATTGCTTGTGTGGATTTAGGTTTATTTGTCTATTCTACCTATCAACGCCTTGTGTATACGAGTCATATATATATATATATATATATATATATATATATATATATATATATATATATATGCTTTGTAGTGATAGGTTAACCGCATTCATTCCTAGCCTCTAAGCTTGAACTTGACTCATTGCACGCGTGCTATTCCTAAATAGTATGTCAGGAATACTTCAGGAAGGTTTCAAAGCTATAGTACTCCTCACATGAGTACTTCAGGATTTTTGAAACTAGAAACGATTTGGGAGTTGTATCAGGTTTGTTGTTATAGGTTAGAAGAGTTTCATTAATCGGTGGTTAATGCAAAGGGTTTTTTCATAGCACATGCAATTGGTATGGTGAAGACCAAGCCAATCCATTTCTAGTAGCTATTTAGGAACTTCTTATCATAACAATTGTGAAGTCAATCAGGAAAAGTGTTCGTTAGTGGTATAGTGCATTCTACATATGTGTTTTCAGTGCTTTTGGTCTATCTTTGTTATTACTACTATGCAGGTTTGCTTAATGATTGGGGTGTTTGTTTGAGTAGATTTTTAAATTTGTGACTCGGGAACTCCTCTCCACTCATATTATCAAAAGGAATGCATGTAAATGAGTTATCAAGGAGAAACATACCCGTAATAACTGTGGGATCTGCAATGGCTTCCTCTTGGCCCATTACGAATACTCGGCCTCCTCGACCAGCATTCCTGTTGTTTGCTTTCGGGCAGTCCCTTCAAAAGTGCCCCATTCCTCCTCACTCATAACATGTACGACCTACTCCGATATTTGGGGCTGGAGCGGTCGGTGGGGTGGGTTCTCAGCAGAAGTGGACAATATGTCCCTTCCTGTTGCATCTTGTGCACTGTATCTCACGGCAGGGCCTGTGGTGATGAATGTTGCATCTGTTGCACCTCGGTTGGTTGCCATTGTATGGATTTGTGGGTGTGGGGGTTGTAGGAACAGTAACAGTGTGAGCTGTCACTATTAGTTGTCTTTTAGGGTTCTCTTGTAGGGTTTGCCCCTTCCTCTTGTTCAAAGGTTTCCTTTGATCCTCTATCTCCTTGGGTGGGTCAGAAGCAGTTGTGATGGTACGTTGTTTGACTCCATGATCGATCAAACATTGAGCCAAGCGCTTCACGCTGTCAAACATGATTGGGTTGGAAGTCTTGAGATGCCCTTGGATCTGTGGTTCCAACCCCGTATTGTACCTTTCCACTTTCTTTGGTTACGGGTTCACCATGTGTGGGCACAAGGCTGGCAAATCGCTGAATTTGGCCCTGTAAGCGGCTAGGTCCGATCCAATCATTCTTAGGTTCCACAACTCCTGTTTCAACTTTTGAATTTCACCTCTTGGGAAGTATTCCTCCAACATTAGGACCTTGAGGTCTTCCCAACTCATGGCATTAACAACTGGGAGCGATAGGGATTTCACATGGCCCGTCCACCAGGTGAGGGCTCGATGAGAGAAAGTGCAAGCAGCGAATTTGAATTTGCTTGCTTTCTGGCATGAAAAAATCTTGAAGACCATCTCGGTCTTTTCGAACCATTGCATAAGTGCAATGACTCCTCCAATTCTGTTGAACATCTTTGGCTTTGCGTTTGAGAATTCCTTGTAGGTGCATTCCCTAACATGACCATCACCAGTTCCATGGTTCAGATGATTTGTACTACTTCCGGCCCCTCCAACTCTGTTATAGTTTATTTGAGACAGTGCAGGTGCTACTGCTGTGGTGATAGAAGCCTGCACCATATTGGGGTCATATTGGGTAGGTGGTGGCTGTGGTGTCGGTGTTGCACCTATACAGTGTCTTTCGGATCTGTGAGGAGGCATCGTGCTGCCAAAGAAATAACAATGAAAACAATAAGTCTTTGATGTTTGAGAGTCGGGTGTCAATAAGTTAGTTATTTTGGATCTTTTATGTATGAAGATTCGACTTAGACAATGATTTGTGTTTGATTCATAAAGATATTTTATCTAATAGTCGATGAACTTATGAATTTTGAGTGATATCCAAAGAAGTAAAACGCAAAGCGAATACTTCATTGACTATATATACAGGGTGTCCTTGATTTTTCTCAGGCATGTTTTGTCTCCGTCTTTGTTTTGATTGCCCTAATTGAAGTTGTAAAGATTTGTTATTCTTTGGTGACAATCTCTTATTCTAAAGGGTGTTGGTGATAGAAAAGTTGGATTTACCGAAGGTTTGGGTCTGTTTGACTAGCGAGAAGGCATTTTCTAGCTATTGGGTTACAGACGAAATGATGACATGACTTCGCCAGTGATGTTGAGTTCAATAATATTGTGATACAATAGATGAGATTGATAGGGATAATGTAGCACGTTGCTATCACAGTTTATGACACGAACTATTTACATAGCCAAAGTATGAATTGATAGCAATGATCTTAAAGGAAACACGAGGTATGTTATAATAGTGTGTATAAGAGTTACATAGAGTTTGGAAAACATGACTTTGGAGTAGGTCTATAATATACCACACAGGGAAACTTGACAGCACAAAGATCTAACGAAACTGTAATTGCTAGACAGGGATATTTACATGAAAAAAAGTACTACTTAGAGTACATACTAAGGTTATTTCACCACCCAAAAGGAGGAGTGAGTGGTTTATCCTTTACTTGCGATGGGAACTGGTCAGAGAAGCCTTGGGTTTTGCCAATTGACGCTCCATCTCTAGCATACACAATTCATGCCTTGCCAGGCGTGCTCAAAGTTCCCTAACTTCAGTTTGAGTTGCAGTCAGCTCTCTCTACAAAGCTTCATTTTGATTATGGTTCTTCTATGAGTTGATTCTAACTATCAGATGAGAATTGTATTGACTCCGGGTGTTTGCACCATTCTCCTCAGTTCATTGGATAGTTGCCCTTCCTTGATCTCCATTGTGAGCAATCATGCGAACAAGTATAAGAAGGACTCTGTTTGCCGAGCCTACCTTGCTCAGATTATAGATGCTCTGGTCTCCACTGCACGGAGGGGTTGACCCTGTTGGCGACTCCACCTATTCAGGTTCACTGCCCACAGAGGTGTCAGGCCTTGAAATCCCGGTCAGGGATTAGGATTTTGGATTGGAGCCACTAAGGGTAGGTTATTGTCTTCGGGATTTGTGTCGGAGTCCTCTTCTATCCATGCTTCATCGCCTTGGTTTGGGGAGTAGGGGTCCCCTGGTAGATGGAATCCGACCATTGTGTCTGTGCGAGAATAGGGACATGAGAATGGTCTAAAACTAAAGTGAGTAAATTAAGTATCATGGTTAAACTATTGCTTTTAATAAAATACTCCTATAGTATTCTAAATGTTATGTTTGATTCTAAGGTTTATATGTTTGGTAAGTTTTAGACTTGTTTTCCACTGTAGCTATCCCCGAGCATATGCTGGTCGGCTCTCGGACAAATATAATTGATCAGGCTATATTCATCCCAGTCCCAATTATATGTCCCAAGGCATACCTATAGTGCACAACTCATCTATAATACTTCTATGTTGGTTTTTATTATGATACTGACCTTGTTATGTAATGTATGCATGTATAAATTTGTAAAAAATCTATTTTAAAAAGTAACTCTTAATCAGAGTGTTTTTGCCAAGTTCCGTTTATAGCTGTATATCAAAAATGGTTTTGATATACTTAGTTCACTATAAACATTGCTCTGATACCAATCTGTCACACCCCCAAACCTGAATGGCGGAAACATTCGGAGGCGGAGGACGTCATATTCACTATCATAACAATTAAATAGTAAAGAAAGTACACCCCACCATAGCATATATTTGAAAAGTTTACATGATTGTATCGATTACATGTTTAAATGTCAAATATAGCATGATGAATTCCAAAAGATGATGTTAATGCCAAAGCGTTAATCCCCAAAAGTAGTTGTTAACCCTGATTAATGGTTTCCTGAGAATACAAGTTATTTCAAGAAAAAGTGTCAACAATTAAGTTGGTGAGTTCATAAGTAGTGTTTTTGAGAAAATGAATGCCATTCGAAAGTTCCTGTATGTTTTCCAGAAAATCCCTTATTTTCTATTAAATATATGAAATGAGTATGAAAGATCGTTGTATAAACTGTATGTATTTCAACCAGGAAAATCCCTTATTTTCCTAAAAGTGAAATGCAGTCTCAAATGACCAAGACCGTAAGCTATAAGCAACTATGACATGCTCAAAAGAATGATGTTCAGTCTTATTATAAAACAACACTATAAAAAGGTCGTATTTGTACATGAAAAGTGACTATAATAGTCACTTTCCCCGTGAAAACATAATACCATAATAATTCTCTATCTCGTGAGTTTTCATAACCGTACTATCATAATTTTCCTGTAGCAATGTTCTTTAGGCGTCGAAATAAGATGATACTTGTCACCCCGAGAACTGTAGCTAACAGTCAGGGCGCGAGATCATTAGTCCTGTATAGATCTATACACACTTGTCACGCTCGCCAGATGGGAGATTCTGGTTATAAAATAGGACTTCTAGTTGTACCTTAATAGGTACAGTGAAGATGAATGACTCAAAGATTCTCAACTAAGTTTGTATTCTTGAAAATGATGATTTTGTATGAAATGATTTCCCTTTTCCACAATATTAACAAAGGCATAATTAAGAGTTGTATGTTCTTGTATGTATAAGAATGATATACTAAAAATGGCTACCCTTGATATGATGCAAACGTATAAATAAGCTTATAGTATTTATAATCATGTTTCATCTCGAGATGGTAAAGTAGGGTAAGATGTTTTGCATGTTAACAGATCTATATGATAGTTATTAAAAATAATATGAAATGTATAACGAAAGATAGATGTTTCACACAAGATTAACCGTGTGTTTACTTGTATTCTCCCACGTAATGTGTTAAAAGCATTTAAAAAGTATTTGAAAGCGTATAAATGGGGGTATAAACTCACCTGGTTGCTTGAAGAAGGTGAGAAAAAAATCGAGCATAACTTCGACTGGAGAAAGCTTATTTCTCGGGATTCTCGGGAATCTCGGGAGCGTAGAACTTCCTTCAGAACTTGGATATGAAAACCGTACCTTGGGATGGCTTCGTGGGGTTAAACACAGAGAAAAAGCATGAGAATGAGAAGAATTGGGAAACTAAACCCGGAACACCCTTGAGTTCTATTTTTAGGCCTGATTCAGGCATCACGTTGTGAAAATTTCTCCCACATCATGAAGCTTGATCTTATCTCTTCCTTGGACGCAACGTCCACTGGCCAGGCCTGGAACCCATCAATCAAATTCTCATGTCGTGAGCTTCCGGCTCACGTCGTGGGCTTCCTGACAGCCTTGGATTTTGTGTCCCGAACTTCAGAATTTCATATCTTCGCATATGAGCTCCGATTTTGACGATCTTTATATGCACGCGTAGGTGAGATATGCACTAGAACTGTCGTTTAGACTTCGTTGGCTAATTTTGAATTTACTTTTAATATTACATTTTTTACAGGCCATGAGAGGAAAAGTTCATTAAAAATCCATAACTTCTTCATACGATGTCTGCTTTCGTCTGTCTTTTCACCGTTGTACTACTATTGTCAAGATCTTCGATTCTCGTTTAGGTTGCATTGGCTAAAAGTCGCTCGATCACTATTTCTAGTTTTTGTATGTGTACTGCTATGTCTGAAACTTTGAAAAATTATAACTTCCTCCCACAAAGTTAGATTTGGGCATTCTTTTTGTGTACATTTATGGTTTAATGATATCTACAACTTTCATCTAGACACCTTAGGTTGAAAAGTAATTATTGAAACTTTGCGTTTTATGTTTAACAATGTTTTACTAGTATTGCTACGAATCTTAAATTGGTCATAATTTCTGAGTTATAACTCGGATTTCAATGTTCTTTATATTTCTGAAAACCTTTTTACGATATCTACCACTTGGCACATCCCAATTAAGGTTACTGAATAATTTAATTTGACCTAATTTTTGCTGGCATTACAATAAATACTTTGGGAGTAGGTATTGAAGCTAGACTGTCATGAATCCGTTTGTAGATTGTCTAAAGTGTATAGACATAACACAAGTTTGCTGCAGAGTTCATGAGTGCTCCGATAAGATTAGAGTATTGGATTAGACCCACGCTCACTTGGATCACTTCATGGATTTTATCATGAGTGATTGGTGAGATGATAATATCTTATATTCTTGAAACCGAGATGTGTGAGTTTTATTTTGCAAGTCGGTTGCACATTGATAATATGTAAGCGCACCAGTAACTTGGTGTTATAAAACATATTGTTATGTGTGATTTGATAAGTAGGTACAAGCGAGCATTTGAGTCAAAGTTTATCCGTTCCTTTCACCCAAAGTGTGATAAAAGTGATATTTGTGGACCCCTCGATGATTTAGTGATGACACCCTAAGCGCTTGGCCAAGTCTGGACTAAGTTGATGAGTTCAATTGTAGTCTATTGTCAGTCATCATAAATCGGAAATCGAGAAACAACACATCAACAGAGAGTATGATTAAAATCCATGTCTCAGTTCATACAATATCTAGAGTGGAGGAATATATGATCCCTTATCTAAAGGACATGTTACTGATAAGATCAAAGTTGACAACGGCTTTTGAAAGCTACGATTGTTGATCAGGTTTTGAAGTTATATTCAAAACCTGTTGTGAGGTCTCTAGTACTCAGCGTTGACCTTCTTGCAGGTCAGGCACCTTTCCCCAAACCAAGCTATGTTCCTCTTCATACAGGGCCACCAATAATCGAGACGAAGATCCCTATACATCTTTGTCGCCCTGGGATGGATGGAGAACCGGGATTTGTGCGCCTCTGCCATCAGTACCTGGCATACACCCCCATGATACGGGACCCACACCCTATGGTGAAGAGTCAACAATCCCCGACTGTCATAGTCAAGGGAGGAAACCTGACCTACAATTCTCTCACTCTTCCGATGTTCCTCCTTCGTGGCCTCCTACTGGGCCACCCGAATCTGCTCCAACAACAGAGTCACAACTATCATCCTCAGACAGATATCCATGATCCACGATGCCTTGTGTCTAAGTGCATTGGCCACGACATTGGCCTTCCCCGGGTGGTAGAGGATCTCGCAATCATAATCCTTTACCACATCAAGCCACCAACGTTGCCTGATATTCAGATTTAGCTAGTCCATGAGATACCTCAATCTCTTGTGGTAAGTGTAAATGGTACAACGAATCCCATAGAGGTAATGGTGCCAAATCTTGAGGGATGAATTGACAGCCCCTATTTCTATGCTTTTAAATACTTTTCCAATGGCTGGACCTTGCCGTGAGGTCTCTGGTTCTCAGCCTTGACCTTCATGTAGGCCAGACACCTTTCCACAAACCAAGCTATGTCCCTCTTTATACAGGGCCACCAATAATCGAGACGAACATCCCTATACATCTTCGTCAACTCGGGATGGATGGAGAACCAGGATTTGTGCGCCTCTGCCATCAGTACCTGGTGCACACCCCCATGATACGGGACCCACACCCTATGGTGAAGAGTCAATAATCCCCGACTATCATAGTCAAAGGAGGAAACCTGACCCACAATTCTCTCACTCTTCCGATGTTCCTCCTTAGTGGCCTCCTGCTGGGCCACCCGAATCTGCTCCAACAACAGAGTCACAACTATCATCCTCAGACAGATATCCATGATCCAGGATGCCTTGTGTCTAAGCACATCGGCCACGAAATTAGCCTTCGTCGGATGGTGGAGGATCTCACAATCATAATCCTTTACCACATCAAGCCACCGACGCTGCCTGATATTCAAATTTAGCTGGTCCATGAGATACCTCAGGCACTTGTGGTCTATGTAATGGTACAACGAACCCCATAGAGGTAATGGTGCAAAATCTTGAGGGCGGAAACGACAGCCCTCAGCTCCAAATCATGCGTCGGGTAATTTGCCTCGTGAGGCTTCAGCTGCCTCGAAGCGTACACTATAACATGCCCTCTCTACATCAATACTACACCCAAACTTGAGATGGATGCATCGCAGTATACCACAAAGTCCTCTATTCCATCTGGCAGGGCTAAGATGGGCGCCTCGTACAATTTCTGCCTCAACGTCTCAAATGTAGCCTGCTGCTCAGGCCCCCAACGAAAGACCACGACTTTCCTCGTCAACCGGGTCAGGGGTGCAACTATCTTGGAGAAGTCCTGAATGAACTTCCGATAGTAGCCTGCCAGTCCTAGGAAGCTCCGAATCTTAGATGGAGACCTCGGAACCTCCCACCTCATCACGGCCTCCACCTTTGCCGGATCAACCAAAATCCCGCCCTGGTTGACAAGGTGACCAAGAAACTGCACCTCGCGCAACCAGAACTCGCACTTGGAGAACTTAGCGTATAAGCTCTCCCTCCTCAAAGTTTCCAAAACCTCCCGCAAGTGCTCCTCATACAGCTCTCGAGTCTTGTAATAAACCAAGATGTCATCGATGAAAACTATCACAGACCGATCCAACATCGGTCTGCACACACGGTTCATGAGATCCATGAATGTGGCAGGAGCATTGTTGAGCCCTAAAGGAATTACCACTAACTCATAGTGGCCATAGGCATCCAGAATGCAGTCTTCTGCACATCCTCCTCTCTGACGCTCATCTGATGATACCTTGAATGTAGATAAATTTTGGAGAACCAAGATGCTCTCTGTAGCTGGTCAAAGAGGTCATCAATCCTCGGGAGTGGGTAACAGTTCTTCACCGTTAACTTATTCAACTCCCGATAGTATATACACATATGATGCGACCCATCCTTCTTCTTCAAAAATAGAATCGGGGCTCCCGAGGGTGAACTGCTCGGTCTGATGAATACCTTGTCTAATAGCTCCTGCAGCTGCGTAGACAACTCCTGCATCTCAGGAGGATCCAACTGATACTGTGCTTGGCTATTGGAGCCGCACCAGGGACTAGGTTGATCCTGAACTCCACCAGCCTCTCCGAACGTATCCCATGAAACTCCTTAGGGAATACATCTGCAAAACTTTGTACTATTAGCACATCGCCCACCATCGCCTTACCCACTTCCCGGGTATCCATAACATCGGCGACAAATCATGCGTATCCCTACTAAAGGCAGTGCCTAGCTCTCGCTGCTGAACATAGAGTTGGTCCTCATTGTGGCCTCTTGCCCTGAACCACCAGCTCTCCCCCACTAGTTGTCCTAATCCGCACCAACTGCTGCGCGCAGTCAATCACTGCCCCGTTGGGGATTAGCCAATCAATACCAATAATAACCTTGTTCCCCCATAACGGTATGGGAACCAGATCTACTAGGTAATGCTCCTCAAACAGCCTCAAAACACAATATCGGTAGACCTCTGATGCACACACTGACCGGTTGTATGCAATCTCGACCTCCAAAGGGCAATCCAGCATGCCCGAAGACTCAAGAAACTTCTTGCTAAGCACAAGAGAGATAAACGATTGGCTAGCACCCGAATCAAACAATACCTGAACTGGGATACCGTTCACTTGGTTCGATCCTAAACAAAGCTCATACATAACATATCAAAATCACAACGACATAACCTAAAAGCATAAGAAAGAAAACATACTCGTTGCCACATCGGGTGCAGCGCGTGCCTCCTCGGATGTCAACTAAAATGCTCGGCTCTGCACCACTTGAGCCTCTACATTGGCCTTTCAACCATCCGTCACCCGTGCCGACACTTGGGTCTGCACCGTCGTTGGTGCTGCTACCGTTGCTGTTGTCAATCTAGGGCAGTTGGCCTTTTTATGGCATTTATGATTGCAATGAAAGCAAATCAGGTCTGATATCTGAACCGTGGGAGCAGGGGCAGTACAATCCCTGCCAAAATATCCAATCTGGCCGCACTTATAGCAGCCAGAACCCAACCCATTGCGGCAAACTCCTTCATGTGACCGACCACACTTTCCACATCGGTCCCGCCTTTGCTAGCCCTTCGACCTTGTGTCGAATCCGTGGGGTTTCTTCCCTGAAACCCCTGCAATGTGCACAGTCTATGACTTCCTCTTCCTGAGGTTCTCTAAATCAATCTCCCTCTCCCACGCCTTTCCAATCATGTTCTCCAGGGTCGGGCAGGTCGAATAGCTGACATGCTATCGAATGTCGGCTCTCAACATATCATGATAGCTGGTCTTCCGCATCTCCTCATCCCCCACATACTGGGGTACAAACAAGTCCCTCTCCCGGAACTTGGCGGTGATCTCCTCCATGGTCTCCGTAGTCTGTTTCATATCCAAAAACTTGCTGGCCAGTTGCTGAAGTGTAACACCTCGTTCTTTAAATGTTTAATTAAGAGTCCCTGAGATTTAAGAGGAAGGGAAATTCTGGTCCTTTTACGAGAAATGAATTTCATCCGAGAAGGTTTCGGGCTGGTATAGGTATTAGAAGCATTGGGCTTCTCGACGCTCTCGTATGAATGATAAGTTATGCGGGAGCAGGTTTAGATTAAAGGAATTGCGGTGTTTTGAAGTTAATCATTGTTGTAGCTCTTTGTGGAATAAGAGGGAAATGGTCCCATGCATGCAATTAATTGTGAAGTCTGGCTGGGTACGCCCAACGTAAGCTGGACGTACGCATGGTATGGCATGCAATTAATTGTGAAGCATGACATGCAATTAATTTGCGAAGGTTGCTAGTGCTAGTGGGAATCAGTCCGCGTGTAAGTGTTGGGTTTTGTGCAAGGTTATTTTGGGAGGTCGGTGATAGCGACTGGTGGTTGATAGTCAGTGCCCTAAGTGGGGGAGAATTGGAAATTCACCGGATGATCGATAGGCTTGAGAGATTTTTTAGCTGCTTGGCATTCCGCGGTATTTCTTTCAGCCGAGAGCAGGCTGGTATGGGTGAGTAGCAGGCGTGCGGGGCGGGATACAGACTTATGGCATCGATTGTGAAGGGCCTGGGATCAGGCTGAGATCGAGTATGTAAGATGGAGATAGAGTTCGGAACCCCTAGAGGGCTAGAACCGTATGCATGGATGGATTTCCCGGGAAGATAACTCGGAGTGATGGATGCTAGTCGAGCGGTCCGGATAGACTGAAGGCCGGTAGGCGTACCAGTCAGGCCGAAGGCTCGAGCAACAATCCAGCCAGACTGAAGGTCCTTAAGGGCGGCCTAGATTGGCTGAAGGTTTTGAGAGTGGTCCAGATTGACTGAAGACCTTGTGAGGTGGTCCAGTCATGCTGAAGACTTTGCAGGTATTATCGGATCGGTTCGAGGAAATGGGTTGCGTATGTTGTGATGTGTTAGCATTAGAAGGTCTGGCCCCGGGTATTGATTGTGATTAGTGGAGGTGGTGCATGGACTTGAGAGTCCTTGCGGTCAGGTTCACGACATGTATGACGCATGGTTAGCGGTCATGCTAAGGGAATGTAAATCCATGGAAGTGGAAGTAGCAGCACAGGGCTATGGTGGGAGTGGTCCAATTATGGTCATTGAGCAGTGAGATAATGACAGTGGTATGGGAGCACATCTGGGTTGGATGGTTGCTAAGGCTCGGCAGGAATGCATGGATGGAATTTCGGAATTTCAGATAGATTTGTTTTTTTGGTGAAAATGCATCCGGAAGGGTGTTTGGAAGTGTCAGCAGTGTATCGGGGTTTTCCTAACCCGAGGACACTAGAGCCAGTTTGGTGCGGTTATGAGATTGCGGTGGAGAACTCGCAGGAGTTGCTCTAGGGATGAAGCTTGTGTCATCCTGTCAGCAAGAAAGATAAAGTTGGGTGTCAGATTTCGATGGTTGAGTCTTGGTTAGCCTGGTTCAGTGAATGCCAGGCAGAGCATTGCAGGGATAGTTTCAGAGTAGAGTTGTCGCAGGCTTCAAGGACGAAGCCTAATTTAAGTGGGGGATAATTGTAACACCCCGTTCTTTAAGTGTTTAATTATGAGTCCCTGAGATTTAAGAGGAAGGGAAATTCTGTTCCTTTTACGAGAAATGAGTTTCATCCGAGAAGGTTTCGGGCTGGTATAGGTGTTAGAAGCATTGGGCTTCTCGACACTCTTGTATGAATGATAAGTTATTCGGGAGCAGATTTAGATTAAAGGAATTGCGGTGTTTTGAAGTTAATCATTGTTGTAGCTCTTTGTGGAATAAGAGGGAAATGGTCCCATGCATGCATGGCATGCATGCATGCAATTAATTGTGAAGTCTGGCTGGGTACGCCCAGCGTAAGCTAGACGTATGCCCAGCGTAAGGGAGCGATAAGTTGCGGGTGGCCGGGTGAGTACGCCATGCGTACCAGGGAGGTACACCCAGCATACTCACAGAAACCCCAAACCTTATTTTAGGGTCAACCACTATATAAGGAACATGTTGGTTCACCCCTTAGCCTCCTTATGCTCATCTTCAACCTCAGAAAAACCCTAGATCTCGTATTCTCTCCATTATTGGGTGTGTTTGACCTTGGAAAGCTCTTTGTGGCAAAAGAAAGGCTTGAAGGAGAAAAGAGAAGTTGTCAAAGAAGAAGAAGAACGTGTGGAGCTTGTAGATCTGAAGAGATACCATCCTTTTGAGCTTGTTTGAGGTATAAAGCTCCTTGCTTGACCTTCATTTTGTGTAGATCTATGTATTTTGAAGCTTTGTCACCATTCTTGTCCCAAAAGTCCTCACCTTGTTGCATATTTCGATTTGGTCAAGATTATCTGTCCTTTTAGACCTTTGGAGAGGTCTTGAGTGAGAAAAATGAGGTCCCAAGGGCTGTAGTTGTTCCATGTGTGAGATATATAGGTCTTAATGGATTAAGACCTTGGATTAAGAGCTTAAGGGTTTCCCAAGTGATAAAGTCTGAGACTTTATGAATTCTAATCATATTTGGCCTATGGATCTGAAGTTTGGGCTTAAGAGCTTAAGCCATTAAGAGGGTAAAAGGACTTAATGAGCATTGCAGTTACGCCCCGTGTAACCTCTGAGTATGCCCCGCGTAGCGGGCCAGTGCCCCGTTTCCCTTTTGTGATCAATGCTGTACGCCCCGCGTACAAAGGAGGGTACGCCCAGCGTACTCCTCCTGTTGGACTTTCATTTTGGGCTTTTGAGTTTGGGCCGTTGGTGGGCATTTGGTTATTGGGCCAAGTTTGGGAATTTATGGATGGAGTGTTTTGGGCCCAATTATTGTTATGGACATTGGTTCTAGGCCCATTTGGTGAAGTGGGCCCAATTTGGTAAATTGGGCCATTGTTGGACTTTGTATGAGATTTGGGCTTTGGTCTTGGCCCGATAAGTGGAAATATGATTGACCTAATGCTTATCTTGTTATGATGGTTAGTTTGGGATTTGCGGTGAGTTGGTGGTCCGAGAGTCTGCTTCTTCAGTTCAGAGTATCGACATTCGCGAGTTGAGTTATCCTCACTATATCTACAGGGTCTAAGGCACCAAGGCCAGCCCTTTATTGGATTGAGATTCGAATATTGTTGTTATGATATTGCTTTGATATGTCTGCATCCTGGTAGCTAGGATGGTATATGCTAGTGACCGGTTAGGTCGGTATCCTGGTTAGGGTAATGATATGTTATGTGATCTGCTTGATCGGTTTATTAACTATGAACTGTTATATGATTGTATGTTATGTGCACATGGTTGTTTGGACTGGAGTTGGGTTGAGGCGGGTCCTGCTTTGTGCTGTAGGCCAAGATACCCAGGGCGGACCGGTTGTTCCGAAGGCCCATCCAGCGGTCCGAATAGGCTGTAGGCCCCACGAGGGCGGACCAGACATGCCGAGGCTCGAAGAGTGGACCAGGCCGACTGAAGGCCCGATGCGGGCAGACCAGTTATACTGTAGACTCAGAGAGTGGACCAGGTGGCTTGAAGGCCCAGTGCGGGCGGACCAACCACACTGCAGACTTGAAGGACATGACTAGATACGGAGGGTGGACTGAAGGCTGATGCGGCGTACCAGTCACACAGTAGACCCGATATGCATGGCTGTTCTATGTTCTGTTATGTTATGTATGCTATTTATGTTATGGGCCAGAAGGTAATATGTTATGGCTCGGAAGGCAATACGTTTTGGACCGGAAGGTCGTAGCCTGGAAGGGCGTATATGTGGTTGGTATTTTGGGGGTATCTCACTAAACTTTCGGGCTTACAATTGTGGTTTAAATGTTTTTTAGGTTCTTCAGGAGACCGTGGCAAGGCGAAGGCGTGATCATACCGCTCCTCGTGTTTATGTTTATGGCATGAATTCTGGGAATACTCTGATAATAAATGTATTGAAAACCTTTTTGTAATAACGTTATTAAAATGGATTGTTTTTGAAAAGTTTAAATTGTGTTGAAATTTTTGGTCGTTACATGAAGTTCCACAGCTGGCGCAAACTCAGCCCTGAATCCGGTCATGAAATATGACCAAGTCATAATCTCGATGGCTAGGGCCACCAACGAATCACCAAATAACTCCCACCAATCCCTGGCTCGATTCCTCGAACATCCTGTAGCAAAATGAACCTTCGACCCTTCCAGTTAGAAGCTTCTCAACTTCACAAACTCAATGTATGCGATCCATCTGCTGGAAGCAATGGGGTCCTTCATCCTAAGAAAATCTGGCACACCACTCCTTCGGATGTCCTTGAAGGACAGTGTGTGCGTACTCGTCTGGCTAGAAACCAGATCACTCCTGAATACCCGGAGGCAATCCTCCATCAGCTCAACAATCCCCTCCTTGATCGAACCAAAAATGTATGGGGTCGCATCAAGGATACCTCTTATGATCTCAGACGAGATCCTGATCCTAATCCTGAGCCTGATCCTCCTGCTCCATGTCGTGTGATCACCATAATAAAAGTAAACACATAAATGTCAAGATTATACATACGCCCGAGAGGTTTCACACACTCTCCAAGTTTCCTTGTTCCATCTCGGCCCTCCTTGTCTGAAGTACAGATCCTCTGCATCCAGTAGTATGGGCACATACTACCTTCCACATCTATCTGTACTTTCCTCAAGGGTTGCTTTGACTTCACCAAGTCCCTCTACCACTACCCTTCCTACTAATCACGTCTTAGGCTTTCCTAGGGCACTCTCTGGCCTACTTTCCGCCATCAGTTGCGCTAGGAGTCCCTACTTCCCTTCCCTAACTAGCTTGCGAATACTGTTACATATCCGCTCACTAGTTAGTTAAAGTTAGCCAGGACCCCTTAAGCACAAAGCAAGCAGCATTCGTGCATCGAGTAACCACATCAGGCGTAACCTAATCAGGCTATCCTACTGCTGATTAAACAGTCCTAGCATATAACTCATACACCAGGCATTCAAGGCATCCACTAGATCCTTAGCCCTACTCTAGCATGCAGTTCTCAGAATCATGAATCATACACATAAAATAACAAGCATGGGTATCTTGGGGAAACTTACTTGAGCTCAGCCGGTCGCACACATCACACACCTTATGTTTTCTCAAAATTCCTTAACTTAAAATTTTAGAACTGTTTTCCTTAAAAAGATCTTTTAGTCCCTCAGTTTAAGTCCAGACACCCCCGAGGGTGTGTCCGAATCCCTCAAACCACGGCTCTAATACCAACTTGTAATGTCCGAAAAATCAAGGACAAAAATTTCATTTTTAATTATGTGGTTTATAAAATAACTTATCAGGACATTGTTAAAAATTATGTCAATACATAAAACCATAGTGGCATGTCTAAAAACCATAACATCAAAAGTAATGAAAAATTAGAGTACAATCCCAGAAACCCAAAACGGAAACCATGTGTTTTTGTGTGATGTGTTGCTACACCACCGACTCTTTCCCCTTCGACGAAGAGGTACCTGAAACTAAAACCAAAAGCTGTAAGCATAAAGCTTAGTGAGTTCCCCCATCATACGACATACCATATAATATCGTCTGTATCTTTCAACCGATAACTATCATTAGTATCTTTCAACCGGTAACCGCCATCGGTATCTTTCAACTGGTAACTATCATCGTTATCTTTCAACTGGTAACCACCATCGGTATCTTTCAACTGGTAACTATCATCGGTATCTTTCAACCGGTAACCGCCACCGGTATCTTTCAACCGGTAACTGCCATCAGTATCTTTCAATCGGTAACTGTCATCGGTATCTTTCAGCCGTCAATTGGAGACTATTTCACCACTACCACTAGCATACAATAGCAAGATATAAACATACAGTCAGGAATATCGGGGTATTGACCTACCCCTTGGTTCTAACGACACCAGGGAAAGACTATTCCCTGTCACTACCACTGACATAGATATCATATCATGCATGCATATCTCACGATCAATCACGTAACCGACCAAGATAATTATCACAAAGACAATTATCTGCTAAATACCCTTGTTGGTGGGTCAGCATTGTGGCCTTAGACCCATCAACTCACCTCGATGTCATGTAGTGTCTGAACCATCCTCTGCGTCAAGATTGACTCTCCTCGACTCCTCAATCCTTATACGACAATGCTCAATTCATCAAACAGTACATATGACCCTAGCGCATGTTAAAACCATAACCAGTCAAAGTCAACACCTAGTTGACCTGACTCGTTGAGATGGTCTACCAACTCATCGAGTCCATGCCCCACTAACCCGATCCAACCCCGACTCCACTCGTCGAGTCTAGCAAGAACTTATCGAGTTATCCTTCATTCAAACCATCAGAGCCATCTTCAATCTGACTCACCAAGTTCTTCCTTCAACTCGGCGAGTTCAACCCCCTCATAAAAACGTGTCCAGTCTATGAGTCGCCGAGTTGTATGAAAAACTCGACGAGTCCATCTTCAACGCTTGGGAGATTGCCTAGGACTCACCAAGTCTCTTCATACACTCGTCGAGTCCCATGATTCCCAGGTCCCTTTACATGTCTAAGCATCTACGGGACTTCCTTTCAAAATAACTGGTCCGTCCCCAGAAAGGATTTGGTGGTTAATACACACCGACTCGCCAAGTTCCAAGAACAACTCGTCGAGTCCCTGCTTGACCCTTACTATATAGCTGATTTAAATGGGTCTTAACACATCAAAACCATATATCTGGCCTCCTAATGTCCATTTTATACGTAAAGTTCCAAACTTGGTGCACATGCATGGGGGTTTTGGCTCAAAAATCCATAAAGGTGCTCTACAATGTGCATGGGGCTCTCATGCCCATAAACTTGGCACCTTTATGCCATGAGACCCCTCCAATATCTCATATCTGAAAGTAGAACCCCATGAATCAATTCACAAATCCAAAAATGGCTTGGGAAATGCTAAATGCACCCAAAATCTAAGCGCTAAAGATGAGCAACCAAATGGAAAACCAAAATAGGGGGCGTTTACCTTGTTTGAGCCGAAGATGGAATAAGATCTCTGGATCTACAAGCCCTAACTTGAATTCCCAAGCTTCTTCCTTTCTTTCAAGCTTCACAAACAACCGAAAAGCACAAAAATGGCCTTAGATCACACAAAATCAGTTAGAGTTTCGATATACAGCTTAATGGGAGAGATAGGGATGAGGGAGGTTGCGTTAAGTCGTTTAAATAGGGCGCAAACCCTCAGATTTAGGGTTTCCCTCAAACAGCACCTACTCGCCGAGTCAGTCTCCTGACTCATCGAGTAGGTCACTTAAAATGCCTGCGAATCATGACCCTACTCGATGAGTTGGGCCACCAACTCGTCGAGTCCCAGAGAAAGTACATAAATGCTTAATTTAAATACGTATCGGGAATCAGGTGTTACAGCATAGAAGAGATCCTTCCTAGATCCTTAGCCCTAATCTAGCATGTAGTTTACAAGCACATACAGTAGGCATATAAGGCACCCTTCCTAGATCCTTAACTCTAACCTAGCTTGCAGTTCAAATTTTCATACATCATATCATAACATAACATATGTGGTATCTTGGGGAAAACTTACTTGAGCTCAGCCGATTGCACACATCACACACCTTGATCTTCATTTAAAACCCTTATTTAATTTTTTGAAAATTATTTTTCTTGTAAAAATCTCTCAAGCCCTCGATTTGAGTCTAGATACCCCCAAAGGTGTGTCTGAATCCCTCCAATCAAGCCCTCCATTAGTATAAAAGCATCCATCGTATCATCCATAACAAAACTAAAATGTCAATAATCAAAACATGTCACAATAAAGCATCACCATAGTATATCTCCCAAGAATCTCATGTGCGGAAATCATGGTGTGATGCGCTACAATCATGCCGACTCCTTTCCATTCGAAGAAGAGGTACCTGAAACCAAAACTCAAAACCGTAAGCACAAAGCTTAGTTAGTTCCCCCATCATACCACATAATCACATATTTCCAGGCATATTTGGGTGCCTGGCCTACCTTGTTAGGCATATCTGGGTGCCCGACCTACCCTGTCAAGCATATATGGGTGCTCGACCTACCCTGGCAAGCATATATGGGTGCCGACCTACCGTCCAGTTTATTTCAACCGGTTATAGGGACTATTTCACCCCCAGCCACTACCATATAATAACATAGCAATAAGCACATAAATCATAACAGATTGTAGCATACTAGACAATTATCACAACAATCATCTCAACTATAAACAACTACTAGTGGGCTGACATTGGTGCCTTCGACCCACTCATAAAGGAAGGTAACTAACCTCGCAAAACTGAATGCAAAATCTCATGGTAAGAATCTCTAGCGGTAGCTCCGACGACTCCTTGAGCTATCATTACCACAATATCACTTAGTCAAACACAAATAATCCTTCTTAGGGTAAAATGACTATTTTACCCCTTATCTAATTGGGCTAATGCCTAGGGCCCAACACCATAACATGAAAATGCCCCAAATCTAAATAGTCTTCCGAACCCACTAGTGGCCCACCAATAAAATTGGGTCCGACTCTTCAAATGCGCCTTATTGTATGCCCAACATACTCTTAGCCTAAAATAAATAACTTCGGATGGCCCATTATGGCCCAAAACCATAAATTTCAGTTCTAGGCCCAAAGGCCTTACTCCACAATTGGCCATGAGGCCTAGCAATCCAGGCCCAAACTTCTAAGGCCCCAAAACCCATTTTTGTTACTCTGCAGGTGTACGCGCCATGTACATGGCACGTACGCCCAGCGTACGCTGGCCTTGACCAAAAGCGGGAAGTTGATCCAGTAGGCGCAACATACCAAGGTGTACGCCTAACGTACTGGCCAACTTTCGTAAGACTCCTTTTGTGACTTAATCCATTAATTCCTAACATCCAAAACATAGATCCATGTACTTTAAGACATCCTAATCCAAAAAGTTACAAACTTTAAGTCTTTGCATGCATATATGGGTATTAAAACATGATTTAAGTTCTTAAACATACTTTTTGACCATGAAACAGTTGCATGGTTGAGGCTTAACCATCAAGGTCCGATTTTTATGATTCTAAATGCTTCCAAGAGTTCAAAAGGGTAGGTCATATGGTCTGGAACTACCAAGACACAAGAAGCCTCAACAATGGGGTCAAAATAACCCATAAAACACCCCAACAACACAACTAAGCATGCAATGATTAAGTTTGAAGCTTGATACCTCAAATGAGTCAGAAATGGTGCTAATCCCCTGGATCTACAAGCTCTCTTCAAGTCCTTGCTCCTTCTTCAAACTTCTTTCTCTTCAAAAGTACCAAAGCAACACCAAAATGCTTTCAAATGGCTACGAAATCACAAGAACACACAAATATGGATTAGAATTTGTGTGAGAGTTGCTTAAAGGTGAGAGGGAGATGGACTAAGGGCATAAGGTTCTTTATATAGTGACCAAACTCTAAATTTCAGGGTTTTAGAGACAGCATGCATACGCTACGTGTACCCTTTGGTACACTGGGCGTGCGTGAATGGCATCCGCTTCCGTATCTATTTAGTACATTGAGCATACATGGTGTATGATATGCCCCCCTGTACGACACTTCTCAGCTCAATCACAAGGACCCAACGGTCGATGATCAAACCAATTCAATTGGTTAACCTTATATAAATATAAATAATACTTTATAAGTCCCAGACGTTACATGTTTTAAGATCGTGAAATTTTAAAACAATTTTTTTTTTTTCATTTTAATTTAATAAGAATACTCCAATCATAATTTTCAAAAACGTGTATCAATTATTTTTACATAACAAGAGTACAAATGAAAAACCCCAGAATCTCCAAACATTTCCATCATAAGTGTGTACTGATCATGTCAGCGCCTTCCCGCGATCATCACTTGTACCTGACACATAACACGCAAACGGTAAGCAATAATGCTTAGTGAGTTCCCCAAAATACCACGTACAATACATACGCCTTTCTAGGCCATAACTCTATGGGATCTTCCAATCCAGGTGTCTCAGGGGATTTCCATCCCATGACTCTGTTGACCTTCCGGTCCATATCATCATACGCATATCAAAACATATAACATATACAACATACATCACATTTACATCACACACATAAGACCTTCCGGTCACACATAATCACCCCATCGGGTAAGGCATAGTGAGAAGACTCATCTCAATGAAGTAGGATAAACTCTCGTGCTCAATGTCCCGACCTAGCCTCCTCCTATTATTCAAATAACATTACCGAGCAATACTCTCCCATGATCTCATATCTACAGAATGGGTAGAAATCCATTCTAACTTTCCTTGAACTCTCCTATATCAGTCTCGATCAGAACCCTAAAGTCAACGGTCAACTTTGACACGACTCGTCTAGTGCACAAAGGAGACTCGGTGACTCCATGCAGGTCTTCTGAATCCTTTCAGACTCTATTGGCTCGTCGATTCTTTCTTCCACTCAACAAGTTAAACCTGTCACGAATCAAGGGGCAACCCAGACTCGACTCGCCGAGTCCACTCATGGACTCGGCGAGTTCGTTCCATGCTCACACTCAAATGACCTTCTGAGGTCAGATCTGTTCCTCTAATCCATAGATCTACTCTTCCCAAGCTCAATAATCACGCAAAGGTTCGAACTTGATGCTCATGTAACATCTGAATGACACTACTTGATGATTTAGCCCTAAATACAATGTCCTAAGTCCATTTCTTCCATAACTCCTCATACTGCAAGATGGAATAGGTTCTCTGGACCACTATGGATCCAGATCTGATGTCTAAACATGATAAGGGACCATATTCCCAACAAATCAATCCAATAAAGGGTATAGAAAACCCTAGATCCATGGATTCTTTAACAAAACATAAAAAGGATCGATATGCTACCTCAAGGATGATGTCCTTTGCTTGCAATCCACAAATAAGCAACCACATTAGCCCCTTCTAAGTTGGAATCAATTTATTCTTGCAAAAAAAATCCACAAAGGTCCAATAGTGACTTCTTCTCTCTCACAAACGCTCAAGCACTATAAGGGTTTCTCTCAATGGTCTGGTAGCTGCAAATGGTGGCTATAAGGGTCCTTAAATAGGCCCCAAACCCGAGAAATTAGGGTTTCGTTAAACAACATGGACTCGCCGAGTCCACGTATGAACTCGTCGAGTCCTCCATTAAATCAGACCAACACATGCGCATTCCCACTTGGCGAGTCTGAGTGCCTACTCGCCGAGTCCTTCTCTAATATTAAATAAAAATACTTAAAATGAGATACCTAGGAATCCGGATGTTACAATTCTCCCCACTAGAATCAGACTTCACCCTCGAAGTCTCGCTCCGCAAACAATTCTGGATATTGCTCCCGCATCTCTAACTCTGGCTCCTAAGTCAGCTCTAACCCCTTTCGATGTTGCCACTGGACTTGAACCAGGGACACCTCCTTGTTCCTCAGAACCTTGATTCTCCTATCTCGGATCACGATTGGCCTCTCAACATAGTTCAGGCTCGCATGCACCTGAATGTCCTTCAATGGAACCACAACTGACTCATTGGCAATACACTTTCTCAACTGAGACACGTGGAAGGTATCATGAATCTAACTCAGCTCGGCAGGTAACTCCAAATGATACGCTACTCTGCCCACCCTGGCTATCACCCTGAATAGACCGATATATCGAGGTCCAAACTTGCCTCTCTTCCTGAATCGAATCACACCTTTCCATGGTGATACCTTCAGGAGAACGAAATCACCAACCTGAAACTCGAGCGCTGAGCGACGCCTATCAACATAACTCTTCTGGCGACTCCGGACCGTCAGCAACCTCTGCCTGACCTGCTGAATATGCTCAGTCGTCTGGTGTACTATCTCCTTACTACCCATCACCCGCTGTCCTCCCTCTCCCCAACAAATGGGAGTCCGACACCTCCTTCCATATAACAGCTCGAAGGGAGGCATACCGATGCTCGAATGGTGGCTGTTGTTATAGGAAAACTAAGCCAAAGGCGGATACGTGTCCCAACTTCCTCCAAAGTCTAATACACATTCCCGAAGCATGTCCTCGAGTGTCTGGATAGTCCGCTCATTCTGACCATCGGTGTGAGGGTGATAAGCAGTGCTGAAATGCAACCCCGTACCCAACTCCTAATGAAACTTCTTCCAGAACTTGGAAGTAAAACGTACATCTCGACCTGACACAATCAAAATCAGCACCTCATGCCGAGACACCACCTCCTTCACATATATTTCTGCCAACTTCTCTGCGGAAGAACTCTCACTGATAGCAAGGAAGTGGGCAATTTTCGTCAATCGATCCACAATCACCCAAATTGCATCGACACCCCTTGGGGTTCTTGGTAGTTTGGTGATGAAATCCATAGAAATATGTTCCCACTTCCACTGGGGAACCTCAAGTGGCTGTAACTTCCCATGTGGACGCTGGTGCTCGACCATAACCTGACGATAGGTCAAACACCTCTCTACAACCCACACAACATCTCTCTTCATACAAGGCCACCAATAGTGTCTCTTCAGATCCAAATACATTTTAGTGTCCCCGGGATGGATCGATAATCTCGATCTATGCGCCTACTCCATCAAAACATTACGTGCCCCGCTAATAAATGGCACCCAGATTCGACCATGAAAAGTCATAAGCCCTCGGCTATCAGTCACAAACTCAGATACTTGCCCAATCACTCGCTACTTCTTGCGGTTCTTTGGTCTCATAGCCTCCGCTTGAACCTCACGAATGGTATCTAACACCGGAGTCTTCACGGTCATTCTCTTACACATACATTGTATCGGAACATTGTCTTCCTTCCGACTCACGACATCGGCTGCCACATTCTCCTTGCCCGGGTGATACAGGATCTCACAATCATAATCCTTCACCACATCCAGCCATCTCCTCTGCCGCATATTCAGGTTGGGCTGATCCATCAAATACTTGAAACTCTTGTGGTCCATGTAAATGATACACCGAACCCCGTACAAATAGTGGTACCAGATCTTGAGGGCGAACACTACCGCTCCCAACTCCAGATCGTGAGTGGGATACCTAGACTCATAAGGCTTCAGCTGCCTCGACGTTTATGCTATCACATGTCCCCTCTGCATCAGCATTGCAGCCAACCCTGATATTGATGCATCACAGTATACCACAAAATCCTTAACTCCCCCTGGAAGGGATAACACAGGGGCTTCACACAACTTCCGACGAAGAGTCTCAAATGAGTTCTGCTGCTCCGGACCCTACGAAAAAGCAACACCCTTCCGGGTCAACCTAGTGAGTGGCACTACAATCTTGATGAAATCTTGAATGAATCTCCGATAATAACTGGCCAACCCCAGAAAACTTCTGATCTATGTGGCGGACTTCGGCACTTCCCAACTCATCATCGCCTCAATCTTGGCCGGGTCTAACAATATCCCATTTTGATTAACAAGATGCCCCAGGAATTGGACCTCTCGTAACCAAAAAATCACACTTGGAGAATTTGGGATAAAGCCTCTCCGACATCAATACCCCGAGGATCTCCCTCAAATGCTCCTCATGTTGTTCTCGAGATCTAGAATACACTAGAATATCATCAATAAACATGATCACCGATCGATCCCACATCGGCTGACATACTCTGTTCATGAGATCCATGAACGCTGCTGGTGCATTGGTGAGCCCAAAAGGCATCACCACAAACTCAAAGTGCCCATATCGAGTCCTGAATGTTGTCTTATGGATATCCTCTTCACGCACCCTCATCTGGTGATATCCAGACCTCAAGTCTATCTTGGTAAACCAAGATGCCCCCTGAAGCTGATCGAACAAATCATCAATCCTTGGCAACGGAAAACGGTTCTTCACCGTTAACTTGTTCAACTCCCGATAATCAATGCACATCCGGTGTGAACCATCCTTTTTCTTCACAAAAAGAATTGGTGCTCACCACGACAAGCTACCCGGCTGAATAAACCCCTTCCCCAACGGCTCCTGAAGCTGCGAGGATAACTCCTGCATCTCTGGAGGTGTAAGGCGATAGGACGCCTTGGCGATCGGTGCTGCCCCCGGAACCAAATCGATACGCAACTTTACTTGCCTCTCGGGAGGCACACCCGGCAACTCCTTGGGGAAAATGTCTAGGAACTCGCAGACGATCGGAACCTCGCCAACTGATCTCGGTCTCTCTGAATTAATCCTCATATCCATTACATAAGCTACGAACCCCTTGCAGTCCTGCTGCAAACTCTGCCTTGCTCTAGCAGTCGAACAGAACGCTGACCCACTTTGAGTTCCCTCGCCATAAACTGTCAGCACTCCCCCACTAGGATCTCGAATTGTCAGCATTTGCTGCTCCCAATCTATCACAGCCCCAAATCGGCTCAACCAATCCATGCCCACGATGACACATACGTCCCCCATCACAATTGGGACCAGATCTATCGGAGAACCAATGCCAAAAATCTCAAGCACACACCCTCGAATCACGTCCGTGGCATACACTGCTCGCTCGTTAGCTATAGAAACTTATAGAGGTCGACTCATCGCCTCTCGCTGGATACTGATGTGTCTACTGAATGCTAAGGAAACAAATAACCGACTCGCACCCGAGTCAAACAACACCAAAGCAGGTATATAATTCACAAGGAAAGTACCTACGCCTATCATAATATAAACAAAAGATCTCATCATAAAAAAATAATAACATAATACATACCAGCCACGACATCGGATGTTGTACAGACCTCCTCCACTGTTAACTGGAAGGCTCTCCCGCGAGCCTTCGGTGCCTCGGCCTTCACTGGTTGAACCTCAGTAGCACGCATGGTGGCAGGGGCAGATCCTTGTTGTGCTCCCTATGCTGTCCCCCGCAGCTGCAGACACTCGACCTTCTGATGGCCTGTCTGGTTGCAATGAAAGAAAACCATGAATCAGTTGGGGTAGTCCTTGGCTATATGCCCCTCCTTGCCACATTTGTAGCAAGCACCATATCGACAAACTCCATCGTGTCCCTTGCCGCACTTCCCGCAAGTGCAGCCCTTCTGGCCTCCAGCTTTCGAATCGGCATGCTTTGCTCGCTTAGCTGCCGACTGAGATTGTTTCGGCCGCCTATCCAACCCCTGAGACTCGGCCTCCTCCCTGGCCCGGGTCTCCAACTCAATCTCCCTCTTCCAAACATTTGACTAAAGCTCAGTAAATGTCCGGTATGTCCAGTTCGATACAAACTTCCGAATGTCCCTCGTTAGAATGCTCAAGTACTGGCTCATGTGCTTCTGCTCAGACGACACGTGCTCAGGGCAGAACATCGCCCTCTCATGAAACTTCCTGGTGATCATAGTAAATGACTCAGTACCCTGCTTGAGGGTCAAGAACTCATGGGCCAACCGTTCCCTTTCCACCAGGGGAACGTACTCGTCTCTGAACATCGTGGTGAACCTCTCACAGGTCATCAATGAGATCTACACAGAAGTGAGATGCATTGTCACAAATTTCCAGCAATCCTTCGCTCCCAAGCGAAGCTGCTTTAGTGCAAACCGAACCCTCAGATACTCTGGACATGAATAGGTGTAGAGACTGTTGGGTTATGAACATTCTAACACTCCTAAGTGTACATGCAACCCTAAATACCTTGGATCTATGTTTTCTCTATTATACATACAAATATGAACATCCAAGGTATTATCCTAATCTAGCATACAAAACTATTAATATAACAAGATAGAATACATACCTCTTTGATAGTGCTTGTCTTCATGAAGCTTGAGTGCCTAGTGCCTCAAGTGTGACACCTCAAATGGTTCACACAACACCATAAGCACTTGGAATAACTTAGAGAGAAATAAGAACACTTCATGAAATCGTCTAGCCCTCTCTAGAATAATCTAGTGGCCGATTTTGGTCAAGAATAATATCTATATATAGTGTTACAATTAGGGTAAACTCTAATTGTCATGACTTTCCATTTCCTTGGATCCATGGGTTCAAATACACCATGGAGCATCCAAGGAGCATCATATGGGTTTTGGCCCAACTAGATAATCCATGGAGCATTAGCCCACTATACAAGTATGGATGATTTACACAATCAACCCATATATTTAATTAGTCTTCTTTTGATCACTTAATTAATCCTAGATTAATTCTTGATCAATACTAATTAAATAATCTTATTATTCTTATTATTAATATACTAGAACTTATAATATATTAATAACCATAAGTGTCTTATTTCTCTCATTATAGTCTATCCAAGTGCATGATGCCATGCAACCCAAATGGACCATGCCGGGTCGGGTCAAGTCTTACCAATTATAGTTATGGACTTAGACATTAATCCAACAGTCTCCCACTTGGATAAGTCTAAAACTATTATTGCGTATGACTTCAGGAACCAACTGGCAATCGTAGCTCTCAAAAGCTTCTGTCGAACTCTGACCTTGTAGATGAACTCTGATCTTGTCAATGACTTGTCCATTAGATAAGGGATCATATATTCCTCCATTCTAGATATCATATGGACTGAGACATGGATTATAATCGTTCTCTCTATCCATTTGTTGTTTCCCGATTTCCGATTTATGACGACTGACTAATTGAACAAATCAAATCAGTCCTGGCCCGGCCGAGCACTTCCATTTGTCATCATCAAATCATCGAGGGGCCCACAGATATCGCTTTTATCCCGAAGGTAAAAGGAATGGATAAACTTCGACTCATATGGCTTGTTCTACTACTTGTTGAATCATACACAAAGACACGTTTTATAACATCGAGTTACCAATGCGTTTCGTGTAATCAATGTACTATCAACTCATAGTAACAACTCATATCTCTAGGTTTGAAGAATATAAGATATTATCGTCTCAAGATCACTCGTGATAAAATCCATGAAGTGATTCCAATGAGCGCGGGTTGAATCCAATACTCAGAACTTATGAGCACTCATGAGTGTTGTAGCCCTTTGTCCAACACCTTAGACCTCTACAAGCCAACCCATGACAGTCTTAATTCATATCTACTTCCAACATATGACCGACTGTGGATGGTTTGAATAACTTAGTCATTCCGGAAGAATAACCTAGTTTATTCGGGAAGCCAAAACATGCAAAGTGAAACACAATAATAATTGAATCCAATATGGTCTCAGAACTTATGAATATAAATAAAACACTTTTTATTTATCACCATATGATTACACATTATTCATTGTATACTGTTTCAGCTATCAACTTTATTCTTGAATTTAAAACAATAGTTGTCCCATGCTCCAAGCATGTACACTACGTTTTCTAAACACTAGTCATGCCATACACCAAGTATGCATACTATGTTTGTCTATGATCTTTACTTTGTGAACTAGATCAATTGAGCATAACTTCAATGATTCTCCTTTCACACTCCCAAATCCTTACTGCAAATGCAAGAATTCCAAATTCATGCCAGTTACTGAAATCTGTTAGATTCTAAACTTATATGCATTGATCCTCTTGTAATGATTATGCACAAATTCACAAAGACTTGGCAACAATCATTACAAAGTATTCCAAAGGAGATCAACTCCTTGGAAACATCCTTCTTGCATTAAGTTTCCTAATCTTAAACAGATTGAAAATTCTAACTTTGAAACATTTCCAGATTCCATTTTGACTATCACTTCTGAACAAGAGTTGCCTCCTTACAGATTATGTCAATATGGTCCTTCCAGAATTATCACTATACTTCTAACTGTCCTTGAGCAACCAATCTTTGGTAAACCTTAGATTTTCCTCAACAATTGTTTAATCTTTTAGTCATATCCAGTTCTAAACCTTTTCCCTTCTTAATGCCCTAGGCATTTGGAAAATTTTAGAAAGGATGAATATAGCACATGTAATCGGTCCTATATCCGAAGCATATGGGACATGATTTATGATGTCTCACATAAAGACTAAACCAGTCTTTTGCTATAACATTTCCATTTCTATTTGCCAAGTTCTCATAATTCAGATTATGAAAAGGGATGCCGTAATCATAATCGAATTTAAGAACGCAAATAATGGACCCATATACAGAATTTCCTTATGCTGAGCCATTCCAACATGAAATTCATATATATCCTTGACTAAATGATTAAAACCTCATGATCTAAGCTTATAGATTTGAGATGAAGTATAATTTCCTCTCCCTTAATTATAGCAAAACAACTTTTTCCCAATTGAAACCTTTTGTTTTCTATAATTAACATTGCTAGCTTGCAATACTTATCGTAATTATCATGCTCCCACTAACATGATGATTATTAGCATAACACTTATGCTCCCACTAGCTTTGACATGTACTCAGAAATCAGCTGGACTTCTAGAAATCAATACTTTATTGACTTTCTTACCAAAGTTCAGATTTCTGATACTAGATTGTTTTTATAAGACTTTATCAAAAACATACACCTTCCTTTAGATAGCTCAAGGGTGTTTCAAAACAATTTTAAGAACTATGAAAAGGGATGCCGTAATCATAGTCTTGATCGTTTTGACCTTTGCCATTTCTCACAAGTCCAAGTTTGTGTGCCGGTAAACCATACACGCTCCACTAACGACTTTGAGAATGCAAATATCACAATTGCTATCTAACTAAAATCTACTTAGTGAAAGTGTTTCCTCACCATCATTTTCCATGAATCGGAGAGAAACTTTATGACACTTAGATTTAATGGTGTATGTGTTCTTATCCATGTGAATTGTCAAAACCATAGTCACAAGACAAGGATAATGACAAATCCAAACTCATATGGACTGAACTCAATCTTAATTTCTTGCCACCTGGTAGCTCAAGGGCCTACCATTGCTTCCAAGTTGTTGTGCAACACATTGAGAACTCTAAGAACTCATATGCAAAGCCAACTTTGATTGGAATGGGCACAGAATATGTCAGCACGATAGGTTATAAACCTCAAGTCGTGTGCTAGTGAAGAACTTTAGCTTTTATTCTTGATTAGTTCTTGAGACTTTCAAGACCTTTAAGACTCCCACTGTCCTCTTGACCTATAAGACTCCCTTGTCAAACATCCAAGAGATAGTGTGGATTCTAATCAAGACAAACACTTCACACAATTGGCCGAAGTTGGTCTTTGTTTTATCCAAAACATCACAACTTACCAATTTCAAATGTACAAGAGTAGAAAACTTTTACTCTTACATTTGTCAAGTGTTTTAAACCTTCTTTAAGACATGTCACTCAAATTACAATCTTGGAGTATGACTCTAAGACTTGTATTGGAATGAAGTATGACTCATCTTCTTGATTTAACCATTTCAACAATTTCAAGATCCCTTCTTCTTAGTCATAAGAATGCACTAAGACTTCCTTAGAGAACTAATTTTGATATGGTTTCTTAATCATTAAGATGATCACAAAACTGATACTAGATTTGAGAAACTTTTATCCTTCTGCCTAATTTGATTCTTCTTATCCGCTCTGCCATGCATTGGAACCTTTTCCAATGTCTCAGAGTTACACTTAAGCTTGTAAGTATAATCATATTTACTGAACTCTAGTAAAATATGACGAATAGCCTTATATCTTTTGTGGTGGAATTAATCAGTGCACATGACTATGTACTCGATCACTTAGTCCATTACTTGACTCACACATTCACGTGAACAAGTAATCAGTCTTAATTTTCCAATACTTGAAAGTTCTCATTCATCATGCTATAGAACTTGCATGATTCCAAGTCCTGGTCCAATTGAGACTTTGGATGATGAGAGTCTTTCCTTATTTGGTAAATTTAGACATTACCACAAATGAAGGAATCAATTTCATATTTCCACTCTTGCTATTAATGGAATCATATAAGCAACAATTTTTCCTCAAATGCCATTGTAAGGATATTTTAAAATAAATAAAATCAAAAATTTTCTTTTATTTTAAAACTATGCGGAAAAACTTGTCCTTACAACCCATATGAAAAACTTGTTGTTATATATTCCTTAGCAATATCTCATAACTCCTAAGAATTAGCTCAAGAATCCGATTTTTCAAACTACACAATAGAAATCCATCTATGCGATCAGATTCAGCATATTCTTTCTTTAAGTTTCTTCACTTTTCTTTGATTCTTAAAAGATTACCATGTGACCCAGTCACATCATGTATCGGGAATCTCATAATAGAAACTTAACAGAGTTAGAGTAGTGGATTTTACCTGAAGTAGAGTCAACCTTATTGACTTTAACATCCTTAGGTAAATTTGGCAGCTTCGCAAATAATGACCCTTTCTTTGGCAATATAAACATATGGAACCTTTGATAATGGTACACGGGACTATCACAAACTTAGCTTTTCTCTTTACCATTTGTTCAACCGAGTTGACTATGGCCGATCCCTTTCCATTAGGAAGAGAATGTTTTTTTTTTCTGTATTTCCAGTGTCACCATTGTCAATGTCCATAAAGTTTCAGGAAGTTGATCTTAACAATAGATAAGATCATTAAGGGCCTTGTCATAGTCTATTTCATAGGTGTTCCAAAAGAACTCACTATGTGACTTAGAAGGTGATTGAACCACTAACTTTCTCAAGACTTTGACACCCAACTCTCCCAGCTTGTCAATATGTGACTACATCTCCAAGATGTGATCACACCAAAACCTTTACTTGCCAATAGGGCTCGAGTGACTTTAAACTTTTTTTTAAGAACTTGTGGGTTAGGGAGAATAATTGGAGGAGGAGAAAGAAGTATGATATCCATGGGACATCATCTTCATTAGGAAAGCTTGTTTCAAGAGATTTGGGAAGATCATAAATGTCTAGACCAGACATCTTTTGGGAGATATTCAAGATAGTTGATCTAAAGTCCTTAATATGACACCCAATATGAAATATTAAGGCTAGGACCCAACAAACTATTTTATAACTTAGAAGAGGTATGCCGTAATCCAAGCTATAAAACAATTTGAAGGTAGGTGAATGACGATTCACCAATTTCCACCAAGAGAAACGAAATGTATTATTAGGTTTTAATTGGATTTGAAACTCCTAGATCTTTTGAGATTCATTGAACTGTTCAATGGCATGTTTCAATCTCGAGTGTGCCCTTCAGATTTTGTGACTGGGATGCCGAGGATCACAAAACAAGGTGTGAAGTAACCATGCAAATTACTGGGTACCCTTAAGTGTTTATCCCTCAATCGATGTGCCGGTTAACCACACACGCTCCATCGATACTATGATAAACATTAAGTTACCCTTTGCCTACCTTGTTAAATACGAGTTAGTGTGCCGGTTAACCACACACGCTCCACTAACCGACTTAAACAAAGTGCAAAGTGTAATTTCATGGATTAGCACCTTATTCACATTTTTTTCTAAGTAACTAAGATTGGGTATTTATAAGAGTTTAGTTACTTAGTATTTATCATTAATACTTTTAATGAAGGGAGAATTATAGTCATGTCAAACCTGTTCGGCTAACGACCCTCCACCGGTCAAGCAAGCGGTGGGTGAGAGTGGACACCCATTAAGTTGCCATTTTATAGGCAACAACCTTATACCCACCTTATAGACCGGCTTCGTGAATGAGGCGTACTAGCGGTAAGACCGACTTTACTCTTATACATATAAATATTATTAACTTATAATATTATAAAGTATAAGGGTTGAATTTTAACTTTTAAAATTCTAAGGGCTAACTTGGAATTAAAGTATTTATAAGAGAAAACTTTACAAATTCCAAAACTTGAGGGCAAGTTTTGAAACTATTCAAAACTAATTAATTCCATAACTTATGTATTTAAAGTAGTTTTAATCCAAAAACTCTTCAAGTTCCATAACTTGTGGACAAATTATGGAAGACTTTAAACTAATAAAGAATTAACCTTTTCTTTATTTTATAACTTATGGAATTAATTAAGGTTACATATTTTATTTATTTATTTATTAATGAAGTGACTCTTGAACCTCCATAACTTAAGGACAAGACTCTTCATCTTTTGTAACCATTGCCAACTTTTATGAGTTTTTATGAAACTTAAATGTGACTTTTCATATAACTTGAGGACAAGTTACAAAAAACACATTTTAGAATCAACTCTTAGATTAATTTGGATTGAAAACAACTTTTTCACTCAACTTTTCTATTAATC
The DNA here is from genome assembly GCF_052625555.1 of Lactuca saligna. Lineage (NCBI taxonomy): Eukaryota > Viridiplantae > Streptophyta > Magnoliopsida > Asterales > Asteraceae > Lactuca > Lactuca saligna. Next base: position 304,085,345 of record NC_136420.1, on the reverse strand, counting down.
TAAGAAACTCATAAGAACAAGATAATTCAAATCAAACTTTTTCATGTAATTAGTCTAACCTTTAAACTAATACAAAACATGAATCTATTGACAATTATCTTTGAAAATGGATTAGCATGAACATTACCACATTAAAAAACAAGTTTATAAGTTCAAAACAACTTAGGGTAATGTTCCTAGTCCATTTCTAGCCAAAAACCTCGAAGATATGCTGTCTGGGGTCCACCTCGTCGAGTGCATGAACACAACTCGGCGAGTTGGATGCATTTTGCCTTGGACTCGTCGAGTCCCTTCATGGACTCGGCGAGTCAGCTAGGCTGACAGCATCAAAACTCGATTTTTCAGCTTCTATTGCAGGTATAACAAGAAAACAAGCCTAGGCTCTGATACCACTGTTGGGTTATGAGTATTCTAACACTACTAAGTGTACATGCAACCCTAAATACCTTGGATCTATGTTTTCTCTATTATACATACAAATATGAACATCCAAGGTATTATCCTAATATAGCATACAAAACTATTAATATAACAAGATAGAATACATACCTCTTTGATAGTGCTTGTCTTCATGAAGCTTGAGTGCCTAGTGCCCCAAGTGTGACACCTCAAATGGTTCACACAACACCATAAGCACTTGGAATAACTTAGAGAGAAATAAGAACACTTCATGAAATCGTCTAGCCCTCTCTAGAATAATCTAGTTGCCGATTTTGGTCAAGAATAATATCTATATATAGTGTTACAATTAGGGTAAACTCTAATTGTCATGACTTTCCATTTCCTTGGATCCATGGGTTCAAATACACCATGGAGCATCCAAGGAGCATCATATGGGTTTTGGCCCAACTAGATAATCCATGGAGCATTAGCCCACTATACAAGTATGGATGATTTACACAATCAACCCATATATTTAATTAGTCTTCTTTTGATCACTTAATTAATCCTAGATTAATTCTTGATCAATACTAATTAAATAATCTTATTATTCTTATTATTAATACACTAGAACTTATAATATATTAATAACCATAAGTGTCTTATTTCTCTCATTATAGTCTATCCAAGTGCATGATGCCATGCAACCCAAATGGACCATGCCGGGTCGGGTCAAGTCTTACCAATTATAGTTATGGACTTAGACATTAATCCAACAGAGACATCCCTTAATATCAGATATGCATCGCATCGCAGCAATCGGATCCTGTGCCCCATCAAACTCTGGTGGCTTTGTGTTGCTGAACTCCCAATACAACAACGAGTCACCCCCCTGTAGCCTGGCAGCAGCGACGACTGCGGTGGCTGCGACAACAACAATGTTAGTAAGAGCGGCATACCATTCATCAAAAGTCTCAATCAACATGGTCTTGATAGACCCGAACAACTCTAGTATCTTAGCTCAGATGGATGCAGCCACCTCATCATGAATCATCTGGCGGAGCTCCTCATCGCTCACATCCCCTCGCTAGTCCCCGGTCTGTGGCGTGTCCCAACCATTATGCCTCTGAAATACAACATAAAAAATCAAAGACTCGCTCGAGTATACTTGCACTCAATAACTTAACCATACTTGCTCCCTAGTACCCTAAGGATTCTTACTTGGAATGCGCACTGATCCGGTGTCTTCGGCAGCATGGGCCCAATACTACCTCCCACACCGCATCAGCATTCACCCCAATTCCTCCTCCAAGGATCCCAACTCACAAATACTCTACATCTCGCTAGCATAGGCTACCCTTCGGTAAGCCTCTCATAAGCTCCTCACTGCTACCTACTCGCTCTCAAGCACCTCTTAGCAGCAGAAATCTCCTAAGCTAAGGCATCACAAATCAGGCCACTTTAGTGCTCACATGAATACCTAGCCTACTCTAGCATGCATAACATATCATATCATATCTCATAACACATAATGTAAGGGTATTTTTGGGAAATCACCGTTCGGGCGCTGGCTGCTCATACACACTACTTCTTTCTGATTTCCTCAAATTCTTTTACTTTTTGGAAAAATTGTTTCTTTTATTAAAATGTTTCTCAAATCCTCAGTTTGAGTTCAAATACACCCGAAGGTGAATCCGAATCCCTCAAACGAAGGCTCTGATACCAACTTGTAACACCATGAAATTTTAAAACAATTTTTTTCATTTTAATTTAATAAGAATACTCCAATCATAGTTTTCAAAAACGTGTATCAATTGTTTTTACATAACACGAGTACAAATCAAAAACCCCGGAATCTACAAACATCTCCATCATAAGTGTGTACTGATCATGCCGACGCCTTCCCACGATCATCACTGGTACCTGAAACGCATAACACGCAAAAGGTAAGCAATAATGCTTAGTGAGTTCCCCAAAATACCACGTACAACATATACGCCTTTCCAGGCCATAGCTCTACGGGATCTTCCGATCCAGGTGTCTTAGGGGATTTCCATCCCATGACTCTGTTGACCTTCTGGTCCATATCATCATACTCATATCATAACATATAACATACACAACATACATCACATTTACATCATACACATAAGACCTTCTGGTCACACATAATCACCCCATCGGGTAAGGCATAATGAGAAGACTCACCTCAATGAAGTCAGATAAACTCTCGTACTCAAAGTCCCGACCTAGCCTCCTCCTATTATTCAAATATCATTACCGATCAATACTCTCCCATGATCTCATCTCTACAGACTGGGTAGAAGGCCATTCTACCCTTCCCTGAACTCTCCTGTATCAGTCTTGACCAAAACGCTAACGTCAATGAAAGTCAACGGTCAACTTTGACCCGACTCGTTGAGTGCACAAAGGTGACTCGGCGAGTCCATGTAGGTCCTCTGAATCCTTTCAGAATCTCTTGGCTCATTGAGTCTTTCTTCCACTCGACAAGTTACACCTGTCACAAATCGAGGGGTAACCCCGACTCGACTCGTCGAGTCCGCTCATGGACATGGCGAGTTCGTTCCATGCTCACACTCAAATGACCTTCTAAGGTCAGATCTGTTCCTCTAATCCATTGATCTAATCTTCCCAAGCTCAATAATCACGCAAAGGTTCGAACTTGATGCTCATGCAACGTCCAAATGACACTACTTGATGCTTTAGCTCCAAATACAACATCCTAAGTCCATTTCTTCCATAACTCCTCATAATGAAAGATGTAATAGGTTCTCTGGACCACTATGGATCCAGATCTGATGTCTAAACATGATAAGGGACCATATTCCCAACAAATCAACCAAGTAAAGGGTATAGAAAGCCCTAGATGCATGGATTCTTTAACAAAACAGAAAAAGGGTCGATATGCTACCTCAAGGATGATGTCCTTTGCTTACAATCCACAAATAACCAACCTCATTGGCCTCCTCTAAGCTGGAATCAACTTCTTCTTGAAAACAAACCCACAAAGGTCCAATAATGTCTTCTTCTCTCTCACAAACGCTCAAGCACTATAAGGGTTTCTCTCAATGGTCTGGTAGCCGCAAATGGTGGCTATAAGGGTCCTTAAATAGGCCCCAAACCCGAGTAATTAGGGTTTCATTAAACAGCATGGAATCACCGAGTCCTCCTTTAAATTAGACCAACACATGCGCGATCCCACTCAGCGAGTCTGAGTGCCTACTCGCCGAGTCCCTCTCTAATATTCAATAAAAATACTTAAAATGAGATACCTGGGAATCCGGATGTTACACATGGGGCATTCACAAGAATAGGAGGGTATGATGTCACTCCTTTTCTTAGAACCAAGATCATTGAGATCTTTCAAGGTCTTACAAATTCTAAAGAAGAAGGATGCAAAGAAGCTTTATATAGATCTGAAACATGAAAAGAGAGAAAAAAATATATGTAAATACTAGATGCATAGGTTAAAAAACTATTATAAACATTTGTAAAAATAATAAAAACAACATTTGTTTTTTCTATTTTTGTGTTTATAGAAAGCAATCAGAAGTAATGTTCAATCAAAGCAGTTAGAAAAAAAAATTATATCATTGAAAGCATGCCAAGATCTACAATCGATTTATTTAAACTCTTCTCGTGCAATGCCTTTGTGAAAATGTCAGCCAGCTGATCAGTAGATGGAATGTAGTAAAACTCCACTTTTTCGTTTTGAACGATGTCCCTGGTAAATTGATGACGGATATCAATGTGCTTAAAATTGTAATGGTGCGTTGGATTTTGTATCATCTAAATGACATTGTGTTGTCATAGCGTATGGGTGTCATCGAGAAGTTTAGAACATAATCGAAGAGCTGATTCTGAATCCATATAATCTGAGGACAACACCTTCTAATGGCTACATATTTAGCCTCAATAGTAGAATAAGCCACTAAGGTCTGCTTTTTGTGGGACCAACCTACAAATATATTTCCAACCATTTGAGTTCCTTCTGAAGTGCTTTTACGATCAATGCCACACTTGACATGATCGAAGTTAGTGTATCCTACCAGCTTGAACTCAGAGTCACGAGGATACCATAACCCAAGATTAAGTGTATGCTTTAAGAACCACAAAATCCTTTTGACAGCATGAAGATGAGATTCCTTAGGACTGACTTTATAGAGAGCACATAATATGGGGGAAAACATAATGTCAGAGCTATTGGTTATAAGATAGAGTAGTGAGCCTATCATTTCTCAAAACAAAGTTGCATTCACATCAGTGCCACTTGGACCTGTTCCAATGGACACTGATGAACACATCAGAGGCTTTGTCGGTCTGCAATCAGAGAAACCATAATTCTTCAGCATATCTATAATATATTTAGCTTGACAAAAAAAAATACCATAATATATTTTTTTGACCTTCGAATTCGTATAGGTGCAATGAACCAACAAAGGAAACAAAAACTAACAGATCCTATTCATGTTCAAGTTCAAGCGCTTGAAGCCTTTGATTCCATTCTAATTCCACTTGAACCTTTCTCTATCTTAACATTAGAGTCAAACTTGATAAAAAATCAATATTAACACACTGATATCAAAAACCTATTTCCAATATAGTGCTTCCACCAGAGAAATGTGATCATAAGTTGAGCAGATCCAATTAAGACACCTATAATCAAATATTGAACATATACAAACTTGATTGGAACAAAATAGATGATACTTTGTAGTCACACGAGGAATGCGAGCCAACAGACACATACACACAGACACCCACATAATTATAGATGACATTCATCCAATATGAACTTAATTTTAGTTTCAATTTCACATTGGCACATATAATTTCGTAGGAGCCTTTCATTTTCTCCAAAATGCACACGAGTTCATTGCTTGCGAAATTAAGATCTTCAAGATGGAATATGTGGCGACAGATGTTAATCGGATGCTTCATAAGATGTTAATCGAAACACCAAACATTTAATTTATTTTCATTAAGGATGAAGATGAAGGGAGGGTCAAATATATGTCTGGTGGGGGAAGAAAACAAGTTGCGGGTTAGGTTTAACATACTTTTTTTTAATAAAAGAAAACATCATAAATGGTCCCTAGAGTAGTGAAATGATAAAAATACCCTTTAGTTAACGAACAAAACTTATCGGATTGAGCAATAAGGACCAAAAGTCAAAAGCTTTGAAAGCTCAGTGACTATCTGTGAAAGTTTTTAAACTTAAGGAGCAAACATCATATTTAGAAAAAGCATAGGGACTGTTTATGATGTTTGTTATCTCTCTCTCTCTCTCTATATATATATATATACATATATATATATATATATATATATATATATATATATATGTGAAAACTGAATATACCCTTAAATGTATATAAGCTTAGGTACCCAAATTTACCATACTACATCGTATTGTATCATATATACAATGTAATTGTCTAATGCTCTTATAGTTCAACTTTTAACTTGATTTATTTCAATGATTTTTGTAAATTTCACATTTATCTTCCTCTTAAATAATTTTCATTTTCAACTATAATATATATAACCTAGTAGGTTGTGACAACCCGAAATTTCCATTCTGTACAAACTATATCACTTCAATAGAAGTTGTAGCAGTCACAGTTAATTTTCAGACTTTTCGCGAAAGTTTGAGAAATTCAGGGTTTAAACTTCAGGAAATATCAGGAGAGTGGGTGCAGTAGGGTTTGGTGCGACACTGTTATTCCAACACTCTAACTTATTAGGGATCATTTCAGGAATAAAAATATTTTCTGCCAAAATATCTCAGGACTATAAATAGATTTCTAAACCAAAATCATTCATTATTCACATTTATGACTAGCGAAGAGCCATTATCTCTCTGACGGATCTTCGGGTTTTTATACCAAAACGTGAGTAACTCTTTATAGTATTGTTAGAAAGCTTTATACGTGTCTATAACATGTTTTAGAAGGCTAAAACATGAAATCTAGGAGTTTACACCTCGAGGTGTTCTTGAGCGGTAAACTCCCGAAACGAAGCCAAAACCGACACATGTGTTATGATAAGGCCTTAGAGGTTTATGTATGCATGTTAGGGACAATAAAACAAGCCAAAATCCACCCAAGATTGGGAGTTTACGGCCCAGAACTCTCTTAGACCGTAAACTCCATATTCTACCATTACATGGTGTTTTGAGGACACTAGGACTTTAGGACTTGTATCTAGACTATTTTCCCAAGTAGAACAAGGTCTTAAACACATAAAATGACACAAATCAAAGTGAGTTTACGGCCCAAGAGAAGCTTAGGCCGTAAACTCCATAAGAATGGATAAAAGTGTGGTTTCAAGATACCTAAAGCCCTAGACCCCTTCATGGAATTGTTTCCTACAAAAATGAGGAACCTAAATACATAAAAATCACTAATCAAGGGGAGTTTATGGCCAAGAGAATGTTCTTGGGCCGTACACTCAAAAGGATGGCACCAAAGTGTGCCTAGGGTTCTCATTTGCTTTAAACAATTGTCTAGAACATATCCCACAAGTGCAAGAGGCTTGAAAGCAACTAAAACCCACCATACTTAGAGTTTACGGCCGTAAACTCTAAGGGTAATAGCCTTGAGGCTGTAAACTCCTAATTGGAGTACTTCTAGACCTTAAACTCTTCCAAGGACTTAGCCACTAAGTTAGAAAAATCCTAGAAAGCATTTGGGACTTCAAAACACACCAGACACACATGTTTGGGAGTTTACGACCGTAAACTCAATAGTTTACAACCGTAAACTCCATGTGTGATGGTTTAGAGAGAGTACACTCTCATATGGGGTCCTTTGGAAACCCTAAACACAAGTACCCTGTCCCACAATGGCTTAGATGCAATCCTTATGGCTTAAAATACTTATATAAAGTGTTTATATGCATAGGATGTCTTAAACATTATCAATTAGTCAATTATGTCTAACTGAGTGCATATATGTGTGATTATATGTTCATTAGGATCGTAGTGTGTTCACAAGTTCTCGCTTCACACCTAGCCATCCGATACCGTTCATTTCATTCCAATCACCAACTACAGGTGAGTTCATACCCCTAATCAATGTTTTAAATGTTTTTAAATGCTTTAAAGGGAGGGGGGATACAAGTAGAAACAAACATGTTATTAAATCATGGTTATGTATTTTATAACTGTGTTTGTCATTTAACAGATTTCACATACTACAAAATGTGATGCATGAAATGGTTTTAAATCTTAAAAACGTATTGTTATCAATTGTTTTACCTTTGAAATGTATATCAAAAATGACATCAAGTCATTGTTAATTTTTGTTTCAAAACCCCTAAGATGTCTTATAAAACCATTTTTCATTATTCAACTAAACTATGCATGTACACTTATGTTCTCATATACGTATCGATGTTATATTTTACAGGTTTCATTTAGTTTCTCACACCCTTGAGTAGTAAGAGTGTATAAACTTACTTGAACAACCAATTACCTTCAAGCAAACTATCATAGGGATAATTTGGAGATATCAAACATAATTCCTATTACAAGGAATCACACAAGAGTCAGTTCATTCATGAGTCTATACCAGTACATTACCTGATACATGAGTACCTTTACATTTGATTACAGGATATATGAGTACGTTTACATATATTTACATGATACATGAATACGCGTACATGAACGCATTACGTGAGTACCTTTACGTAGATACACTTAATTATGTACATTAACATGAATACTTGTATCTCGAATTGCGAGGATGATTTATTAGTACTTTCTGTTTAAATCTTCCTGCATATCCCTAGTACCTCGGGATATCTAGACAGGACCCTATCCCCAGTACCTCGGGATACCTAGATGGGCCTCTATCCCAAAGTACCTCGGGATATACATACGGGACTAACCATTCCGGAACCCATCTGTTAGCAACAGTGGGTGATGAACATCTACGGATGCCTACAGTTATTACTTATATTAGGAATCAGTTACGGAACTAACCATTCCTCCATCTCCTATTGCAACAGGAGATGAGATGATAATCTTCGGATGATCATTAGGTTAACTTTTTTATGGGATTACCCCCCCCCCCCCTCCACCTTGCTGCTGCTACAGAGGGTGAGTGGACAATCTTCGGATGTTCATCGGGTATACCTTTCGCTTCGGCGATGTCGTGGTAATCCTGGTCACCCAGGGTTAACACTTACATGATTATACTTTTCCTATTTACTTTATTTTGTGATACTTTCACATAAATGAGGAGTTAGACTAAGTACTCTAGTACTAGTCAATAGAAAGGAAAAGCTATCATATTACTTACAAAACATTCGGGTCTTGGTAGAAGACTACCTAGTCATTACAAAACATTCGGGTCTTGGTAGAAGACTACATTTCATACTTATAGAAAATAAGGGTTTTTTCTAGGGTTTTCATACGTACAACAACATTTTCATTTAACGATTTACATGGCCTTTATAACAGATTTTCACAAACAAGGCAATGACACTTAGATACTTATGAATTCACCAGCTTTAAAGCTGATACTTGCTTTCAAAATAACTTGTATTCTCAGGTCATTAGTAAACAGGTACGGAGGTCAAGTTTTTGAGAAGACGGAGCAGACAAGTCTCGTCTTTTATTTTGATTGTATATTTTTGGTGTCTTACTACAATGAAAGAAACACACATCTATTAAAACTTTACTTATAATGCAATGGATGATGTTGTTGGTTGTTTATTATATTACACTGTTGTGATACTGTACATAACGTCCTCCACCCCTGAACATTTCCGCCGTTCGTGGTTTTGGGGTGTGACAAATTGGTATCAGAGCATTGTTTATAGTGAATTAAGTATATCAACCCATAAAAGATATACTAACTATAAATACATGGGATTAAAAAACTCTATCTAAGAGTTATACTTTTAAATAATAAAATATTTAACAAAGTATACGTGCCTGCATTCATACTAAAACCAGTGTCACAATGACAAGAACAAAAGTATTACGATTGTTGAACATCACAAGTGAGCCTGGGGATATATAGTCAGTCTTGGGAATGGCATAGCCTAATCAACTATGCTGGTCCAAGGAGTGATTAGCATATGCCCAAGAATGGTTGTGATGTGGCAACAAGTCTAAAAACTTACCAACACAACCATAAAGAAATACCATATGGGTATTTGATCTTACTGTAATTATCTTAGTTAGTTCGTCTATTTAAGCTATTATTAAGATGGCTGGATTTCACTATGGTGATCTGTACTTCCCAAACCCCGGCAATGCTGGTTGGCTAGAGGCAGAACCAGAAGATGATCACCCAATTCCTTTGGATGATCACAAGGCTGAGGGCTTTTCCGATAGTTCGGACTTGGAGCCAGAAGTCAACAACCTACCCCCAGCTGCTCAAAAGCCAAACCTGAACCCTCGCCCTGTGTTTCAAGGACCCACACCCTTGTGGGCCATCAACTTGACTGAATGTAGTCAGGAACAAGGTCAACCCATTCCCTACAATGGAGACCGAAGTTTCTACAACCTCACTGAAGGAGGTTCTGCTGATAGAGTACAACCAATCATGGTGCGTAGGATTTCTGGAAACACGATCATGGCTCAAGCGACTATAAATCAAGTTTCGGAAGTTCACGCCAACTCTGGTGTTAACACTGTCCACATTCGCCAACTAGAGTTTGTTCATGAAAGGACTCTGGTCCGCAATGCAAATTTGCAAAGGGAACTTGCTGAAACCCGAGCAGAAGTTAGAGAACTTCGAGCTCAACAAGCAAGGTCGGACAGGCGTATAAGGGACACACCGCCCATTACTGCAAGGCTCCAACAACTCAAGCCGCCCAGGTTCCTAACACCGGTATGGGCCAAGCTTACTACGAATGTGGCAAGGTGGGCCATTACAAGAGGAACTGCCCTAAAGCGGGGATGGCTGGCGGAGTGGGAAGAGTTATGGCCCTAGGTCACGAGGAAGCAGTAGCTGATCCTACGATAGTTACTGGTACGTTCCTCCTCGATAACTCATATGCTTGCATACTTTTCGATAGTGGAGCCGAGAAAAGTTTTGTAAGTCACAAATTTGCACACCTGCATAAACAAAAACCATGTGCATTAGATAATTCATTCATGGTAGAAATGGCTAACGGGAAAACAGAGAGTACAAACTGCATATACGTAGATTGTACCTTAGCTTTAGATGGCCATACATTCAAGATAGATCTCATGCCAGTCATAATTAAATGTTTCGACGTTATCATCGGTATGGATTGGTTGAGTCTTCTTCGCGCCGACATCTTGTGCTTTGAAAAAGTAGTTCGTCTTAACCTTCCTAATAACGAAACCTTAACTATCTACGGCGACAAACCTAGTACGAGCCTTCGTATCATTTCGTGCATTCAAGCCCAGAAGTGCTTGCGAAAGGAATATCATGCAATCCTAGCACACGTCGTCGATACCAGTCAAGAACTGAAGGACATCCAGAAAATTCCAGAAGTACGCGACTTTCCCGACATATTCCCAGAAGAACTTCCCGGTTTACCACCGCAACGCCAAGTCGAGTTCAAAATCGACTTAGTGCCAGGAGCTACCCCAGTAGCCAAATCTCCTTATCGTTTGGCACTGGCCGAGATGCAGGAACTTTCCAGTCAACTTAACGAACTTCTCAAGAAGGGATTCATTTGACCAAACTTCTCACCATGGGGAGCACCGGTCTTGTTCGTCAAGAATAAGGATGGATCGTTTCGCATGTGCATCGATTTCTATATGAGGTTTATTGACTATGGTTTTATCATTAAATTAAACGAAATATTCAGACTGTGTTTTTGGGATGTTTCAAGTTGGTATCAGAGCCGATGTGGGATCAGATCTAACCCACTTTCACCCCCCATTATATTTCGTTTAATTTAATGATAAAACCATAGTCAAGTTGTTTCAAGTGGTGACTCAACGAGTTGGACAGGACAGGACTTGGACCTAGTTGGACTCGGCGAGTCATGGATTGACTCGGCGAGTCGAGTCGCGAACAAGAAAGACTCAGGGCATATGAACCCGGCGAGTCAGTAGATAGACTCGGCGAGTAGGGTTGACCCGGAAGGTTGACTTTGACCAGGATTTTGACCTTGACCAGATTTGACCTAGTAACCTTTGGAGGTCAGTTGGACTAAGTGTCATATTGATATTGGTAGCTTGAGGAGCTAGTGGAGCAGCAGTCGAAGTCAGAAGTCAGGTAGCAGTCAAGGATTAGCAGCAGCAGTTCAACAGCATCAGGTGAGTTTCCTTCCAGTAGGGATGGGTCTAAGGCCACAATGCCGGCCCGTTCAGTTAGCAGTAGTTTCCGGACCTCAGTCCAATGCAGTAGTTAGTATGTTTGATGCCTTCGTGGCTCAGACAAAATTTTATGTGCTATGGGTTATGTGTTATGTGTTTCGGGCTACGGCCCGATGTAGTATGCAGTATATGTGTTCATGCTAGTTGATATGTTATGCTATGCTATGATTCAGTCAGTTCCGGACTTCGATCCGATGCAGTTAGTTCCGAACTTCGGTCCGATGCAGTTAGTTCCGGACTTGGTCCGATGCAGGGGACAGGGTCCCAGTCAGTTCCGGACTTCGGTCCGATGCAGTTAGTTCCGGACTTGGTCCGATGCAGGGGACAGGGTCCCAGTCAGTTCCAGACTTCGGTCCGATGCAGTTAGTTCCGGACTTGGTCTGATGCAGGGGACAGGATCCCAGTCAGTTCCGGACTTCGGTCTGATGCAGTTAGTTCCGGACTTTGGCCCGATGCAGGGGACAAGGTCCCAGTCAGTTCCGGACTCCGGTCCGATGCAGTTTCCGGGCTTCGTCCCAATGCAGTGGGCAAGGCCCAATATGTGTTTATATGTTATTGTATGGTATGTGGTAGTTTAGGGGAGCTCACTAAGCTTCGTGCTTACAGTTTCAGTTTTGGTTTCAGGTATTCAGTTTTCAAAAGAGGAGCTCGGGAAGATTGCAGTGCACACACCATTTGTTCAGCCTGGGATGTTTTTACTCTGATATATTTGACAGTTGTTATAATATTCTGAGATACATTGCTTATGATTTCTATATGAGGTTTATTGACTATGGTTTTATCATTAAATTAAACGAAATATTCAGACTGTGTTTTTGGGATGTTTCACTACTTCTCAAAGATTGATCTGCGATCCGGATATCACCAACTACGAGTGTTAGAGGAGGATGTTCCCAAAACAGCCTTCCGAACTCGTTATGGGCACTACGAGTTTGTAGTGATGCCATTCGGATTAACTAACGCACCCGTTGTATTCATGGATCTGATGAATAGGGTGTGTCGTCCTTACTTGGATCAGTTCGTCATCGTCTTCATTGATGACATACTCATCTACTCTCGAAGTAAGGAGGAACATAGTCAACATCTCCGTAAAATCTTAGAAACACTGCGAGCGGAGAAGCTCTACGCGAAGTTCTCGAAGTGCGAATTTTGGATTCGACGAGTCGAGTTTTTGGGCCATGTGGTTAGCGAAGAAGGGATACACGTGGACCCCTCCAAGATCAAGGCCATTGAGAACTGGTCAGCACCAAAGACACCTACCAAAATTCGTCAATTTCTAGGTCTAGCTGGCTACTATCGCAGGTTCATTTAGATCTTCTCCAGCATAGCGAAACCACTTACAACCCTGACCTAGAAAGGCGTGGCCTTTGACTGGGAAGAGAAACAGGAAAGAGCGTTCCAAACGCTCAAACGAGCCTTGTGCACCGCCCCGATACTATCCCTCCCCGAAGGGATAAGAAGACTTCATTGTCTATTGCGATGCATCCAACCAAGGACTCGGATGTGTTCTGATGCAGTGAGGTATAATCATCGCCTATGCCTCGAGACAGCTTAAGACACATGAGGTTAATTACACAACCCACGATCTTGAACTAGGAGCAGTTGTGTTTGCTCTGAAGATCAGGCGACATTACCTATATGGTACAAAAAGCACGATCTTTATGGACCATAAGAGTCTACAACACATTTTCGACCAGAAAGAGCTCAACATGAGACAACGACGGTGGGTCGAGCTACTCAGCGATTACGAATGTGAAATTCGTTATAATCCGGGTAAAGCCAATGTAGTAGCCAACACCCTAAGTCGGAAAGAATATACTGGTCGTAGAGTCAAATCTTTGACTCTAACTATCCATTCAAACTTGTCCACGCAAATTAAGGAGGCTCAGCTCGACGCTTTGAAACCTGAAAACGTGGCTGGTGAATCCCTTAGAGGGATGGATAAGAACTTGGAAGTCAAGGGTGGCGGAGCCTTATACTTCATGGATCGGATCTGGACACCGAAACACGGTGGCTTCAGAGACTTGGTCATGACCAAAGCTCACAACACACATTATTCCATCCACCCGGGTTCAGATAAGATGTATCTGGATCTTAAAAAGCTATATTGGTGGCCTAACATGAAAGCAGATATTGCTACCTTCGTGAGTAAATGCCTTACTTGCGCAAAGGTCAAGGTTGAATACCAGAAACCCTCCGGTCTTCTACAAAAACCGGAAATACCAGAATGGAAGTGGGAGCGGATCACTATGGACTTCATAACCAAGTTACCCAAGACGGCGGGTGGACTTGATTCCATATGGGTCATCGTTGATAGACTGACCAAGTCTGCACACTTCCTACCAATCAAAGAAACAAAAAAGATGGAGAAACTTACCAAAACTTACATTAGGGAGATTGTAAGGCTGCACGGTGTTCCTTTATCTATCATCTCGGACCGAGATAGTAGATTCACATCGAGGTTCTGGCAGTCATTACAAAGTTCCCTAGGAACTAGGCTGGACATGAGTACAACCTACCATCCACAGACCGACGGGCAAAGTGAGAGGACTATCCAAACCTTAGAAGATATGTTGCGTGCCTGTGTGATTGACTTTGGAAAAGCTTGGGATACTCATTTACCCATAGTCGAATTTTCCTATAACAACAGTTATCACACGAGCATAAAGGCAGCTCCATTCGAGGCCCTCTATGGCCGAAAGTACAGGTCCCCTCTGTGCTGGGCTGAAGTGGGTGATACCCAGTTAGCTAAGGGACGAGTTCCCGAAAGCACTCTCACGGGTCCGGAAATCATTCGAGAAACGACAGAGAAGATCGTTCAAATTCGTGAATGATTGAAAGCCTCTAGAGATCGACAGAAAAGCTACACTGACAAGCGTAGGAAACCTTTGGAGTTCCAGGTGGGCGACCGAGCCCTACTGAAGGTCTCACCCTGGAAGGGCTTGATACGCTTTGGAAAGCGTGGGAAGCTAAATCCAAGATACATAGGGCCTTTTGAGATTCTTGCGAGAATCGGCCCTGTAGCTTACAAACTCAATCTACCGCAAGAACTCAGTAACGTACATCCTACCTTCCACGTCTCGAACTTGAAAAAGTGTCTATCCGACGAGACTCTTGTTATTCCACTCGACGAGATCGAGATCAACGAGAGCCTCAATTTCGTGGAGGAACCAGTAGAGATCATCGACCGAGAGGTCAAGCAAACAAAACAGAGCCGTATCCCGATAGTGAAGGTGCGCTGGAATGCAAAGCGTGGACCGGAATTCACTTGGGAAACTGAGGATCAGATGAAACTGAAATACCCTCACCTTTTCGCTTAGTTATTTGTATTTCCTTATTTGCTTAAATTCTAATTTCGGGACGAAATTCCTTCTAACGGGGGGATGATGTGACAACCCGAAATTTCCATTCTGTACAAACTATATCACTTCAATAGAAGTTGTAGCAGTCACAATTAATTTTCAGACTTTTCGCGAAAGTTTGAGAAATTCTGGGTTTACACTTCAGGAAATATCAGGAGAGTGGGTGCAGTAGGGTTTGGTGCAACACTGTTATTCCAACACTCTAATTTATTAGGGATCATTTCAGGAATAAAAATATTTTCTGCCAAAATATCTCAGGGCTATAAATAGATTTCTAAACCAAAATCATTCATTATTCACATTTCCAACTAGAGAAAAGCCATTTTCTCTCTGACGGATCTTCGGGTTTTATACCAAAACGTGAGTAACTCTTTATAATATTGTTAGAAAGCTTTATACGTGTCTATAACATGTTTTAGAAGGCTAAAACATGAAATCTAGGAGTTTACACCTCGAGGTGTTCTTGAGCGGTAAACTCCCGAAACGAAGCCAAAACCGACACATGTGTTATGATAAGGCCTTAGACGTTTATGTATGCGTGTTAGGGACAATAAAACAAGCCAAAAGCCACCCAAGATTGGGAGTTTACGGCCCAAAACTCTCTTAGGCCGTAAACTCCATATTCTAACATTACATGGTGTTTTGAGGACACTAGGACTTTAGGACTTGTATCTAGACTATTTCCCCAAGTAGAACAAGGTCTTAAACACATCAAATGACACAAATCAAACTGAGTTTACGGCCCAAGAGAAGCTTAGGCCGTAAACTCCATAATAATGGACAAAAGTGTGGTTTCAAGATACCTAAAGCCCTAGACCCCTTGATGAAATTGTTTCCTACAAAAATGAGGAACCTAAATACATAAAAATCACTCATCAAGGTGAGTTTACGGCCAAGAGAATGTTCTTGGGCCGTAAACTCAAAAGGATGGCACCAAAGTGTGCCTAGGGTTCTCATTTGCTTTAAACAATTGTCTAGAACATATCCCACAAGTTCAAGAGGCTTGAAAGCAACTAAAACCCACCATACTTAGAGTTTACGGCCGTAAACTCTAAGGGTAATAGCCTTGAGGCCGTAAACTCCTAATTGGAGTACTTCTAGACCTTAAACTCTTCCAAGGACTTAGCCACTAAGTTAGAAAAATCCTAGAAAGCATTTGGGACTTCAAAACACACCAGACACACATGTTTGGGAGTTTACGACCGTAAACTCAATAGTTTACAACCGTAAACTCACTACTAGAAAAAAGGCCTTTTACGATGCTCATTACGCGTCGTAAAACGCTCAGACGACGCGCAAATGCGCGTCAAGGAAGGCCCTGTCATAAAGAGAGATGACGCGCTTTTGCGCGTCGTCTATAGACGACGCGCATTTACGACGCGCGGTTATGACACGCAATGCGTATCAAGAAAGGGTTGTCATAAAGGAAGACGACACGCATTTGCGTGTCGTAACCTTACGACGCGCGTGTTTATGACACGCAATGCGTATCAAGGAAGTACCAGTCAAGAAAGGCCATGTCATAAATGAAGACGACACACATTTTTGCGTATCGTAATTTTAATTTTTTTAAAAAAAATATATATTTATATATTTATTAATTTATAAATTAAATTTGCATTTAATCTCTCATAATAGAAATAAAATACCATATACAAAAAATACAATCCATTGCATAATATAAAATAAAATACCATATACAAAAAATACAATCCATTGCATTTAATTTGTATGTATAACAAAGACACATGTGTTAAACTTGTTACCATTAACATCTAATCATATGGATTCGAGTGTTAAACTTGGTACCATTAATATCTGATTCATAAGTCCTTTCAACAAGATTGTTACCTGCATAAATGAAAACAAATAGGAACATTAACAGCCCAGCATGCTCAAGCCTCATCAATACAACAAAGGAGACAAAAGTAATGTAATAAGCCAAACATTAAAACCAAACATTAATATAAGAGATGAGAAATCTTTTACCTGAATATAAATAGCACCAAAAAAACCACCATTTCCAAGCTGGAATTGAGTCCGATGCAATGTAACTAAAAAAACACAAATCACTCTCAAATTTCACTTACCCCTTTCACTTTCACATAACACCAACCAACCTACTTATAAGTTGCTAATTATCTAGGCTATTTTTCTTTTTCTCTTGATCAAAATAACATGTTTATGCCCAAGTCAATTACAGAATTGTATTCCTTAGTATCATGTGGACACAACAGATGCTGAAAAAATTGAATAATTTATCTTTTGCTGCAATTGGATCATACAAAGCTAGACACACTTTTATATGTTTCAAACATAAACTTATTGTGTAATGAGGATCCAAATGGAATAATTCAGCCACCCCATACTCCTTTGTTCTATCTCGCCTCTATAATTTATTTCACCGTTCAAGAGAAGGGTATAAGGGGTTTCATAGGCATTATGAATTAATTTATCCTTTATTCTACTTCCCTTATTTGAATTAAACAATCTCATCATAAAACGTTCAACATTTCAACATATTATACGACCTAATGCACTAAAATTCAAGTGATGTAAAACAATAAAAGTTGCTTTGAAAGTTCATAAATAAAAAAAATTACCTTTTCAAATTCTGCATAAACTTGTGCAGGAGCTATGGTCATCAAAGTTGATAAAGCAAGTACTGTAGCTTCTTGTTCCAAATGACTAGTACTCATCAACCCCATTGGTCCAGGCAAACCCTACATATTATACCACAACCAAGGGTTAATAATAATTAATAATATATAAAAGATAAGATAAAAAGTAATCAATAAAAAAATATCAACACTCGGAATCAATGATTCCACAGGTAAAAAAAACTTACATTGGAATCAGAACGCTGCAAAGGGCTTCTGGAATCAGCTTCTAGAAGGTGACCTACTCCTACGTGGAGGAGACCTGCTTCTGTGTAATCCATCAGTTTATTGACACATCACATGATAAGGGCATTCTAGTCTTTTCAACACTAGTACTTCTATGTAAGTAACAAACACATATAGAATAGTGAATAGTCCATCAGGGCATTCTAGTCTTTTCAATTCATTAGGGACCCACAGTGGTGCCTTGAATTTGTATGAAACAAGACCAAATGCTGGTAATGAGACCACACCCGTCCCACTGAAATGCCTTACAATAGGTGGATGCTCACATTCATTGCCTGAAACAAAAATAAAAAACAATAATAATAAATTAGTAATGCAACTCGTAAATTTTATAACTATAAAAAAAGGTTGTTTCTCAACCTGAAAAATCCAAGGAGATTTATATGATATATATGAATGACCTGTAGTAGGAGTGTGAAGGGAATGAAAAGTTAGAAAAAAAGCATCAAGATCTTTCAAGGTGGGCCCCATGGGAATTCTATATATTGGGTACCTGATAAAAAGCATCAAAAAAGGGCCATTTAGTAGTATCATATTATGTAAGAAAGAGCAAGTAGCAAAGACCATATTAAGAATCTGTTTGATTGGATGGAATGGAATGGAATCACAAAGGAATGGAATGAGTTGTGATCATATTTGGTTGGTCTGTAGCAATGGAATGAACCATTCCATTCCTTCCCAAACTCTAGTACTTATTAGCAATCATACCAAGCGACAGAAAGCCAACTAGATGGAAACAAGTCACAACTTCTTAGACTTTTCAATTCAGGGAAACGTTGTGCAAGATCAAGTATCTGTTGCAACAAGAAAACAGAACTAAACTAATTATCCAAAGATTTATAAATATAGAATAAAACCCACTTTCTTTGTTTTTTTTAAAGCTAACCTTATCACACAAAGGTTCTCTGCCCAAAGGCTGACTATGTTCCATGTACTCAAATATCAAGCAACTTTGAGTGGTGGCAGAATCACTATCATCACTAGAAAAGTCTTCTTGAACTACATTGTTCTCATCATTCATTGACAAATGATCTATTCGGTGAAGAATGTCATTCTTTGGGTGATGATTATTACTCTTCTCCCTTAGATAATGTAAAGAACCCTTTTCCTGTTCATAATCACTGCTCCCATCACTACTTGAATCCGTAAATGAGTTATCATCAATATCCTCAGTTAGTTGCCTGTAAAGCAACATAATAACTAGATTATTTAAATTTCATAAAGAAGCGTAATAGATGCTACTAGTTGAAAAGGAGCCTGACATAACCCTAAACAAGAAAGAGGAAGAAAGGAAGATATTTACTGTTCCAGTACCTGGAATTTATTGAAGACTTCAAAGGGTCTACATATATTTGAATTCCAGATAAATAAGGCACATAATATTGGATCACATAATTAGCTTCATTCAATATTAAAGGAACTCCAGCACCATAAGCACTCCACTCCTTGAAAGATTCCCACAAATCACCAAAAACAAAGTATGGTTGATATTCCACATCACTTGTCCTCCATCCTCTCATAGTTCTCTGCTGCCATAAAGTTCAAGTAAAATCATTATTTGGATCAAATACACAACTACAATACCCCTGTTTATACATGATTACTGAACATTAACCATTTTATTGTACTCTAATTCTTTTTGGAAGATGATGTGCTTTAGCAGAAACACATATATTTTGATTGTCAAAATATGGAATCCTTGATTAAACAATAGAAATATAACATCAAAGGCAAACTCTGTTCTGTAACGACCCGTTCCCGGTATGTTGATTTATTGGTAATTATAGTGAGTTTTTCAAGAGGGACTCGGCGAGTTCTAGCCTGACTCGCCGAGAAGGGTCGCGCCTGAGGGCACGCGTGAGCCGGGGACTCGGCGAGTCCATATCCCTGACTCGGCGAGTCCATCTGTCTGGGTGAAACCCTAAAATCCCCGGGTTGCCCACTATTTATACCACCTTATAGCCCCCATCCTCGCCTCCCTCACCCTGAGAACGCAGTGTTAGAACCCTAAACCTCCCTTGAAGAGCTTATATGTGTTTTGGTGCCATTTTGTGAAGGTGTGAAGAAGGAGAAGAAGGAAGAAGCAAGGATAAGTGTTGTAGTGCAAAGATCCAAGGCCAAATCAGAGTTAATTGAGGTATTTTCGGAGTTCCATCTTGTTATATGCTTTAAACTTCCATTAGAGCTCTCCTAAGAGCTAGTTGATGCTTGTTCCAAGCCTTACACTTGCATGAACGCCTTATTAAGTCGAAATAGCTATGGATCTGAATGTTGGGGTGTTGTAGAGCCCAGATCTACTGTCTTTTTGGAGTTATATTGCATGATAACCATAGATCTACCCATTTTGTGCATCTTTTAGCCTTATTTCCCTTATTCATGAGGTTGTACACGTAAAGTTGGAAACTTTACGTGGTAAATCAGCTTATTGGACCCAGATCTATCAATTGTATGTGTTGGATTCAAACAAAATCAAGTAAAAATCAGTTGCATGGCGGCAACTCGTCGACTCGGAAAAACGACTCGGCGAGTTGGGTCGCGAGTTCCCGATTCCTTCGTTTTTACCAGTGTCGAGTGAACCCAGTGAGCTAGAGAGTGGACTCAGCGAGTTGAGGGTGAACTCAGGGATGGGGGGACTCGGCGAGTTGTTCATCAACTCGGCGAGTCCAAGGCAATCTTCTTAAAGATCAAGAGCAACTCGTCGAGTTTGTTCATCCGGCTCGGCGAGTCGGATGAAGATTGTCTGAGTTCTTGGATCAAGAGGGTACTCGTCGAGTCGATGCCAGACTCGACGAGTAGCAGTGAGTAAGAGTGAAAAGTGAGAGTGGGACTCGGCGAGTTGGGTGGCCCAACTCGGTGAGTCAGCCCAAAAGATAATTGACTTTGACCGAGGGTAAAAGAGTCATTTTACCCCAAGCGCAGTGTTTCGTATTTGATTGAGTGTGTTTATGGACTTGTAGCCGAGGAGATTCAGGAGCAGCCGCCATTAGCTTTCCGAGTCACACACTCAGCAGCCAGCTTACGAGGTGAGTTTCCTTCCAGTAGGAACGGGTCTAAGGCCACAATGCCGGCCCGTTCAGTTAGTAGTAGTTTCCGGATTTAGGTCCGATGCAGTAGTTAGTATGTTCGATGCCTTCGTGGCTCGAACAGGATTTGTGTGCTATGTTTCATGTGTTAAGTATTATGTGTTCCGGGCCACGGCCCGATGTAGCATGTCGTATATGTGTTATGCTAGTTGATGTGTTATGCTATGCCATGATCAGTCAGTCAGTTCCGGACTTCGGTCCGATGCAGTTAGTTCCGAACTTCGGTCCGATGCAGGGGACAAGGTCCCAGTCAGTTCCGGACTTCGGTCCGATGCAGTCAGTTCCGGACTTCGGTCCGATGCAGTCAGTTCCGGACTTCGGTCCGATGCAGTCAGTTCCGGACTTCGGTCCGATGCAGTTAGTTCCGAACTTCGGTCCGATGCAGGGGACAAGGTCCCAATCAGTTCCGGACTTCGGTCCGATGCAGTTTCCGGGCTTCGGCCCGATGCAGTGGGAAAGGCCCAATATGTGTTATATGTTATTGTATGGTATGTGGTAGTTTGGGGGAGCTCACTAAGCTTCGTGCTTACAGTTTCAGTTTGGTTTCAGGTACTTCCGCAAGCTAAGGGAAGAGCTCGGGGTGACAGCATTGGACACACCACAACATAGCTTTTATCCTGGGGATGTCTTTTGATGTTTTGGAATGATGTTGTATGATACAGTTTTCCGCACAATATTTTATTATGTTTTGGGGATACATCGCGTATGTTTTATGTTATGATACTTATATTATGGTTTTGATTATATTGAAAAACGAAAATTTTTGGGTCGTGTTATTGGGTCGTTTCAAGTTGGTATCAGAGCCCTGGTTTGAGGGATTCGGATACACTTATGGGTGTATCTGAACTCAAACTAAGGGAAATAAAAGATTTTAGTAAAATAAAAATGTTTTACAAAAAGAATTTTGAAAGCACTTGGAGAGAAAGAATTGTTTTTAACAAGCTAGAGGTGTGTGCATGCGGTCAGCCGAGCTCAAGTAAGTACTTCCAAATTACCCATACAAGTTATTTGTTCAGTTTCAGTTTCAGTAGAACAGCATGGTAGTATAGGGCTAAGGATCTAGGAGAATGCCTTATGTGCCTGCTTCTGTGTTACAGCTTTATGAGTATTGCATGCTAGAATTGAGTAGACAGCAGTAGGATAGCCTGTTTAGGTTATGCCTGATAGTATGAGCTTAGCATCCTATGCTAGTGCAGTTTCTTGTTATAAGAATAGTTTTTCCTGAGTCTATTTCCCTTGTCCGAATGCTGCTTGCTTCGTGCTTGGTGGGGTTCTGAGTACTAGGAGTTAGCCATTAGGTGAACACGTCACACCACATGTAATCAGATTTGAATAATCCCAGAGTGCTGGAACTGGCCCTATTGCGCAGCTCTTGTTTGATTCCAACCGTTGTAGGGACGTATCTTTTACTTGAAGGATTATCTGATCCTCATCACATGTGATGGTGTTTAGGTGGTGGCTAGCTGGCATTATGAGGAGACCTACAGCAGCTGAGGACCAGTAGTGTTGAGCTTGAGGTTTCTCTAGGGCAAGCCTAGGATGAGAGTAGCAGAGAATGGCAGTAGTAGAAGTGACTTGGTGGAGTCAAGGCAGTTCTTGAGGAAAGTATGGATAGATGTGGAAGGTAGTAGGGGCCCATACTACTGAAAGCAGAGGATCCGTACTCGAATCAAGGAAGGCCAAGACAAGACCAGGAAGCTAGTAGTAGTATCATGATCCCTTGAGATATTTCAGTGTTTTGATGTGGTTATGATATGTTTCAGAATGGTAGTTTTGCATCCGAGACCAGCAGTCGGCAGCTCAGATGCCGGAGGGGGATCAGGATCGGGATCAGGCCCGGAGGTCGGGCAGATGGATGAGCAGACTAGAGAGTTCCTTTATTCTGAGGTTACCCGCATCATACTGGAGCAGACTCCTGTGATCTTCGGTTCGATCAAGGAGGGTATTTTAGAGCTGATGGATGAGAGATTGAGTACTTTCCGTGCTGAGATGGCGGCCGTGATGGGGTCTCGCACACTTACGTTCAGGGAGTTCAGGGCATGCGGGGCTCCAGACTATCATGGGGCGCGGGACCCCATAGCAAGTACCAGATGGTTGGCGGATGTGGCCAATGCTTTCCGCACTAGCAGGTGTCCCGAGGGGGACAAGGTCAGATTGGCGTCCTATCTTCTGAAGGACAGGGCACAGGATTGGTGGGAGGAGGTCGGACATGCCATCGGGGATGATGCGGCATTGGATGCCATGACCTGGGCTGATTTCTCTACCAGGTTCAGGGCGGAGTTTGCACCAGTCATTGAGGTGCAGCAGTTAGCTAGGGAGTTTCAGGACCTTACCCAGACTACAGAGATAGTGGTGGAGATCACCGCCAAGTTCAGGGAGAGGGCCCTTCTTGTTCCTCAGTATGCAGCCGATGAGGAGATGAAGAAGGCCCGTTATCATGAGATGCTGCGGAGTGACATTCGCATGTTTGTGAGCCGGTCCAGTTGTAAAACGCTGGACGACATGATTGCCAGAGCTAGAGAGAGGGAGATTGATCTCGAGATGGAGAAGAAGAGGAAACCGGAGGCGTTTTCGGGTTCAGGCAGTGTGGGCAAAAAGCCCAAGGTTTCAGATCACAGGTCTAGGGGTCAGCAGAGCCACGGTCGGTGTGGCAAGTGTGGGAGATTGCACGAGGGGGCGTGCAAGGCAGGGAGTTCCGGCTGCTACAAGTGCGGTCGGACTGGGCATTTGAGTAGGGATTGTATGGCCCCTGCTACTACGGTTACAGCATCAGATCTGATTTGCTTTCAGTGCAATCAGAGGGGACATAAAAGGTCCCAGTGTCCCAGTTTAGCTGCAGCAGGGAAGGTGGTTGCACCTGCCCCTGCCACCTTGAGGATTACGGATGGCCGGCAGGGCCGATCTGATGCGCCAGTGGCGAAGAGCAGGGCATTTTAGATGACAGCAGAGGAGGCACGAGCGACTCCTGATGTGGTGACGGGTATGTATCTTTCCTCCATCTCTTAATTGTTATAATATCGTTTGAATATTACTTGATGATATGTTTTATTTAGGGTCGTTCTCGGTGAACGGCATCCCTGCTTTGGTATTGTTCGATTCGGGGGCTACCCGATCATTTGTATCGCTTGCGCTTAGCAAGAGATTTAGCAGAGCTCCAGGGGAGCTGGATTGTCCATTAGAGGTTGAGATAGCAGATGATAGGACCGTGAGGGTCGGCAGAGTACATAGAGGGTGTTCCCTTCAGATATTTGATGAGCAGTTTTCAGTGGACCTGGTTCCTATTCCCCTGCGTGGGAATAAAGTTATTGTGGGCATGGATTGGCTGAGCCCCAATGGGGCGGTGATTGATTGTGAGCTTCAGCTAGTGAGGGTTCGCACTCCCAGTGGGGGAGAGATAGTGATTCAGGGCGAGAGGCCCCAGCGAGGACCGATCTTTTGTTCCGCCGCAAGGGCGAGGCGCTATGTTCAGCAGGGTTGCGCCGGTTTTGTAGCTTACATCTTGGATGCCCAGAAGAAGGGCAAGACGACGATTGATGATGTTCCTATTGTTCGTGACTACCCGGATGTGTTTCCCGAGGATTTGCCGGGGATACCTCCAGAGAGGCAGGTTGAGTTCAGGATCGACCTAGTTCCTGGTGCGGCTCCGATAGCCAAAGCACCGTATCGACTTGCTCCCCCTGAGATGCAGGAGTTGTCTACATAGCTTCAGGAGCTGTTAGACAAGGGTTTCATTTTGGCCGAGCAGTTCGCCTTGGGGAGCGCCAATCTTATTTGTGAGGAAGAAGGATGGGTCGCATCGTATGTGCATTGATTATCGGGAGTTGAACAAAGTAACGGTGAAGAATCGTTACCCACTTCCGAGGATAGATGACTTGTTTGATCAGCTTCAGGGAGCGTCTTGGTTCTCCAAGATCGATCTATGCTCCGGTTATCATCAGATGAGGGTTAGAGATGAGGATGTACAGAAGACTGCTTTCAGGACCCGGTATGGTCATTATGAGTTCGTGGTGATGCCATTTGGGCTCACCAATACCCCAACTGCGTTCATGAATCTCATGAACCGCGTGTGCAGACCGATGCTGGATCGGTCGGTGATTGTGTTTATAGATGACATCTTGGTGTATTCCAAGACACAGGGGCAGCACGAGGAGCACCTGCGGGAGGTGTTGGAGACTTTGAGGAGGGAGAGACTTTTCGCAAAGTTCTCCAAGTGTGAGTTCTGGTTGCGCGAGGTGCAGTTTTTTGGTCATCTCGTCAATCAGAAGGGTATTTTGGTAGATCCGGCCAAGATTGAGGCCGTGATGCAGTGGGAGGTCCCGAGGTCTCCATCTGAGATTCGGAGCTTCCTGGGGCTGGCAGGGTATTATCGGAGATTTATTCAGGACTTCTCCAAGATAGCAGTGCCGCTCACCCGGCTAACCAAGAAGTCGGTGGTTTTTCGTTGGGGGCCTGGGCAACAGGCGGCGTTCGAGACCCTCAGGCAGAGTGTAACACCGTAAATTTCAAGACAAAATTTTCATTTAAAATAATCATTTTACTCTTAGAAACACTTGTTTAAAATCTTATTCATAGTCGATTTACAAAACATAACTCCATTTTCACTTGCATAGAAAACCAGGATCCTCCAAAATATGACTCTTTCTCTGGTGTGTACAATCAAGCCGGTGCCGTCCCGTGATACTGAAAGAAACCTGAAAAACATCAAACAAAACACTGTAAGCACGAAGCTTAGTGAGTTCGCCAAAATACCACACATAACACATATTAGCCACTCGAGGCTATAACTCTATGGGTCCATGCACCCAAACTCTGTGAACCCTCAGGTTCTAACTCTGGGAACCTTCCGGTTCCAACTCTATAAACATGCACAACATAAATCACATAGAAATAATGCAGTACAACACATAACATACATAGCATACAAATACTTTATCACATAACTCTGGTTACCTACTCAAGGTAAAGTATAGTGAGAAGACTCACCTAGCAAGCAGAAAGAAGATATCCCCACACTTGAATCTCGAACTCGCCACCGCCTAACACGTAAGGCAAATACTCTCATGAATATAACTCTCGAGGCTAGAATAAATCCTCTCATAACACCCTCTTGTGGGTAAAAGACTATTCTACCTCTCTCTTGGCCCAAAGGCCACATCGCTGTCCAAACCCTAAAAGTCAACGGCCAACCCTTGGTCGAAATCAAAGTCCTCAGTCTAAGTCAACCCTTGACTGACTCTACTCGCCGAGTCAACCCTGTGAGTCGTCGAGTTCCCATAATCAGAACTTCCCCATATCGCGACTCAACTCGTCGAGTCACCACGAGACTCGCCGAGTCTCACAACTCTGAGTCCACTCACACCCAACTCACCGAGTCATCCCTTGACTCACCGATTCTCGACTCAACCAGGAAATATTTGGGACTCTTCGACAAGACTCGCCGAGTCCAAATGGACTCGTCGAGTCCAAGGCTATCTTCAACCTACTCGCCGAGTTGTTCTTCCAACTCGTCGAGTTCCAGGCCATCTTCAAGCAACTCGTCGAGTCGCCCCAAGTGACTCGTCGAGTACCACCGGTCTGAATCCATACAGAAGCGTCTCAGGCCATGAAATTGATCCAAAACATAGATCTAGTCTCCTACCACTCATCCATCACGTAAAGTGGCAAACTTTACGTGAATCCAAAGAGATCTAAGCCGTTTGCACATTGGGGCTAGGGTTTGGGACATGTAAGCTTCACTAAACACTCCAACACAGGGACTTTCATGCTCTCTGATTCTTCTCCCTTCCAGATATGAGGTAGCAACCTCAGATCTAACCTCTAGACTTCCCATTTCATCCATAGACAATTTCTCACAAACCCCAAAATGAAGAAACAACATAATCAACAGGTGAAAAACGAGATACTACCTCTAAGTGATGCCCCAACTGCAATGCAATTCGAATCCAAGCAAAGCCCCTTGCTCCAAGCCTTCAATCTTCCCAAAATTCCTCCAACCATTACTTTCTCCAAGCTCCAATCCACTCAAAAATGGTGCTTCTCCGCGATTTAAGGTTTTCTGGGGCTCAAGGGGGTGATAAAGAGGCTGGGAGGAAGACATAATGATCATTATATAAGGCTCAACCCCGAGAATTAGGGTTTTCTCCACTCAGCGCCTACTCGCCGAGTCCAATACACTGACTCGCCGAGTCGGCCACTTAACACGCGACCAA
The DNA here is from genome assembly GCF_052625555.1 of Lactuca saligna. Classification (NCBI taxonomy): domain Eukaryota; kingdom Viridiplantae; phylum Streptophyta; class Magnoliopsida; order Asterales; family Asteraceae; genus Lactuca; species Lactuca saligna. The sequence goes on along the minus strand of NC_136420.1, from coordinate 304,058,066 downwards.
GTCGCGATTCTACTCGCCGAGTCCACACATGGACTCGCTGAGTCGCTCTTTCCCAATCTACTCTTTTAGCCCTTCAACTCTACTCTTGATATTCCGGGATGTTACAATTCTCCCCCACTTAAATTAGGGTTCGCCCTCGAAGCCTACAACAACTCAACTCCAGAAATACTCCCACAACGTGCCACCTGGCCTTAATCGGACCAGATCTCACAAGGCATACCCATCGAAACTCGAACACACTTTTCCTTTCCTTACGGTGTCCTGACCACTGTCTCGAACCGGGCACCGGATGTACCCTCTGATAACCACACTCAACGATCCGAGAATTACCCATGAAACATCACTGACCCAAATCTCAACAATCACTCGACCCATAAGAGTTAGAAGCCATGAACCATCGGATCCCCGATCCGAATCCCATTCTATCCAATCCGTGACGACAGAAAGGCCCACTCTTTAATCCCAGAGCAACTCTCATGAGTCCTCTTCTTGCAATCAAGCACCCAAGCCGTACCAACCTTCGCACTCTTGGGTTAGGAGAACCCGTCGCACTGATGACATCTCTAACATTCCCAGGAGACACCACCACTACGCACACGGCCCTTGATCAGAATCAAGCTGGGAGTCCCAGACTCCATCCCTACATCCATCCTGATACTCTTGGCTCTACACCCGTGGAATCCCTTCCGCATCCTCAGCAAACATCCCATCATGATGTCATTCCATACCACTGTCACAGACACAATGTTCGACCATCATACTCCAAATCATCCATTCTCACTACAACTTCCACTTCCGCGAATCGACACTTTCCTCAGCAAATGAGGGCCCGACACTTCCTCCCATACAACAGCACAAAGGGTGGCATACCAATGCACTAATGATGGCTGTTGAAATAGGATAACTCAACCAAGGATAAATACGTGCCGCAACACCCTACGAAATCTAATACACATGCCCGAAGCATGTCTTTGAGCGTCTGAATCGTTCACTCCTTCCGAGGTGTCCTCATACATCATCATGATAGGCTCTAGCTCATCTCATATCCCTCTTCAAGACTAGTCACCGGGTCAGCTTTTGACTCCACAGCTGAGCCTCCAAAGGTCGCCCAAATCATGATCCAAATATCCCACTAACTTCCTCCCCGTGACCACTATCCCAGCCCCGTGACACGCAAGTCACGAAATTCTCTTTTCCTTATGCAAGAAAGTACAATCCAACCGAGGATCATCTCCACTCTGATCTCTGGTTTCTGCTGCGCATATCCCTTGCGCATCTCACCACATTCCCCGACAGAGACGGGGACCCCAGTCTCGCCCCCAGTCCAACATCCAGGCTCCAAAAACTCAATACTAGGGCTACTCAAGCCCAATACTCTTCCACATCATACACTGATCGGAGAACATTCCATCATCACACTCTCTTGCCATCTAGTGAGCACTACGGCTCCGCGCGGTATGACAACACCCTCTGACTAGTGAGTACTACGGCTCCCCGCAGTATCACAACACCCTCTGACTAGTGAGTACTACGACTCTCCGCAGTATCAGAACACCCTCTGACTAGTGAGTACTACAGCTCCCCGCAGTATCACAACACCCTCTGACTAGTGAGTACTACGGCTCCCCGCAATATGACAACACCCTCTGACTCTACTAGTTCGTGCTCCACAGACTATCATAGGCGGCTACCCATACTCGTCTCGAATATTCATCACAGACTCTGGAGGCAATCGTCATAACAGATGCCCACCCTTGCGAAGATCCACTCTCCCAAGTAATCTCCCTGGATGCCCATACTCGAAGGCTCTCACTAGATCCATAGATATCTGATATACCACAAGTCGTCTCAACTCAAGATTCACGAATAACTTTGAAATAAAGATATCAATACCTGGATACCTCGGAACACCCCCACCGAACATCACAAGATCCTGCCACAACCACAGATCTCCTGCTCCAAGCACCATATAGATGCAATAATACATTCCCTCTGAACCCCATAACTAGATCTTCATTTTTTTCCAAGTTGCAACTTCGGTGTATTCAATTTCTCAATTACAATACGAAGAAACGCTAACGCTACGAAATACGCTGATAATTCTCCGAAACCCTTTTTCCCGCCGCTCAAAATCCAAACAAGGATATGCATACCGACCCGGGAGTTGGCTGCCCAATCATTCTTTATCTACTTGCCCCAACACTGACCAATACCAAATTCCTGACTAATAAACACCTGTCGTGGAGACATTCATCCCTCTCAAACAAGTACTTCCCGTATTAACTCACTCTGACCCCTTTCCTCGATCACCGACATCTCTAGTCTCATGATTTCTTACCTCATATCTCTATACTCCACTTATAACTGCTCTTGACAAATCTCTGCTTTCTTACATACGGCACCCGGTTCTCCCCCACTTAGGGATCGAACCATCACCAAATAGCATGCAACTAACCCATAACTATATTCTCCAGCAAAATCGCACCTGCCCCTGGAAAGTGCTACACAGTGCCCGATAATCCCCCATTAAGGAAATGAATCGACCTCATATACTCTGAACCTATGATGAACTCCTCAAGAACTTCTCGTCACGTCTGCCTCTAGTCGTTCCAAATCTCGTACTAATTTAGTACCAAACAACTCAACTGCTCGATAACATCCCTGGCTCATAGACTGAACCATAAAATCATCGTACCCCTCACCTCAACTCATTAACCAACGCTCCAACACCGGGATCATCCCAAGAACAGGAACCCACTCCCAAATTCAACACCCCATGGATAGCAAACTCTCGGCACCGCTGAACTCGACTGAACTCCCCGCTGATACCACTACCGTACACCCGACTAAACTCAATTAGGTATAGTGTGGCCCTCGACTATCTTAGTCCCAACTGACTATCTGCTCATGATAGATCACTGCCTCGCGGCACACATGTTACCTGATACTCTGGGGGGAAATCATCATCAATGACGACCTGCATGGTTTACCCCTAAACCCAAAACCAAAACATCATGCTTCTCATATTCTCACACTTACATAATTAGTACCTCCCCGATCATAAGAGGTGACATCTCCTTTATCAACTGATCACTCAACTCAGATCGAAATTCTCCCTTCCACTGACTCCTTACTAGAATACTCTGAGGGACTCTCGATCTCCCTCTCAAGGGACGCCTCTTCGAACTTACTCGTGACCGAATAACCGGAGAACCACAAACATCATTCACTACGAACCATGGTACTCCTTCCACGACATCTCTTCTCAATATGGCCCGATGTATGGTACCCTAACCATGACATTACTCCCCAATTCGCTCCGATGTAAGGTACCCGGACCATAACATCACTCCTCAATCTGCTCTGATGTATCGTACCCGAACCATAACATCACTCCTCAATCTGCCCTGATGTATGGTACCCGAACCATAACATCACTCCTCGATCCGTCCTGATGTATGGTACCCGAACCATAACATCACTCCTCGATCCGCTCTGATGTATGGTACGCAAACCATAACATCACTCCTCAATCTGCCCTGATGTATGGTACCCGAACCATAACATCACTCCTCGATCCGTCCTGATGTATGGTACCCGAACCATAACATCACTCCTCGATCCGCTCTGATGTATGGTACGCAAACCATGACATCGCTCCTCAATCTGCTCTGATGTATGGTACCCGAACCATAACATCACTCCTCAATCTGCCCTGATATATGGTACCCGAACCATAACATCACTCCTTGATCCGCTCCGATGTATGGTACGCAAACCATAACATCGCTCCTCAATCTGCTCTGATGTATGGTACCCGAACCATAACATCACTCCTCAACCTGCCCTGATGTATGGTACCCGAACCATAACATCACTCCTCGATCCGCTCCGATGTATGGTACTCAAACCATAACATCACTCCTCAATCTGCTCTGATGTATGGTACCCGAACCATAACATCACTCCTCAACCTGCCCTGATGTATGGTACCCGAACCATAACATCACTCCTCGATCCGCTCCGATGTATGGTACTCAAACCATAACATCACTCCTCAATCTGCTCTTTAGAACCTTCAGAATACTCCCTGTATCAAGTATGGGTCCTCTGCTTTCAGTAGTACGGGCCCATACTACCTGCCACATCTACCCATTCTTTCCACACGGACCATCCCAGAGCTTCTAAATAGCTGCTCGACCTGCTCTTTCACCAATCCCATCGCGCGTGCTCGCTCCCCAGCGAAATTCTCTATTCTACAAGCGCACTCATCTGGATAGGGTTATTCCCTAGGCTCTTCCGTCGTCCTCCCACTTCTTTGCTATCAGCTGCTGAAGAGCTCCTAATGATGCCAGCCATCTACCTCCTGAATATCGTCATATTCACTTGGTAGCTGACTCCCATCATCGAGAGTTCCACAAAGCACAAAGGAAGCAGCATTCGAGCATCGAAGGATACATAGGACCCCTCTCTGTGATAACTCCACCTTCTCAGCTCGTCCTCGAAAGTACCACCGAACTCTGTAACTCTACCCCTCATGGGTTCTAACTGGATACTCTCACTCATCACATACTTAAAACATAACACATATAACAATGAGTCCTAGGCTAAGGCATCACAAATCAGGCCACTCTAGTCCTAACATATGAAATACCTAGCCTGTCTCTAGCATGCAATAATATCTCATAAAGTGCATCATACATATCTCATAACACAAAAATAAGGGTATTTTGGGAAATCACCGTTCGGGCTCTGGCTGATTGTACACACTGCTCCTTCTTGCTTTCTCTTTGAACTCTTATTCACTTTTAGAAAATTATTTCTTTAAAAACTTTTCGTACTTCCTCAGTTTGAGTCCAAATTTACCCGAAGGCGCATCCGAATCCCTCAAACCAAGGCTCTGATACCAACTTGTAACACCGTAAATTTCAAGACAAATTTTTCATTTAAAATAATCATTTTACTCTTAGAAACACTTGTTTAAAATCTTATTCATAGTCGATTTACAAAACATAACTCCATTTTCACTTGCATAGAAAACCAGGATCCTCCAAAATATGACTCTTTCTCTGGTGTGTACAATCAAGCCGGTGCCGTCCCGTGATACTGAAAGAAACCTGAAAAACATCAAACAAAACACTGTAAGCACGAAGCTTAGTGAGTTCCCCAAAATACCACACATAACACATATTAGCCACTCGAGGCTATAACTCTATGGGTCCGTGCACCCAAACTCTGTGAACCCTCAGGTTCTAACTCTGGGAACCTTCCGGTTCCAACTCTATAAACATGCACAGCATAAATCACATAGAAATAATGCAGTACAACACATAACATACATAGCATACAAATACTCTATCACATAACTCGGGTTACCTACTCAAGGTAAAGTATAGTGAGAAGACTCACCTGGCAAGCAGAAAGCAGATATCCCCACACTTGAATCTCGAACTCGCCACCGCCTAACACGTAAGGCAAATACTCTCATGAATATAACTCTTGAGGCTAGAATAAATCCTCTCATAACACCCTCTTGTGGGTAAAAGACTATTCTACCTCTCTCTTGGCCCAAAGGCCACATCGCTGTCCAAACCCTAAAAGTCAACGGCCAACCCTTGGTCGAAATCAAAGTCCTCAGTCTAAGTCAACCCTTGACTGACTCTACTCGCCGAGTCAACCCTGTGACTCGTCGAGTTCCCATAATCAGAACTTCCCCATATCGCGACTCAACTCGTCGAGTCACCACGAGACTCGCCGAGTCCCACAACTCTGAGTCCACTCACACCCAACTCACCGAGTCATCCCTTGACTCACCGATTCTCGACTCAACCAGGAAATATTTGGGACTCTTCGACAAGACTCGCCGAGTCCAAATGGACTCGTCGAGTCCAAGGCTATCTTCAACCTACTCGCCGAGATGTTCTTCCAACTCGTCGAGTTCCAGGCCATCTTCAAGCAACTCGTCGAGTCACCCCATGTGACTCGTCGAGTACCACCGGTCTGAATCCATACAGAAGCGTCTCAGGCCATGCAATTGATCCAAAACATAGATCTAGTCTCCTACCACTCATCCATCACGTAAAGTGGCAAACTTTACGTGAATCCAAAGAGATCTAAGCCGTTTGCACATTGGGGCTAGGGTTTGGGACATGTAAGCTTCACTAAACACTCCAACACAGGGACTTTCATGCTCTCTGATTCTTCTCCCTTCCAGATCTGAGGTAGCAACCTCAGATCTAACCTCTAGACTTCCCATTTCATCCATAGACAATTTCTCACAAACCCCAAAATGAAGAAACAACATAATCAACAGGTCAAAAACGAGATACTACCTCTAAGTGATGCCCCAATTGCAATGCAATTCGAATCCAAGCAAAGCCCCTTGCTCCAAGCCTTCAATCTTCCCAAAATTCCTCCAACCATTACTTTCTCCAAGCTCCAATCCACTCAAAAATGGTGCTTCTCCGCGATTTAGGGTTTTCTGGGGCTCAAGGGGGTGATAAAGAGGCTGGGAGGAAGACATAATGATCATTATATAAGGCTCAACCCCGAGAATTAGGGTTTTCTCCACTCAGCGCCTACTCGCCGAGTCCAATACACTGACTCGTCGAGTCGGCCACTTAACACGCGACCAAATCGCGACTCTACTCGCCGAGTCCACACATGGACTCGCCGAGTCGTTCTTTCCCAATCTACTCTTTTAGCCCTTCAACTCTACTCTTGATATTCCGGGATGTTACACAGAGATTGTGTGAGGCTCCGATCCTTACCTTGCCAGAAGGAGTAGAGGATTTCGTAGTCTATTGTGATGCATCGATCACAGGTATGGGAGCAGTATTGATGCAGCGAGGCCATGTAGTAGCTTATGTCTCGAGACAGTTGAAGCCTCACGAGGCTAATTATCCTACCCACGATTTGGAGCTGGGGGCAGTTGTGTTTGCCCTCAAGATTTGGAGACATTACCTTTATGGGGTCCGCTGTACTATTTACACGGATCACAAGAGTTTGCGATATCTTATGGATCAGCCGAGTTTGAACATGAGACAGAGGAGATGGTTAGACGTGCTGAAGGACTATGACTGTGAGATCCTTTATCATCCAGGGAAGGCCAATGTGGTGGCCGACGCCCTGAGCCGCAAGGTGTTGACGACCCCTATCAGAGATCTGTGTATGAGGATGACAGTGATCACTACGTTGTTGGAGCGGATCAAGGAGGCTCAGATGGAGGGCCTCAAGGAGGAGAGGCAGAAGTGCGAGAGGATAGTGGACCGAGTAGCTTCGTTTGATTACGACAGTCGGGGTTTGTTGACGGTTCATGGTAGGGTGTGGGTACCGTACTGGGGTGGGGTACGACAAGTATTGATGGACGAGGCTCATAAGTCTCGATTTTCTATCCACCCAGGAGCGACGAAGATGTATCGAGATCTTCGACCTGATTATTGGTGGCCTTGCATGAAGCGAGATGTCGCTTGGTATGTGGAGAGATGTTTGACCTGCTGGAAGGTCAAGGCGGAGCACCAGAGACCTCACGGCAAGATGCAGCCGTTAGACATTCCCGTGTGGAAATGGGGGGATATCACCATGGATTTTGTCACCAAATTCCCCAGGACCGCACGCGGGGTGGACTCGATATGGGTAGTAGTGGATCGGTTGACGAAGAGTGCCCATTTTATTCCGATTCAGGAGAGTATATCGGCGGAAAAGTTAGCCGATATCTATGTGCGAGAGCTGGGATACGTATCTTCCGTTAGCGGAATTCTCGTATAACAACAGTTATCATGCGAGTATTGATCGACCTCCTTTTGAGATGTTATATGGTAGGAAGTGCAGGACCCCGATTTGTTGGGGCGAGGTCGGTCAACGAGTTATAGGGAGCACCGAAGTGGTGCTCAAGACGACGGAATTGATCCAGCAGGTCCGTAGTAGGCTGCAGACTGCGCAGAGTCGGCAGAAGAGCTACGACGACAGGAGGCGTTAGGACTTGGAGTTCCAGGTGGGAGATATGGTTCTTCTGAAAGTCTCACCTTGGAAAGGTGTCATCAGGTTCCGGAAGAGGGGAAAATTGGGCCCCAGATTTATTGGTCCTTTCAGGGTTTTGGCCCGGGTGGGTCGGGTTGCTTATCGGTTAGATCCCCCTGAGGAGCTTAGTCAGATACACAACACCTTCCACGTGTCGCAGTTGAGGAAGTGTTTGGTGGATGAGACAGCAGTCGTTCCCTTAGAGGACATTCAGGTTGATAGCGGCCTAAATTATATCGAGAAGCCGGTCGCGATTCTGGAACGGAAGACCAAGACCTTGAGGAACAAGGTAATTCAGCTAGTAAAGGTGCAGTGGCAGCACCGGAAGGGGTCTGAATGGACGTGGGAGGCTGAAGAGGAAATGAGAGCGCACTACCCGGAGTTATTTGCAGATCCAGCCGTAGCAGACTTCGAGGACGAAGTCTGAGACAAGTGGGGGAGAATTTTAACGACCCGTTCCCGGTATGTTGATTTATTGGTAATTATAGTGAGTTTTTCAAGAGGGACTCGGCGAGTTCTAGCCTGACTCGCCGAGAAGGGTCGCGCCTGAGGGCACGCGTGAGCCGGGGACTCGGCGAGTCCGTATCCCTGACTCGGCGAGTCCATCTGTCTGGGTGAAACCCTAAAATCCCCGGGTTTCCCACTATTTATACCACCTTATAGCCCCCATCCTCGCCTCCCTCACCCTGAGAACGCAGTGTTAGAACCCTAAACCTCCCTTGAAGAGCTTATATGTGTTTTGGTGCCATTTTGTGAAGGTGTGAAGAAGGAGAAGAAGGAAGAAGCAAGGAGAAGTGTTGTAGTGCAAAGATCCAAGGCCAAATCAGAGTTAATTGAGGTATTTTCGGAGTTCCATCTTGTTATATGCTTTAAACTTCCATTAGAGCTCTCCTAAGAGCTATTTGATGCTTGTTCCAAGCCTTACACTTGCATGAACGCCTTATTAAGTCGAAAGAGCTATGGATCTGAATGTTGGGGTGTTGTAGAGCCCAGATCTACTATCTTTTTGGAGTTATATTGCATGATAACCATAGATCTACCCATTTTGTGCATCTTTTAGCCTTATTTTCCTTATTCATGAGATTGTACACGTAAAGTTGGAAACTTTACGTGGTAAATCAGCTTATTGGACCCAGATCTATCAATTGTATGTGTTGGATTCAAACAAAATCAAGTAAAAATCAGTTTCATGGCGGCAACTCGGCGAGTCGGAAGAACGACTCGGCGAGTTGGGTCGCGAGTTCCCGATTCCTTCGTTTTTACCAGTGTCGAGTGAACCCAGTGAGCTAGAGAGTGGACTCAGCGAGTTGAGGGTGAACTCAGGGATGGGGGGACTCGGCGAGTTGTTCATCAACTCGGCGAGTCCAAGGCAATCTTCTTAAAGATCAAGAACAACTCGTCGAGTTTGTTCATCCGGCTCGGCGAGTCGGATGAAGATTGTCTGAGTTCTTGGATCAAGAGGGTACTCGTCGAGTCGATGCCAGACTCGACGAGTAGCAGTGAGTAAGAGTGAAAAGTGAGAGTGGGACTCGGCGAGTTGGGTGGCCCAACTCGGCGAGTCAGCCCAAAAGATAATTGACTTTGACCGAGGGTAAAAGAGTCATTTTACCCCAAGCGCAGTGTCTCGTATTTGATTGAGTGTGTTTATGGACTTGTAGCCGAGGAGATTCACGAGCAGCCGCCGTTAGCTTTTCGAGTCACACACTCAGCAGCCAGCTTACGAGGTGAGTTTCCTTCCAGTAGGAACGGGTCTAAGGCCACAATGCCGGCCTGTTCAGTTAGCAGTAGTTTCCGGATTTAGGTCCGATGCAGTAGTTAGTATGTTCGATGCCTTCGTGGCTCGAACAGGATTTGTGTGCTATGTTTCATGTGTTAAGTATTATGTGTTCCGGGCCACGGCCCGATGTAGCATGTCGTATATGTGTTATGCTAGTTGATGTGTTATGCTATGCCATGATCAATCAGTTAGTTCCGGACTTCGGTCCGATGCAGTTAGTTCCGGACTTCGGTCCGATGCAGGGGACAAGGTCCCAGTCAGTTCCGGACTTCGGTCCGATGCAGTCAGTTCCGGACTTCGGTCTGATGCAGTCAGTTCCGGACTTCGATCCGATGCAGTTAGTTCCGGACTTCGGTCCGATGCAGTTAGTTCCGAACTTCGGTCCGATGCAGGGGACAAGGTCCCAATCAGTTCCGGACTTCGGTCCGATGCAGTTTCCGGGCTTCGGCCCGATGCAGTGGGCAAGGCCCAATATGTGTTATATGTTATTGTATGGTATGTGGTAGTTTGGGGGAGCTCACTAAGCTTCGTGCTTACAGTTTCAGTTTGGTTTCAGGTACTTCCGCAAGCAAAGGGAAGAGCTCGGGGTGACAGCATCGCACACACCACAACATAGCTTTTATCCTGGGGATGTCTTTTGATGTTTTGGAATGATGTTGTATGATACAGTTTTCCGCACAATATTTTATTATGTTTTGGGGATACATCGCGTATGTTTTATGTTATGATACTTATATTGTGGTTTTGATTATATTGAAAAACGAAAATTTTTGGGTCGTGTTATTGGGTCGTTTCATGTTCACTCATAAAAACTGAAAGGCCACCCTCAGGGCTCACTGAATAAGAATTCAAGCTGACTTCATTTGCTTTCAAACATGAATTTTGGAGTAGTGCCAATGGAGAAAGAGAAAACCACAGCTAAAATGTAAAGTAAATTATACTACTAAATTATAAATCAAAAATCTGATTAATTGACTATCGCATACTCAAATTGAATAAACCAAATCTTCCTATAAGTTACTTTACTCCATGATATAACGAATTAGCAATACAAGTATAAACTGAGACGACTAATTTGAATTAATTCAACTCATTTCAATATAAAAGATTAATATCGGTACAGACCTTGGAGAGATGTTGAACAGGAACAGAAGGCGTAACAGTTTCCAAAAACCGTTCAAGATTACACAACGATGATGTTGCCGGCACCGCCACCACTGAGGATTCCAACGGCTCCGGATTTGATGGCTGCATGAGTTGATTCTCCGGCTCCTCCCTGACAGAAGATGTCGTAGATTGGGTCGGAGTAACGTTACTTTGAGCTCTACGGAGGTTCTCTTGATGCTGACGAATCCTTCTCGCTTTCGCCGGCATGTAAAACCTATCCTCTCCACCACTACTACGTCCATGCTGCAATCCAACACCCAACATCTTCACTAAAACCCTAAGTTACAAATCCTTCGATCTCACCAATAAAACCGGTCACGAAAGCTACGATTTGTAGACAAATTTAAAAGTCAATGAGTTTGATTTTGATTCATTTTACTGTTAAAGATAGATTAACAAAAAAAAAGAACAAAACTTTTTGTAAACGAATCGTTAAAACAAGATGAAAATCGGCCGATTAAAGAAGGAGTTGATGGATTCAGAAAAACCCTGCAATTTGACAAAATCAAACGAAATCAAACAAAAGCAACGATTGTATGAGAAATTCAACAAGAGCTGACGAAGAATTAGTCAAATGGGAAGGAGGAAGAGCGGATATCCTTAGACGACGGCTTAGGGTTTGCAGATGGTGGTGTGGGGGTCGTCGGTTGCTTTACAGAGAGATATGAAGTCGAGACGAAAAGACGAGATTGACCCATCTAGTAATAAACGGACTCGGGAAGCTGAACAAAATGACCCGAGATTGACCCATCTAGTAAAAACGCTATTGATGCCATTCCTTCCATTTTCGACTGTTCATCCTCCACTTCCTCTACTGCTACTTCTTCACCATCTTCTATTTTTTCTGTATTTAGACTTGAGAGTATAATTAGGGCTTTTTCTAACAATTTCAACATCGAGTGGGAGATATGGTGGTTCCAGTAGGTAGAAGTGAGGGAAGAAGTAGGCAGCAGTCAATGTCGGGAGGGGGAAGGAAGGGGCGTCCATAATTTGGGCAAGAGGGAAAGGAGAAAAAATAGGAAGGCGGGATTTTTAATTTTTTCAGAATTTCATTTCCCCCTACTGTTAAAGGATGGAACGTGCATTCCATTAAAAATTATAAAGCGACATCCTTAGACGACGCGCATTTTATTATAGGTGCCCTCCGTGTTTTTTTTAGACACTAATTTAAGGGCGCGCAATAATGCGTGTCTTCTATCCTTAAATTTTTTGAAGAGATGACATTTTTCTAATGTCACTCTCCTTTTCGTAACATAGATCAATGAGCGTCATATTTTGCGCGTCGTAAAAGGCCTTTTTTCTAGTAGTGACTCCATGTGTGATGGTTTAGAGAGAGTACACTCTCATATGGGGTCCTTTGGAAACCCTAAACACAAGTACCCTGTCCCACAATCTCTTAGATGCAATCCTTATGGCTTAAAATACTTATATAAAGTGTTTATATGCCTAGGATGTCTTAAACATTATCAATTAGTCAATTATGTCTAATTGAGTGCATATATGTGTGATTATATGTTCATTAGGATCGTAGTGTGTTCACAAGTTCTCGCTTGACACCTAGCCATCCGATACCGTTCATTTCATTCCAATCACCAACTACAGGTGAGTTCATACCCCTAATCAATGTTTTAAATGATTTTAAATGCTTTAAAGGGGGGGGGGGGATACAAGTAGAAACAATCATGTTATTAAATCATGGTTATGTATTTTATAACTGTGTTTGTCATTTAACAGATTTCACATACTACAAAATGTGATGCATGAAATGGTTTTAAATCTTAAAAACGTATTGTTATCAATTGTTTTACCTTTGAAATGTATATCAAAAATGACATCAAGTCATTGTTAATTTTTGTTTCAAAACCCCTAAGATGTCTTATAAAACCATTTTTCATTATTCAACTAAACTATGCATGTACACTTATGTTCTCATATACGTATCAATGTTATAGTTTACAGGTTTCATTTAGTTTCTCACACCCTTGAGTAGTAAGAGTGTATAAACCTACTTGAACAACCAATTACCTTCCAGCAAACTATCATAGGGATAATTTGGAGATATCAAACATAATTCCTATTACAAGGAATCACACAAGAGTCAATTCATTCATGAGTCTATACCAATACATTACCTGATACATGAGTACCTTTACATTTGATTACATGATACATGAGTACGTTTACATATACTTACATGATACATGAATACGCGTACATGAACGCATTACGTGAGTACCTTTACGTAGATACACTTAATTATGTACATTAACATGAATACTTGTATCTCGAATTGCGAGGATGATTTATTAGTACTTTCTGTTTAAATCTTCCTGCATATCCCTAGTACCTCGGGATATCTAGATAGGACCCTATCCCCAGTATCTCGGGATACCTAGATGGGCCTCTATCCCACAGTACCTCGGGATATACGTACGGGAGTAACCATTCCGGAACCCATCTGTTAGCAACAGTGGGTGATGAACATCTACGGATGCCTACGGTTATTACTTATATTAGGAATCAGTTACGGAACTAACCATTCCTCCATCTCCTGTTGCAACAGGAGATGAGATGAGAATCTTCGGATGATCATTAGGTTAACGTTTTTATGGTATTAACCCCCCCTCCACCCTGCTGCTGCTACAAAGGGTGAGTGGACAATCTTCGGATGTTCATCGGGTATACCTTTCGCTTCGGCGATGTCGTGGTAATCCTGGTCACCCAGGGTTAACACTTACATGATTATACTTTTCCTATTTACTTTATTTTGTGATACTTTCACATAAATGAGGAGTTAGACTAAGTACTCTAGTACTAGTCAATAAAAAGGAAAAGCTATCATATTACTTACAAAACATTCGGGTCTTGGTAGAAGACTACCTAGTCATTACAAAACATTCGGGTCTTGGTAGAAGACTACATTTCATACTTATACAAAATAAGGGTTTTTCTAGGGTTTTCATATGTACAACAACATTTTCATTTAACGATTTACATGGCCTTTATAACAGATTTTCACAAACAAGGCAATGACACTTATATACTTATGAATTCACCAGCTTTAAAGCTGATACTTGCTTTCAAAATAGCTTGTATTCTCAAATCATCAGTAAACAGGTACGGAGGTCAAGTTTTTGAGAAGACGGAGCAGACAAGTCTCGTCTTTTATTTTGATTGTATATTTTTGGTGTCTTGCTACAATGAAAGAAACACACATGTATTAAAACTTTACTTATAATGCAATGGATGATGCTGTTGATTGTTTATTATATTACACTGTTGTGATACTGTACATGATGTCCTCCACCCCTGAACGTTTCCGCTGTTCGTGGTTTTGGGGTGTGACATAGGTGTCCGGCAAAAAGATATGATGTAAGAGGAAGATAATAGTGAAATTTTGAAAATATTGAAATCAAATCAAGTTAGGGGTTGAGGTTTAAGAACATTATAATGAATATATCAAGCAAAATGACTCATTATGGTGGGTTTGGGTACCTAAGCCTATACAACATTAAGGGTATATTCCCTTATGCGTGTATATATATATATATATATATATATATATATATATATATATATATATATATATATATATATATATATATATATATATATATATATATATATATATATATAGAAGTTCAACAACAAACCCCATTCTAGGGAACCTACTAACAAACCAATTAAAAAAAGTTATTATGTATTTGGTTGATGCATTGTTTATTTTTTTCATATTTTTTTCACAGGAATCTTGAATAATTGATGCCTCAGACCGCTATCCCTTTCTTTGATCATGTTAGGTTGCAAAGCTCTCAATGGGAGGATGTCTTAGAACGCTCCTTACCTATTCGATATGGAAGGCTTCTCTTGTGGAAGGATTTATGGGTTGAGCTACACTATAAATACTAGGCTAGTATTTATTGTAGGTTGAGAGAGCTCCCCTTGTATAGATGATTAGTTTAGTCTAGAGAGAGAGAGAGAGAGAGAGAGAGAGAGAGAGAGAGATTATTGTAGTCAAGCAAGCACATGCTTCTACATATGTTGTACTCCTCCATTATATACATACATTGTGCTTAAATGCTAATTCTTGTCTTTTCGATTATGCATGTTCTTAATTTCGTAATTGTCATCTCCATCAGATCCTATATGTGGTGTTAGAGCTTAATCTTGAAGGCTTAAGCAACTATTTCAAGGTCAACGATCGTAGATGACAATATTTTTGCGTAATCGACAAAAGATTCGAAATCTTTGGTGACTCTCTCCATTGGATCTATTTTCTTTTCATTCAAAATTAGCTTGATCTAATTAATTGTGTTCTTTTAATTGATCTTGCCCAAAAATCATATTTTGATTTACTACTGTTTATTCAGGAGAAAAGAACATTGGGCAGCACCATTGTCAGAATGTGTCTTCGAAAGGTTGCTGATAGACATTTTACAGCAGCAGTGAAAGTTTTATGTTCTTCGGGGGTTGCTCCATTTAAGGGTGATACCATGAAGGCATTGAAGGATAAGCATCCATACAAGCCACCACTTTCCATGTCCAACACCATATTTTCTGAATCTCCACTTATAGTGGATGTTGACAATGTCCTTAGGGGGATTAAATCCATCCCTAAAGGTACCTTGTGTGGGAGGGACGGGTTGAGAGCTCAACACCTTTTAAATTTCCTTTATGGAGAAGGTTTGGCTATAGCCAAAGACCTCCTACATGCTATTAAATGTGTGGTTAATCTATGGCTAGCGGAAGATGCCCTTAGAGTTTGGTAGAATTTGTTGCCTCTGCTCTTCTCACGCCACTCTTAAAATTTGAAAAGGGAATACGACCTATTGCAGTAGGTACTATATGGAGATGTTTGGTTTCCAAGTTGGCTATGAAAGATGTTGATAAAGAAATGGCCAAGTATCTAAATGATTTTTAGTTTGGAGTCAGGGTATTAGGTGGCGCTGAGTATTACATAGTGATAATAGGTTGTTGAGTGAGCACCATGATGATGGATCTATCTCCATGCTTACCATGTACTTCTCTAATGCCTTTAACCTTGTTGACAGATGCACATTGATTCATAAGGTCAGATTGAGGTGTCCCTCTATATCTTTGTGGGTAGAGCTCCTATATGGTTAAGCAACAAGGTTGTATCAAGGCAACACATATATTTGGTCCACTACTAGGGTTCAGCAAGGATACCCCTTGGGACCACTTCACTTATCGGAGATTCGGAGGATGTGGCCAAAGCATTGGACATCATTACGGTGATTGGCCCAAAATTGGGCCTTTAGATGAATATTAAGAAAAACGAGCTCTTTTGGCCCACGTGTGATGGTTGAAGTTAAGTGTGGGGCTATTCCCAGATGGCATCAAAAGGCCACCTTTGGGGGTGAAACTTCTTAGGGGAGCTGTTAGTAGAGATGCTAGTTTCATTCGCAGCTTAGCCATAAAGGTAGCCAAAAACGCTGTAAATTTGATGTGCATTCTTCCACAATTTTCTGACCCCCAGAGTGAGCTCTTTCTTCTTCGGTCTTATATGGTTATTGCTAAGATTTTCTTTTGGTTGAGGACATGCCAACCCGTTCACATGGAGGAGGCGGCAATATTCTTTGACAATAGGTTACGCGGGGCGATTGAGGACATTGTGGTTTGTGGTGGCCATTTCTTTGGTGACTTACAGTGGAGAATTGCTTCCTTACCCATTAGGTTTAGAGGTTTCGGTTTATACTCGGCAGTAGAGGCTACCTCATATGCTTTTGTTGCCTCAAGGGCCCAATTTTGGGTATTGCAAGACCACATCTTACGGGATAGCGACATATATGGTATGAATTCTGATTATGATTATGCATTTGCATCACTTTGGAACAAGCTTCCAGGTTTTTACCTTAACAATTTTACTACTAAAGACACCGCCTCCCTAAATCCTAGAATACACTGGCGAATGCCCTTTTTCGTAAAATTGCGTAAGATATGGAAGTGCATCTCGACATGACGGATTGGTAGAAAGAGGTTATCCAGTGCTTACGTTCACCACATGCTTAAGATTTTCTTCTAGCTATCTATATAGATGGGCTTGGCCAACATATGTCTCCCGTGGAGTATCGTACTATCCTCAAATATCGACTCATGATTCCTATATTCCCATTTGACGAGATATGTCCGGTGTGTCGCAAGGTATGTTTGGACTCTTTTGGAGAGCATGCAGATCACTGTAAAGAACTCTTGGGGTTCAAATAAAGACACAATATGGTTAGGTATGTTTTGTTTGACATATTTAAGCGTGTCCGGGTTTCCGCTAAGAAAAAGGCACCTATTAATTTCTTGACTGACCCGATAGAAGGAAGGTCAACACTCAGACCGACTGACATTTTGATTTTTGGATGGATCGGAGGGAAACACGCATGTGTGAACCTTACAGGGGTATCCCCTCTTGTGGGCTTGAGGGTTAGGGGTTTCACGACGGGACAGACTGCTTTAAAAGCAGCTACAGGCAAAGTCACCAAACATGAAAAATGATGCATGGAAAATCAACACGTGTTCATGCGATTTGCATTTGATACGTTTGGTTTTATCGCGCCGGATGCGGTAGAGCTTAACGGATCATGCATAGTAATATTATAGCACTTAGATCTTCGAATGTAGTATTTAAAAGAACTAGCTTTACCATACAAAAAGGCTTAGCGACGTAGCTTGTTGCTCGTTTGCCATCTCACTCATTGTACGATGATAATTAAAAGACTGATAGTGTCAAATTGATCCTAAAAAAAATTTATTCAATATTGACCCGAAAATCATAGATCATGTACTAGTCACTGAATTCAATTCGTGTGGCCCAAATTTTGAGTCATTTAAAGTTCATAACTTAATTTATTAGCGCAATGATTCATGTTGTTTTCAATCTTCCATCAATCTGATTATCAGCAATTGATTCTTCATTTTCGCATCATTCTAATCGAAATCTAAATTCTAAATTTCGTTTATTCAGAGTGATTTATCTCGACATTCTCAAATATTAGTTCAATTTGTTCTAGTGATTCTAAATTGTATTTGTTCATATTCATTCCGTGATTTTGATTTTCCTTCTTTCTTTCTTCATTAAACTGTCTCTTCAGGATAATAATCCGAGCTGTCTTTCATTGATTTGTTGATGATTGAAACTGATCTAAATTTATAAAAGTGGTCGTATTAAAGAAAGTGAATTGATTTTGATCAATCGATGATTACTTTGAGATTGTTACTGATTTGGTGAATGAATATGTGAAGAACTAAAGGCTTCAGATAAAGAACACTATGATGAACAGATGAAGATGATAATGATTAATGTTCTTAAATGTAATTCTATTTGATTTTTATCAAAGATAATGGAATCAAGAACTAGTTCAAGAACAGATGAACAACTATTTGACTTTATACTGATGAACTCAGTGAAGAATAGATGAAAAGTATTTGAAATTCAGTGTTTGATATGAAAACCAATTTGAAAATTTTGATTTTAGTGTTTGTCAAGAATCAGTTTCGATAAGTGAATGAAAAGTCAAACAGAAGAGTCAAAATTGTAATGAAATTTTGCAGTGATGAAGTTTCACAGTCGGTGCGATGGTTGTCGTTGATTGTTTCATCGGATCGAAGGTCTCGCAGTGTGAATAAAGTTGGAACCGACGATTCACAATCAAAACTCAATTTTGGGTATCACAGTGATGATTCTGGTTGAGACTCGCATTTTTTTACTTGCAGTTTGACTATGTGATTCATGATCGGAACGGAACCTCGTAGATTGCTTTTGGTTTCGCAATCGATTTGAATGGTGTTACTCTCATGTTGATTTCAGTGGCCTCGCAAGATATCTTATCTTTTGGGTCTCGCAGTGATGTGTCTCGCAATCAAAGTTTTCAGAGGTCTTACAATTGGGAAACTATGTCTCATGATCAGAACGAAGTCTCACAATTTTATGTATCGAGTGGATCTCACAATCATCATGCTTGCAATCGAGAGTTATGTGTGCTTATGGTTATCGACATTTGATATTGAATGGAATGTTGATTACAAGTGGTTGATAGCGAATGGTTGAAGTACGAGTGGGTTAATAACAAATGGCGATTTTGGATAACGAGTAGTAGTTGAAGGGGTCATTGCTATAGTAACGATTGTTATGCTTTCTTTTTCATCTGGGAAAATTTGGGAAGAAGATAGTTTTTTTTTTCACATATGGTCCATGATCTAACAACTTAATGATAATTTATACCCCAAAAACTAAAATCTTTGCAAATTTTGGAGATTTTTTCTCAGTATATCAAAATTGTCGTTTCAACAAAATATTTTTCAGCAACACGAACAATATTGTTCATTTTTCAAGTCAAAGTGGTCCGAGAAGTCAATATTTCGATAATTAACAAATTTTTCGAATTTTCTGATTTTAAAGCTTCATGTTTTTGTCACTCGAGGGGGAGTACTGCATTGAAAAATCCACTATGAGCACTCTCTCATTCCTATTTGGAGTTCTATAATCATATTTCGATTATAAAAAGGGGGAGAGATTCCGATATGAGTATTCAAAAGTTTTTGGATATTCATTTTCATAGTGAATGATCTTTTATTATTGAAGACTGATATGACCAGGGCCAACCTTACCTTGTTGATAACTAAGCTAGGGCTTAGGGCCACTAATTCTAAAGGGACCCACTTAACCTAAGATCTTTCAGCAAATCTCGAGTCTTCCTTCTCGTTCTTCTAAGCACCAACCACAAACACGTTTGATAATTGAAGTTGAAGAAAACGAGGCGGCTGAGGAGATGGAGAAACAGTTTTTGAAAAGATGATTCAAATAAGAAATCTTGGTATTTATATTAACTAAACTCATACTTATATTCTCTCACTTAACTACTCATATCATTCTTTCTGAAAATGTAGTTGTGAATTTATGATTTAATTTTTGAATCCTTCCTTCTAATCGCTAGTTCTATTCTCCTAAAATTTAAAGAGAGTTGTCAAATGCTGAAGTTTCATTGGGAATTTGAATATATTGTCGTCTACAACTCCTAATCAACCCCATGTATGAATTGCCAATTGATTGGAGTTTCTATCATATGTGAAATTTCTTGGGCGACATGAATCGGAAATTAGGGACACGGGAAGTCACACACAATAGAGGCACAATCACACATAATAGGAAGCGACGAGATAGGGAGAAATAGATAAGACTTATTAACACATTACACCAATGGCAATTAAAAAATTATTTATGTGTAATTTTTGAAATTGCTAAATATAAGTCGAGATTTGGAAAGAAATCTAAAATCGATGAATAAGGGGTGGATTTGAAAGCTTGTGTTATGTATATGTTCTTTTATTGTTTCATACTTCTTTTGCACTTACTATTTATTTGGATTGTATCTTTTTTCATTCTTTCTTAATCATAGTTAAAGGTTTTAATTTGGGTGTGATTTGCGAAAACTTTATTCTTTTCTACAGAAGGTTTTCATTTCATTTGAGGTATTAGATATTTAGATATGGATATTTAGGTTTGTTTTCTTACTATTCATGTGTTGTTTGAGACTAATCATTTCAGGTATCCATTAAAGCAGAATCAGAAGTTGATGTGTGGTGTTGTTACATAGTATTTTAAATGTTTTATACATTATTTTCTTGTTTTTGCTTCGATTTTGTTTCTATTCTAATGCAAACGTAGAATTTAACTACTATTTATGCTATTGGTTGGAGCCATTTTTTAGGAGGTGTTCTTTTGTGGCTATATTTTTAGAGTTTTGGATGGCTAGGGTATTGCTGTTTTTTTGAAGTATGTGTTGCAAGATTTTTTAAAGCTCGTTGCTACTTTCAATTTGTCTTTATTTGGTTTGTTTGGTTGCTATTTACTTTAGTCGGAGGTTCACTACAATTGCTTCAACATTTTCTTAATCTATTGTTTGTGGAGAGTTTAGTTAGCTATCTTCATATATGTTATGGCTTTGTTGTTACTTTACTTGATAGAATTTGTATATATTTGTATGTTGGGTTGTTTCATAATATTAACAAAATAAAATCAACTAGAACAAAAAATTAATTAGCAACATTTTTTAGATTTAATAAAATTATAATGACGACAACTCATCTTTAGTTAGTGGCATTTGTATAGAATTGAGAAAAGTAAAGCAATTACACTAACTCTTTATCTATATAAAGGCCAAAGGGTGTATACCATTAAGTAGAATAAAGGCTAAAGGGCTCCAAAACTTTAGTTCGCTTCGAGCCACTAAATTGGTTCAGCTGCCCCTAGATATGACTTTAAGGGGGAGTTATTAATGATTAAGAAGTGATTTGGATTTGATTTTCTGAAGTGGATTTTTATGAAGGGTTTGGACTTCTTGAAGATTTTTGTGATGTGCTTTTATGTTAAAGATTGGGTAATTATCCTAGGAGTTTTGGATACTCAATGATTAATAGATGTAGCTTTGGATGGTATTGCCTCACTTCCTAGAACGCAGATTAGAAGACTATTCAAGATTTGAAGATGTGATGACGACTTCTATATTTTTGTCACGCTTGATGTGTTATTAGCGAAGTTGCTCTTTTGGAACTATAAGTAAAGATATACATTCCAAGATTTGAGGGGAGAATGTTAGGGTGCAAAGCTCTTCATTAAATGATGGGTTAGAAGGCTCCTTCCCTATTCGATACGGAAGGTTTCTCTTGTGGAAGGCCTTATGGGTTGAGCTAGCCTATAAATACAAGTGTAGTATTCATTGTAGGTTGAGAGAGCTCCTATTGTACAGATAAGTAGTCTATTATACATCATATTAGTCCTTTTCCAGTATTACTGTCACACCCCGAAAACCAAAGGTGGAAACGTTTCCGGGGCGGACTCCACGTTAAGTATGAAATCCAATGCACATAGTAAAGTAGTAATCACAAAACATTACATTACATAATATTGTTTACATCTGTTTGCAAGTAAAGTTGTACAAGTGTTTTATACATATATAATATGAACAAAAGTAAACACGAGTCTTCGAGACGCTCCGTCTTCTCCAAAAGGTTGCGATGTACCTGTCTAACACTGACCTGAGAATACAAGCAGTTTGAAAATCAGCATAAAGCTGATGAGTTCATAAGCAGTTTAGTTTTGAAAAGAACGAGTTTCCTTTGCTATCTGAAAAGTTGTTGATCAAGAAAATCCCATATTTTCTTATGAAAACGGTTTGGTTATCCTTTGTTACAATTTCGAAAACGGTTTGTTATATCATTCTAGGAAAATCCCATATTTTCCTTATAGTTTTAGTTATTCGTTTGTTACTTTATCCGTTTATGTGTTGTTGTACTATCCAGGAAAATCCCATATTTTCCTATGTGTTGGGTTGTCTATTTGTATCTAGGTTCGTTACTGGTTGTTATGCTATCCCAGGAAAATCCCATATTTTCCTATATGTTGAGTTGTTTATTTGTTTCTAAGTTCGTTACTAGCTGTTATGTTAACCCAGGAAAATCCCATATTTTCCTATGTGTGGTGGTTAGCTCTTAGGTCTGATTTCGAAATACTAGTAATTAACATGTGAATAGTATTAGTTACGTGTTCTAAACCCTTAGTTATTCAACATTCGAATGACTATTATCTACTAACTTAGTTGTATTTTCGAATATTTGGAATCACACAGAAGCGTACATTACAGTATTTTTGAAGTTCTGCTGATTCAAAAAGAGTACATTATTTGTATATTCGAAGCTCTGTCGACAATCTAAGGCGGATATATTCGAAACTCAGTAGAGGTCCAGAGGCGTATTTTCACATTTATTTTGAAACTCTGGTGACACTCAAGGGGTACACTAACTGTATATTCGAAGTCTTAATGTCAACCAAAGGCGTCATTTCGCATTCGTAGTCGTATTCGCAGTCGTAGTCGTATTCGTATTCGTAGTCGTATTCATATTCGTAGTCGTATTCGTATTCGTAGTCGTATTCCTATTCGTATTCGTATTAAATTACATTCATATTCATATTCGTATTAGATTACATTCGTATTCATATTCGTATTAGATTACATTCGTATTCGTATTCGTACTAGATTACATTCGTATTCGTATTCGTATTAGATTACATTCGTATTCGTATTCGTATTAGATTACATTCGTATTCGTATTCATATTAGTTTACATTCGTATTCGTATGCGTACTAGATTAGTATGATTTCTTATTTAAAGAGAATATAGTTATAACACTTTTAAAAGAAATCTATATTTAACCTGCAATTCGAAACGTTAGTGATCACAAATATTTGGAAATCAAGACATTTAGTAAGTAAAACCATTGAGATGAAAATCAGTTTTAAGTACAAAATACACTTGTACTTATTGCTTGTATTCCCCCCTGAAAACATTGAAAAACACGGAAAAAGAGTAGGGGTATGAACTCACCAGACTCGGGAATGCGAACCTTTCGAACACTAAACGTGGGTTTGGGGTTTGTTTACTTGTGATGTCCCTATGTAAAATGAATTAATGTCCATATATATTCAATTAGGGATACTTTCACTAATTATATGGAACATTACACTCCAACGAGGTTAAACACCTCAAAATGAGCGTTTGGAGTGACCCGGGTGACATCTTCAGACATAATATGGCACTAGGGCTTGGGACTTGAGTTTAATCTCCAAAAGTAAACATTTTATGGAGTTTATAGCCACAAAAAACACACACACACATGAGTTTACGGCCGTAAACTCATGTTGGTGTGGTTTTGAGGGTTTAATGGTTTGAATGGGCATGGGGATTGTTGGAATGGATTTCTAAAATGTCTTGGAACAATTTGAATGAATTTATAACATTTAAAAGGGAGTTTACGGCCTTAAACTTGGAGTTTACAGCAGTAAACTCTAATATGGTAAAAAACAATTCATTTTAGGTACAAAGAACAATCACATGTGATTCTAGTTAATTTTCCAAGCCTTGTTATGAATTTAGAGCACCATTTAACATATTTTTAGGAGTTTACGGCCTAGAAGCATGTTCTATGGCCGTAAACTCTCCTATGCTCATGAAAAGTTAGTTTTTGATGCTTAAAACAATCACATGTGATTCTAGAAATTTATGCAAGCCATTAGAGTGAATTTGATGCATCATTTAACAAAGCTTCATGAGTTTACGGCCAAGGGTATGATCCTTGGCCATAAACTCCTATATGTGGCATTTTTGATGTGTTACAAACCCTTAAACTATTTTTAGATGAATCTAGGATTTACCACAAACCTATTTGTTGAGTTTCAAATCATTCTAACATGATTTAAGGCACTTAATCCCCATTTTAGAGGAGTTTACGGCCCAAGTACATGCCTTGGCCGTAAACTCTTGTTTGTCCCACAAAATTCATGTTTAATGTGTTCCAAGTCCAGATTTGCAAGCCTCAAGGTCATATCTAAGTCCCAACTATGATTTGGAAGGGTAAATTTGGCTTAAAAACCCCATATTGAGGAGTTTACGGCCCAAGCTTGATACTTGGCCGTAAAATCATGTTCTTGGTCCCAAAACTTAATTTAAACATCAATTTGAAGGCTAAAGAGATTAGATAACAAGTTAGGGGAGTTACTTCTTTGATTTGGAGCCTTAAATCTTTGTTTTTGGACCCTTGATTATGGATGAGGAGAGAGGTTGGATATGTTTTATGAGAAAATGGTCAAAGGCTTCAAATGGAGTCTTAAAACACTTTATATAGTGTCTAAGTTTTGGACACGGTGGAATTCTACCCGATACTGGCGTTAGACGAGGCTTTTGGTCGTACCCGATTCGGTTGCCGTAACCCGATATGGTAAATTCTAGAAATATTCCGATCACTAAATTGGGGTGTTAAGATGATTTCTAAATGTATTAAGACACCCATTAAGTCATTTTAGATACGTACCAGATAATGACTTAATTAAACAGAAGATCGGAAATCGAATTTGGAAACGACGATTAGTTGCGTGAATTGTACTACGAAAGAGTTACAAGAGATGATATGGAAATTTCGGGTTGTTACATTATCCCCCCGTTAAAGGGAATTTCGTCCCGAAATTCAAAGTTTAAAACGCAAGATAAGATACAAATCATGGATCTGGAAAGAGTTGTGGATACTTCTGTTTCATTGAATCTTCCTGCTCCCAAGTGAATTCCGGTCCCCGCTTGGCATTCCAGCGAACCTTCACTAACGGGACGTGTCCTGGTTTCGTTGGGTAGATACTTCTTAAGGACCGAGACATGAAGTATCATAGGAATGTTACTAAGTTACAGGTTTGCCTTGCTTATCTACCTAATAAAGGAAAATTTGGTTTAACCGAAGGGCGTCACTACGAACTCGTGGTGTTCAGGTCCTGGTCGCTGTATTGGATATATCATCCTCCCGAAGGTTCGGTTACGAGGCAGTTCCAAGAATTAGGTTAATACAAGGCTTGACTAGTCGTTCGAAAGGAATTCTCGAGGAATCTTGGAAAAGGAATTGGGGAAAGAGCTGTAGACTTCCCGTTTTCCGAATATCACAAGAACAGGGAATGTATGGGAAACTTTCTAAGCTTTGATGCGCGAAGATGCGAAGGTTAGATTTAGGGTTGATGTCGAAGATCATGAGAGTCAGGTCAGAGAAAAGATTCGGATGGACGACCCTTTCGAAGGCAAGAATAACCACATGAATGAAACTAAGTCATTCTATGCCAAGTTTGCATCAAAGCTTTCCATGAAAGGTTTACCTTTACATCAAATAGAAAGGGATAATCATTCGAATTGAGGATACGATCTAAGGGTATGGTGTTAATGTTCTCTTTCTCACTGGTTGGTCACCTCAACGGTGCACGTTTCGATCACTAACGAAGGATTTACTTTAGAAAGATATTTGAATGAACGACTAGCAAATTCTTATAGCATTAGAATCGAAAAGGATTACGGGCACAAGATTTATCGAGGAGAAATATACATGTGGCAATGGTGGGGTCGACGATTGTTCTTTCCTTTCCCAAAGTTAGGACTCTCTCAGTGTTGCCAGATGCTACTGTCTTTGGACAGTTTCGCTTATAGTGCCCGACCTCTCCACAGCTGTAGCAGGTTTGACCGATACCAGCTCCAGAAGCTTGACTAGTGGATGGAGTTGGGGTTTTGCAGGTTCGTGCGAGGTGACCTTCCTGGCCACAACTTCTACAAAACTTTGCACGACAAGGGCCAGGGATGCGATGGTGGTAGTTACATCGGTCACACCTCGGGAGGGTACCGACATATCCGGTAACAGGTACTTGGGATGTGGAATTGACAACAGAAACAACAGCAGGAATAGTGGCAGCGTGGACTGCCACTATTTGCTGTTTCTTTGAGGGTTCTGGGGAAGACTGACTCTTCTTCTTCTTTTTCCAAAACTTTCTTTTTTCGCCACTCTTTTCTGTTGACTCGGGAGTGGTGTCTGCTTCTTCTTGGTCATCATTGTGATCGATCAAAGTTTGTGCCAGACACTTGGCGCTGTCATAGGTATATGGCTTTGCTGCAATAACGTTCCCTTTGGTCGGCTGAGTTAATCCCCAGATGAACCTTTCTACCTTCTTGCTTTCCGGGGTAACAAGCATTTGTTTCTCCCGTTTGGGTGATTTACCAAGGACTCAATCAATCAACTAACTTGAATATGGGTGATTTAGCATATTGTGTTGGGTCCTAGCCTTGGAATTTCATTTGGGTGATTTACCAAGGACTCAATCAATCAACTAACTTGAATTTGTTTCTCCCGTTTTGTAGATCCTCCCAAATCCCGTGGAAAAAGCATTCCACATGAAGATGATATTCCACGATTCGATCGAGGAACAAGAAATCATGCTTCACTTCCTCCACCTCCTCCAATTATTCTCCCTAACCCACAAGATCGAAGAATTGAAAGGTTCAATATCACTAAAGCCCTATTGGAAATGAAACATGAAGATGATAAACCCGTGTGTGCCCACGTTCTAGGAATGAAATCACACATTGATAGGTTGATAATGTTGGGTGTGTCATTCCCGGATGAGTTGGCTGTGAATAGGGTTTTGCAGTCACTTCCTGAATCATATAATGAGTTCAAAAGAAAGTATTATATGATGGATCATGAAGACAACCTCATTGACCTAACTTACATGCTCATTGCTGCTGAATCAGAAATGATTTGGCGAAGCAATGGAGCGTATTAGTTGGGAAAGTCAACCGACCATTCTTCCGAGGACATTCTAATAGAAGCGACCTGCGTTTGCTGCCAAGAGAAAGGGCGTTGGATAGAAGTCTGCCCCCAAGAGCCTGAAAATTCCAAAGATGGGAGAGTCAAAGAGTATGACTGCGCTTCAGGTAAAATCCACTATCTAACTTCGTTAAGTTCCTATTCATTGATTCAAAATACATGATGTGATAAGATTTCATTTGAATGTTTTTACAGGATCGGTGAAAAGAAAGGAAGCTTGGCGAATGAGTAAGATGAATCTAATCACAAGAAATGGATCTTGATCGCATGGACTTGAAGATTAGATTTTGAGCTTAGATAGTTATGATAGATTTGTTTGAAATTTTCTTTTTGAAATACATAGTTTTCAATGGATTTTGCATTGTAAGGACAAATGTTTTCCGCTACTTTTATAAATAAAATAAATTTTGGTTTCACTTATTTATTTATTTGTTTACTTCCTTGCAATGAAATCGTTATGAAAATTGATGTTTGAATATTTCTACAACAAATGGATATGATTCGTATTTATGGTGTTTATGGAAAAAGTCGAGAATTTACCAAATAGGGTGAGTTTCTCATCGCCCAAGTTTCAATTGGAAAGAAATTCGGAATCACACAACTTCGTTGCACGATGAATGAGAAATTTAATATTTGGAAATTAGACTAATTTGTTGACAAAGTGTCAAGTGAAGGACTAGGAGATTGAGTACACAAAGTTGTGTGATGGTCAAAGTCCACCATAATAGTAACAAGACATTCATCCTGATTTACTAAAAGTTTAGTAAATATGATTATACTTATAAGATTAAGTGTAATTATGAATTGATTGAAAAAGTTTAAATCAATAGCAGCACGAATAAGAAGAATCAAGTAGGCAGAAAGATAAAAGTTTCTCCATTCTAAGAAGAAGGGAGAGTACCTTTTATGCTTTATGATAGGTCTTAATGATTAAGAACCATATCTCAATTGATCCTCTAAGTGAGTCTTAGTACAATTGTATGTTTAAGAAGAGGAATCAAGAATTGAATAAATGGTTAAATCAAAAGATCAATCATACTTCGTTCCAATAACAAGTCTTAAAGCTAAGATTGTGACAATGAGTGAAAAGTATTAAGAAGGTTTATAACATTCACCAAATGTGGAAAGTTGTGATGTCTTCGATAAGACAAAGGCCAACTAGGACCAATTTAGGAAGTGTTTTGATAAAAGCTACACTAACTCTTGAATATTTGTTTTGTCAAGAAATGGTTATTCACAAGAGAATCTTATATGTCAAGGAGTCAGTGGGAGTCTTAATGGTCTTGAAAGGTTTCAAGAACAAATCAAAAAAACCTTATCGATCATCACTAGCACACGAGTTAAGGTTTACAACCTACCATGTTGACGTTATTTTGTTTCTGTGCTATTCCAGTTGAGTTAATTATGCATGTGAGTTCTATGAGTTCTCATTTTAAACGCATAAAAGGCTACTTGGAAGACATGGTGGGCAGCTGTGCCACCATAAGGTAAGAAATCAAGATTAAGAAAGTTCGATCCATATGAGTTTGAATTTGTCGTAAACTTTGGTTTTGACAAATTCAGATGGATAGGAACAAATACACCATTTAAATCTAAGTGTCATAAGATTTCCTCCTTCATGAAAATGATTGTGAGGAAATGCTTTCACTAAGAAAGATTTTAAGAAGATAGTGATTGTAAAATTGCATTCTCGAATTCGATTATGGTTATGGTATCCCTTTCCATAATTTGAATTGTGAGGTTTGGCAATTAGTCTTAAGTGTTTAGACACACATTTGAAGTATCTAAGGCAAAGGTGTATAAGTTCGAGAAGCCTTGATAAAAGATTATTAAAGCATTAAGTATTAGAAACATGGACTTAAGAAATTCAATAGGTATTGTTTTTCTGAATGTTAAGATGTTTATGAATACATGTCAAAGCTAGTGGGAGCATAAGTGTTATGTTTATAATAATCATCATGATAGTGGGAGCATAAATGTTATGATTGGATGATTATTAAGGCAAGTATTGCAAGTTGGCAATATTAATTATAGAAAACAAGAGTCATTCTTTGCACAGTCGTAAGGATGGAATAGTTGTTTTGCTATAATTAAGGGAGAGAATATTATGCTTCATTTCAAATCTAAAGGCTTAGGTTGTGGAATGTTAATAACTTAGTCAAAGAAACATAGTGTGTTCTTAAAATTCCGATTATGATTACGACATTTCTTTTCACAATTCGAATTTTGAGAACATAGCAAATAAAACATTATGCGTCGTGTCCCATACGCTTCGGGTATAGGATCGATTGCAAATGCTTTAATGTTTGACCATTCTAAAATTTTCAAAATGTCTAGCGCATTTAGAGGGAAAAGGGACTAGAATCGGTTTTGAGTAAAATAATTAAACAACTATCAAAGGACAATCCAAAGTTCGATGAGGATTGGTTGCTTATGAGTAGTTGGAAGCATGGTATTGAATGGACCATATTGACATTATTATGAATAGAAAAGATTCTATTAAGAATGAGTCGTCATACGGAAAATATGGAAGCGTGTCCATATTGGGAATTGAATATTGAAATTCTATGTCTAGATTAGAAACTTTTATGCAAAAGGATGTTCAAAGGAACGTACTTTGAGTGAGAGACATCATATCTAAGGAATTGTCTTGTAACAATCTCCGATAGAAGATTTTGTAATATCATTGGCAATAGTCTTTGTGACTTTGGTGCAGTGACATTACAAAAGAATCATTGCATAGAATGTTAGAATCTAGCATATTCTATATGTAGCAAGAATTTGATATTCTTTCACTTATGGAAAAGGATTTGGAGTTGTGAAATGAGAATGATTGGAAATGTGTTAAATTTGATCTATTTCACAAAAAAAGAACCATAGGTAAACATTGTGTGCATGCTAGGAGCATGAGACAAGTGTAATAATTCAAGTAAGAAGTTGATTACCCGAAACGACAAATAATGAGTAATCGAGATGGTGATAAATAAAAGTTGTTTTATTTATACTCAAAGGTTTGAGGCCATATGGGATTAGTATTATTCTTGTGTTTCACTTTGTATGTTTTGACTTCCTGAATAATTTAATTGGTTTAGAATAGTCAAATTATTCAAATGGGCCATAGTCGTTCATATGTTGGAAGTAGGTCTGAATGAAGACTGTCGTGAATTATTGTGTGAATTGTCTAAAAGATTATTAGACATAAGAAAATGTTTGCTGCAACGTTCATGAGTGCTTATGAATATGAATTTGAGCATTGGATTAAACCCACACTCACTTTGATCACTCCATGAATTGTATCACAAGTGGTTGGTGAGATAATAACATCTTATATTCTTGAAACCGAGATGTGTGAGTTGTATCTTGCTAATCGGTTGCACATTGATAATATGAAAACGCACTAGTAACTTGGTGTTATAAAACATATTGTTGTGTGTGATTCGGTGAGTGAGTTCAAGCAAGCATTGTATCAAAGTTTATCCGTTCCTTTTATCCAAAGAAGGATAAAAGCGATATCTTTGGGCCCCTCGATGATTTAGTGATGACAAATGTAAATGGTCGGCCAGGCTAGGGCTAATTTGATTTGTTCAATTAGTCAGTCGTCATAAATCGGAAATCGAGAAATAGTACAAAGAGAATGATTAGAAACCATATCTCATACGATATCTAGAATGGAGGAATATATGATCCTTTATCTAAGGACACGCGTATCTGATATGATCAGAGTTGACAGCGGCTTTGGAAAGCTACGATTACAGATAAGGATCTAAAGTCATACGCAGAATAGTGATTAGACTTATCCAAGTGGGAGACTGTTGGATTAGTGTCTAAGTCCATAACTATTTTGGTATGTACTTGACCCGATGGTGCATGGTCCTTTTGGGGTGCCTTCACCATAGCAACTTGATAGGATGAATTATGGAGAGAAAGGATTAAATATGATTTATTAATATATTATTAGAATAATATATTAAAGGAGAGATCATATTGTTTAATTAATATTAGTCAATAATTAATTGGTAATTAGTTTTGTGACTGAAAGAGATTAATTAAACTTAAGGGACTAGAATTGTAATTATAAGATAATTGCAATTTGGGCTATGGATTGTCTTAAATTAAGGAGTGGACGAATTCTATGGGGAAGCCCATAAGGAAATCGTCCAAGGCTTTAATTAAAGGAGTCTATGGGTTGCTTAGGGCTTAAGCATCCAAATTTGGGTTTCCTTGTTAGATAACCCTAATAGCCGCACTATATATAGAACCCTTAAGGCTTAAAAACGTGGGGAACTTCTCTTCTAGGGTTAGAACACGTTTTGGGAAGCCTCCATCCTCTCTCATCTTCATCCTCTTGCTTATGGTGTTTGTGAACCATTAGAGGAGTGGCATTTGTGACTCTAAGCTTTCTAAAGTCAATACAAGGAGGAATTGGGATTGTTATTGGTACATAACAATCAAGGTAATATCTTAAACCTAATTATATCTTAATATCGATTTCCATATGTTAGAATTAGGGTTTATAGTCTTGGATAACTTGCATGTACAATAGAGAAACCTAGATCCAAGCATTAGGGTTTGTATGAGCACATAGGATGTCTTATGACCAAAAACCCATCACCTTCTTCATAGGGACTAGGTTAAGGATATGGGTGGTAATCTCTAAGGCATACCCCCAAAATGAGATTGGTAGCGAAGCTCGACTCATCATGGAATGAACCATGTCCAACAAGGTCCGATTGCACCTCTCAGCTACACCATACAACTGTGGTGTCCTAGGAGATGTCAATTGTGAGACAATCACATATTCCTTAAGATAGTCAAGGATCTTGGTACTAAGATACTCACCACCTCGATCGGATTGAAGCATCTTAATGTTTCTGCCCAACTGATTCTCCACTTCTTGCTTAAACCCTTTGAATTTTTCAAAGGTTTCTGACTTATTATTGATTAAGTATACATATCCATATCAACTAAAATCATCAGTAAAACTCACATATAAGAGATTGGCATCTCTTGTGGTGGTTCTGAAGGGTCCACACACATCTGTGTGTATAAGGTCCAAAAAACCTTCACCCCTAGCACAAGTGCCAGTAAAAATGTGACTTTGTCATTTTACCAAGCAAACAAGATTCACAACTATCATCCAACTTTAGGTCAAATGACTCTAAGACTCCATCCTTTTGGAGTTGGCCTATGCGTTTTTTGCTTATAGGTCCAAGAAGACAATACCATAAAGATGCTTTATTTATGCTAGTGGAAGAGTCAATACACAATACATTATTTCCTAGGTTATCTACAATAGATACATTTTCATACACACCATCACAAGGTAATGCTTTAAAATATAGAACATTATTAAAGAAAGCATCAATACCACCATTATTCTTATCAAATAAAAGGTAAAACCTTGTTTATACAATGCACAAAAGGAAATAACATTTCTTGCCATTTCTGACGAATAATAATATTTATTCAAATCTAATGTAAACCCACTATTTAGCAATAAGGAATAAACTCCTATCTTGGTGATAGGAGAAGCTTTCCTGTTCCCCATGATCAATATTTATCTTTCCATGCTCCACATTCTCACTTCTTTTTAGTCCTTGAAAATCAGAACATATGTGAATTCCACAACTTGTATTAAGGACCCAAGACTTAGAATGAGGTGAGTTATTAGACAATATAGTGTATATATTTGCATGGTTAGGTTTTACTTTCCCATCCTTCACATCTTGCTGATACTTTGGGCAGTTTCGCTTCCAGTGCGATTTTTCATGGCAATAGAAGCATGCAGCCTCATTAGGGTTAGTAGAAGGAGTGACAAAACCTTTATTGGTTTTGCTTGTAGAGGAGCCTTCAAGGGTCTTACCCTTGGTACCCTTAGAAGAGTTCTTTCTCTTCTTCCCTTTGCCATGCCCGATTGCCAAGACATTGGCCGCAGTTGGAGTAGGAGGAGTAGGAGCACCCGACTTGCCTTTAAGACTACTTTCTGCAGTCTTTAAAAGCCCTTGAAGTTTACTAAGTGTAACTTCCTCCTTGTTCATGTGGTATGTCATTCGAAATTGATCATAACATGAAGGTAAGGAGTGCAAAGTGATATCTATTGCCAGCTCCTCAGAAAACTAAACACTTAGTTTCTTCAAACGATCCACAATCCTTTGCATTTTCTGCATGTGGGCCGTGATGGTTTCGCCATCCTTCATTCGGGTTGTTATCATAGAGAAGATAATTTCATACCTTTCTTGATCAGCACTTTGATGGTAGAGGTCCATCAAATCCATGTACATCTATAAAGTGTAGTGGTCCTTATAGGACTTTTGGAGCTTAGTTGTCATAGTTGCCATCATGATGCATGCTACCTTAGTAGCATCCCTTTCATGTGCCTGAAATGCAGTAATCTCCTATGGAGTAGTAGTTTACTCATCAATCTCCCTTAGCTCCTTATCAAGGACATATTCTTTGTCCTCATAACGAGTTACCATCCTGATGCTTTTGATCGAATCCATAACGTTGGATCCATCAAAGATGGCTCTCCCACAAAGATTCATGAGGGAGAAGGAGCTAGTAGGGTTTAAGCCAGAAGCATTGTTATTGGAAGACATTTGAAAAGAAGAAAGAATAGATTAGATTAGATATAACGCTAGTCCTTAATAATACAACCAAATGTAATATTAAGTCTACGACCTAACACAATATTTTATAACTTAGAAGAGTGATGCGGTAATCTAAGCTATACGAAATTTGAAGGTAGGTGAATGAAGATTCACCAATTTCCACCATGAAAACGAAATATTTAATTAGATTTTAATTGGTTTAGAAACTCCTAGATTCTTTGACATTCATTAAACTTTTCAATGGCATGTTTCAATCTCGAGTGTGTCATTCAAGTTTTGTGACTGGGATGTCGTGGATCACAAAACAAGGTGTGAAGTAACCATGAAAATTACTTGGTACCCTTAATGTACTACCCCTCAATTGATGTGTTGGTTAACCACACATGCTCCATAGATAGTATGATAAACATTAAGTTACCCTTTGCCTACCTTTATAAGTCCATGTTAGTGTGCCGGTTAACCACACACTCCACTAACAACTTAATCAAAGTGTAAAGTGTAATTTCATGGATTAGCACCTTATTCACATTTTCCTAAAGTAACTAAGATTGGGAATTTAATAAGGGTTTAGTTACTTTAGTATATTCATCATACTTAAATGAGAATTATAGTCCTTGTCCTACCTTTTCGTCTAACGACCCTCCACCGATCAAGGAAGCGGTGGGTGAGAATGAACAACTATTAAGCTTCCATTTTATAGGCAACATGTAACAACGTAATTTTTCAAAACAATTTTTCATTTCTTAAAAACATAATTTCATCCAAAAAACCATAAAAATCCAATGTAACATAATCATAATACAAAACATGTCAAATCCCAAGATCAAATATATCCAAATCCGCCTGCGTGTGTGTGTACGAGTCATGCCGGCGCATTCCCACGGTCCTCGCTAGCACCTGAAACATATAACACAACAACTGTAAGCATAAATGCTTAGTGAGTTCCCCAATATACCACTTACACACATACGCCCTTACAGGCCATGACCTTCCGGTCCATGTGTCTTAGGGGACTTCCGTCCCGACTCGGTAAACCTTCCGGTCCCACCCGTGTCGACCTTCCGGT